>NC_143580.1:214951977-215292752 GCF_048544385.1 Mastigoproctus giganteus | reverse complement strand
GCCTTTGTGTATTATGTTTATACAAGTATGTGTTTGCAGGCTGATTTGCATATCCTGCTGTTGAAAAGCTACAGAGGAGAAACTATACACCGCTTGAGATCGATAATTCAGCCTTCATTGAGAACGACTTTAAACATTCCTCCATAGATGGAAATGAATCCAGTGTCCTCTCAAAATAAATAAGATACAGTACTGTACTTAATAAAATAACGTTTAGCAGACATCACACTTGAGAAAACGAAGGAAATCAGTGGTGTGTCAAAAGCAACCATCCCAAAAGTGTACGAGTGGAAGTAGGAGATCCAGTGTGCAGCAAATCAATCTGATCTCACAGATTCTACCAGAAACAGTGCCCAAAACAGACGTGCTGCAAAATGCAAGGTTGTGTTTATAGGCGCAACAGCCATATTGAGCTACAAATAGAAGTTTTATAGTACCGGGAGTTGTAGAGCTTAGATGTCCATAAAACATGGAAGAAAACATCAGCAGAGACTTCAAGAAGTGAAGCACATCTCCATTAATGTAATAGACTCATGACTCACTTCCAAGAGCACACCAACATTAATCAAATTCAGTGTTGGATTTGAAATCTGGGAGACTTCAGTTTTCTGCAAAGGGATTTGGTCATAGTAGATCTGTTTCGCAGGAAGTTGTGAACTTCGGATACTTAAAGATGTCTTGATATACCTCAAACAGTCTGGCCTTGTACATCACCTGGAAAACCACCGTTCATCAAGGGTGCAAATCACTTTAGTATAGCAGAATAAACATATATGAATCATTTGATGGTAATTATTAAGATATCGAAAACGCCGAGTAGAAGATACATGTCTCACGTTCAACATGAGACTCTACGAATGCTGGTGAACTTCCCTACACTGTTCAATGGCGCCTAACTGCAACACTTCCGTTTGTTCTGTCAATAAGATTTAATTTACTAAATAACTTGAACGCGTCGGTTTCGAACACTCATGAACTGGCTGAATTGAAGCACAAAAATTGCAGAGTTGCAGAGCAGAGCACTAACAGCCTCAACTACCTGAAAACTTCCTGCAATCTGTCTAGATTGTAGGATTTTACGCCCCCTACTTCTGGAATTTTTTATAAGAGTGTAAATTCCATTGCGATAAATTTAACTAATCTCTCTCAGAGCCTTATAAACCTCAATCAGGTCACCTCTGAGGTGCCTGGTTACCAAGCTCTGTAGCCCACATAATCGGAATCTTTCCTCATATGGTCGCCATTTTTCCGTTCTCACCATACTAGTTACCCGTCTTTGGACCCTTTCAAGAAGCTCAATGTCTTTGTTTTTAAGATGAGGTCTCCATACCTGAACAGAGTATTCCGAATGTGGTCTTACAATTCACCAAAAATCACCAATCAATGCCAAGGAGCGCTGCTTGAGCAGGCCAAGCTTTTTTTTCTGCTCAAAAAGTCGCAGTGATCATTAACGCCTCTACCAATCTTTATGTCGTCTATAAATTTAACATCAAACCTTCTATACCATCGTCGATGTCGTTTATGAAAATCAGAGACAACTGTAGTCCAAGAACTGATTCTTGGGGATTCCCATTCTGACTTCACACCAGTCTGAGGAATATTCATTAATCGATCCTCTCTCTTCTGCCCTGCAGCCAACAAGTAATCCATCTTACAATTTTTCTAGTAATTCCAATATGTTCCAGCTTATACAATAAGGTCTAATGAGGGACTGAGTCAAATACCTTGCAAAAATTGTTTCCTACGTCCAGCTCATGAGTAACTGTGTCAAAATAGCTTACTAAGTTAGTTAAATATGATTATCCATTAACAAACCCATGTTGTGTGTTATTCAGAATGCCATATCTATCTAAATGTCCCTGAACTGCACTCTTAATCATTGCTTCTAATATTTTTCCAATCATTGAAGTCAGGCTAACCGGTCTGTGATTACCAGCTTTGCCCTTAGCGCTGCCTTTATGTATTGGTGATACATTGGCACTTCTCCAATCCAAAGGAATATTTCCTGAGTTCAAAGATGTCCTCATTATTAACTTCAATGATTCAATACAGTCCTTGGCGGCCTCCTTCAAAATTACTGGGCATATGCCATCGATTCCAGGAGCCTCACTTTCCTTTATGTTCAAAGTTTTTCTAATAAATAGTCATCTCTAATTTCCAATTCAGTAATTTAATATCACTCAGCCTCACTTGAACAGCGTCTTCTCAGTACTAAAGAACTTTCTTCAGTAAAGATGCAAAGTACCTGTTCAACAACAACTAAGACTTTCCCACACCAGGTGCAAAAGCGTCCACTCTGATTCGCTATTTCCTTCTTCGTATTCACATTCACGAAAAATTCCTTGTCCCTGGATAAGACATCCCTGTTCTTTGCTGTCTTATCCAGGGCTTTCTCACACGCAGCCTTGGCCTCCCTAACCTTATTTGTGGTAATATACAAAACCCGCTGGAGAAATTAAATGTAACAAAGGCCTTCTGATTATTAAGCTGTAACTCTCCAAATACTTAACTAAATACAAAAATGAACTAACCTTTGTGACTATATGGATTCGAACTATAAATTTCTGCAGTCTAGTAAATTGAATAAAAACAAATCTCAAAATTATTCCAAAACTAACCTGCTCTGAAACTCCAAAACGCCCTGCCACCGTATACAATCAAGCGCAGCTTTTTTTTTTTCTGTACATGTGCACCGGTTAACGTCTAACTCAAAGGTGCAGCCAGGATTATTGTGCAGGAGGGATGAGCCTCTTTAAGTGAATTTTGATCCATTTTGATTTTATACGACAATATGGAATGCACTTAAAGGATGTTCATATTGAAGTACGTCAATGGGGTGAGTTGAGAATTCATTTAACCCTTCACTTATACTCCTTTAAATGGAATTTTAAATCCATTTAAAGGCGGATGGATTTAAGGTACTTTAAATGGATTTTTAAATCCATCTTTAAAATAAAGATGGAGTTTGCAAATCCTTCTTTATTTTTAAACAATTTTTACAGATTTTTGTAGTTCCCCCACCTCTGAAATGCTCTCATTTAAAAGCATTGTACGCGATTTTAATAGTCTATTCGTGAACGGTACATAGTGTTTACAGACAATTTCTGTGTGCATGGTTCCCCAGTCGAGACGCTTTCTTTCTTCAGTCCATATTGGATTAATGTCCTCTAGACTTTACACTACTTTGGAGCTCTGCAGCTAGTTCTTTGACCCCAATATAGCGATCTTCCTGGATTAATGCCTGAATTTTTGTCACACTCTCTTCTGTTACAGCAGTTGCTGGGCGTCATTGGATTTCTTCATCGTGCACTGAGGTTCTTCAGCGTTTGAACTGTTTATACCAATGCGCAAAAACACCAAAAAGTGGGCAGTCCTCTCCATAAAGAGTGACAGTTTCTCCGTGGATTCTTTTGGTGTTTTCCCTTGCAGAAACAGGAACCTAATCACTGATCTGTATTCCAATTTATCCTCTGTGACACTTCTCTGCATTCAGCGCTGCAAAGAACCAAAAATGAATTGTCAGATCAAAGCCAAAATTTCTGTAATTGCTATACAGATTTCAAGGTATCAAACAAACAAAAATTCATGTTTCTGTCACATCTGGTTGAATAAATATCTTTTTTGAACCCCACTAGTAGATTTAGCATGCATTCACATCCGGAAGAATACATCAATGCCAAATTGGGAAACATTTCCGGGAAAAAAAACAAATCTGCAGACCTGAATTCCAAATAATAAACTTTGGGTGTTCATTGGATGGAACATATTAAATACAGGAATTCGCAATCCATCCTGACATGCGATTGGTCACAATCTAATATCGATCCACTAAGTCCTTTATTAAAAACATGGTATATGTTTGTCCTCTACTAAGCAACGTAATAATTATGCGTGCTGCTTCACAGACTGTCCAGAATCATCTAATACTGACACAAGTAAGGTCATGATGAAAATTTATAAACTGGTCGATAAATGTTTACCGTTCTTTTATGGTTTTCAGATTGTTGCGATGCTGGAAGTCAAAGGTAAGTGTTTAGAAAGATCCAATTCTCTCACTGTTTGAAAAATTTTAAAAGATGGAAGATTAAGTAATAATTAATCTACATATTCACCACGGGAAGCAAAATCCTTTGATAGGCTTTTGTTGAACAGCCGAATGGTTGATTGGAGTAGTCAACATTAGCAACTTTAGGATGAACTGGAAGGTCAAACCAGTTCGTCGATATTTTCTAAAGGTTCAAAGTTTTCGGTGACTTTTGGTGTTTAACTGCCAATTTCATATAATGGTACGAAGATTCTACTCGTGTTCACTCCCATTTTAAAGTTACCATTAACTTTTGTTAAAGTTTATCTGTAAATCTTACAAATCCTCCATTGATTTAGTTTTTTCCCACATAGATAATGGAAGTCTGACATGCTGGAAGTATTCCTGGGACGTGCATGACAGATATTACTCACTCTTTCTCGCCGATATAGTAAAGAGGATACTTCACCTAAAAGAAGTGGTGGTAGTGTATTCAGAATCATTGGGTAAGGTGTGAGCAGATATCTTCTTAGGTGTTATTTTGTCTTTTAAATTGAAAATACGAGATGTGACTATAAAATAGTAAGATTGGATCTCTGAATAGAAGTGGGATCCATTCGTGTTGGTAGACTATCTATAGTATTCAGAGCCATAAATTTAAACGAGATTAAATAACCAGTCGGACTTATTATGTAAATGATTTTGTTTTGAATCTCAGTGATTGTGTTTTTCACACTTGACTCCAAAATTACTTTTAGATGTTTATTTAAATCGAATCAATCCTCCAAAGAAAAATCTTTGGAGGATAGATTCGATAGATTCTAAAAAACTCAATTCCAAAAGAGGAGTTCCAACTATTCGGAAATTGCTCAAAATATTTCTGAGCAATGGTAGTTCTTTTAAAATCAGTCTTATTACTTCAGGAATCACACCTCGTATAGCGTATAATTCAAGTTAAATTTCAAGTAAGGAATTATAAATCTACCTGCAGGAAATAGCCACCTGGAAGATTTGGTGAACATTCTCCATTTGAATGGGGTACGAACGATGACATTCAACGAAGAATGTTTTAAAAAGGTCCAAGAAGAATTGCCAAAGAACTTTCACTATGGAAGGAAGTTGAACACTGTCCACGTGCTTTATTTCACTGAATGTCTTAAACAAGGCTTTGAAGTATCTCGGAAGGTAACCCTTTATATATAAAGTCGGTTTTGTTTGAGAAGAAATTTGAGCATTTTTCTACCTTAAGTGGTTGTCACATGTCTTTCAACATCTTTGAGTTATTTTTTTTCCTTTCCAACTCTCATGGTTGGAAAAGGGCACTTCACAGAAAGTATAAAACTCAGTGAAAATAAAAAAATTTCTTTGGGCCAATGGAAAGATGAGGCTGGTCATGTGTCATTCACTCATTTTTTTGCTCCTAGTATATGCAGTTTTATAATTTCCAGCATTTATCCTGGCAAGACAATTTAGTTCGTTGGGTGATCTTCTTACCTCGTGCTCCTGAAAACCTAGAATTGGTGGAATACGACCCAACTACCTTTCATGGCTGTGACGTTCATATGTATGTGGTCTCAAGAAATATATCATCTGTAAGTACCCTTTCTCTTCTATCTCCAACTATAAAATATTCCCCTGCTCTTTGTTTTAACGTTAGTGATGTCCTCCACACCGGATGGGAGAGCCTTTCAGTTCAAATCCCGTCAATGACGCGAGGGCTTTTCAACAACCCGGCAAGAGTTTAATGGTGTTCATTTCCAGAACGGTTTTTATCCAGGAAACCTTTGGGACATTATGTTTGGGTAATTGCAGTTATACTGCAATTATAACTATTGTGCTGGCCGCGAAAACTCGGTAGAATTTAAGGGTTCCTTGCAGTGCTACCCGACCCTAATAATTAATACTGTTGGAAAGATATCGAAATATTTGAAAGACTGTACCTATTATATTAATCTTTAATTGTAGCGTTCGATGATGTTACTTTCGCAAATCTCTGGAAAGGAAAAAGGAAGTCGTTGTATTGTTCTGGAGTCTCACCTGTTCTCTTGGAGTTCCAAGAAAGGACGTCAGAGATTCAGCTCCCGCCAAAACTTCTTGCATGATACAGATTACTTTAGAGATATGAAAGGTGCTAAACTCATCGCTGCTTTTAGACCTGTAAGTAATTTTGTTGGAGTCACCTGATTAATCTCATTTATTCTCAACAGAATGCAATCCTTCTTTTACTTTTCTTGCAGAATCATCCGTTTCTTATTCTCAAAGAAATAGATGGTAAGATGGAGCCTGTTGGTGGAGCCGATTATCAGTTGCTAAACACCATTTCAAAGAAGCTTAATTTTACGTAAGTTGAAATGAAAATTTCTAGATAATCAAACGAAAAGAAAATATAAAATTTTAAAAAATTAGAAAGCATAGGATGGTCATTACTAACATTTTAATGGTGGTGTCTCGCCATTACATATATTTCTGATACATAAGCTGCTCGACAAAATTAACAGAACACCTAGAAAACGTGGTGTAGCTCGTGCAGCTTGCGATGAAATTAGGAGACAGCGAGAAACTTTAGACAGGTATAATAGACATTTACAGGGGTTAATATAAGAATTACCAGAAAGGTCCCATAACAGAAGTCAAAACAAACGCTCAAAGATATGGCCACATGACATCAGTACGGCGTATGATCCCCTGCAACGGCTAAACAGGCTGACAGCGATGGACCATGCTCGATATAAGGGTATCTATAAGATCCTTTGGCAACAAATCCCATTCTTCACCAGCGCAAACCTTAGCTCACCAAGTGACCAAGGAGTTGGAATGCAACTCAACGCACAAGGGCGTCCCACGCGTGTTCGGTCGGATTTAAGTCTGATGATCGTGTTGGCCAGGCAATCTTTGGATATCTTCGGTTTCAATATATACCTCCACCACTTGAACTCCATTTGCAGCTGCGTTGTCATGCATGAAAAGAAAATCTGGGTCAACATCTAAAAAGTCGCACCTATGGTTGGAGGATCCGTTCTGAGTACCTCTTCGCAGTTACGGGACCCCTATCAAATACATGAAGAGGGGTGCTCCAGTTGATCATTATTCCGTCCTACACGAGAGCACTGCCTCCACCGTAAGTGACCCTTTCTCTGATGTTGGAGAGATGGTTCCACATTCCTTGTTGTCTCCAGATGAAATAACGTCAAGAATCCGTTTGTAGGCAAAAATGGGACTCATCAGAGAACAGAACTCTAACCCCTTCTGTCAGGGATCCAAGTTACGTGCTCATGTCACTAGTTTCGACGAGCCCTGCGATGCTTTAGGGTTAATGGGATACAAACCACTGGCTTCCTTGCGGAGAGCCAACTTTAAGTCTGTTCTGGTTGATATAGCCCTAGGGCGAATTTGAACAACAAGATACCAAACTCCTACCTAGCAACTTTCGTTTCAAATCTGATCACTCGCCAATTGCATGTAAACTATCCTTACAGAGAAATTCCCTTGGGTTACCTGACGAGTACTCTGCTGAATTGCCTAGGATAGCTTTCTCTACCAAATATCTGAAGCCAGAGATCATTCTCCAATGCTTGATTGGGTTTGACTGGGGGCGTCTCTATTCTGAGCCGTTGGAGGATGCCGTTATGCTCTTGTCGGAACAACTGAAGTTAATTGCACTATATGGAGCAGCCAGAATCACCAGGATTTGTAACAGGTCGAATCGGGGTTTCAATAAGGAAACTAAGATGGCTTTCATCAAGAAGCAGAAGGCCTACCGGAAATGGCAGAAAACTCAACTTCCCTCAGACCATTCCATCTTTAAGAAAGAAAGAGCTTGCTTCTTGAAAAAGAAAAGGCTGGTCCTTAACCAAGCTGTTCTCAATAGGTTGAAGAGTGGTAGAAGGATCCTTTCGCATAATCATCATCTAGCCATTGACAAAAAGCTTGTCCAGGAATGGGCACAGTTCAGCTTACAGCAGGCAGATTTTCCTGACTCTGATTCCTTTCTCTCGCAGAAGGACTGGTTACATAGGGCACACTTGTCTGAAATAGAAATAACTAGAGAGACCCTAATTGATGTCATCCAAAAACTACCCAACAAAGCCACTGTAGGTCCGGATGGTTTCCCACTCTTTATTATCAAAATTTGCAGCCCATATATAATCGACCTTCTCCTTCACCTTTTCAGACAAATCCTGCAATCTGGAGAACTTACCAAGTTAAGCCCATTCCAAAGGTCAAGAAACCCAAATCTCCTAAAGACCTGCCACCAATATCCATCAGTTGTTCTTTACTGAAACTTTTCGAAAAAGTAATCCAGCCTACAATTGCCCAACATTGCTTTGCACACAGGCCCGAATACTTGCATACCGTTCTACGAAGGAGATCAACAACTACCAATCTTCTTGATACCCTCTTCAGAATTCAGCGCACCCTCAACAACAAATCACAGATTGATATCATATTCCTCCACATAAAATCGGCTTATGACAAAATACACCTCCCAGCTCTTCTAACCATTCTGAAACACTACTTCGGCCTGGCGGAAACCTTACTTCAAATTTTGAAGTGTATTTTACTCCCTAGACATCTGTCTGTGACCCACAATGACTTTCAGGTAACTATTGACGTCTCAAGAGGCATCCCACAAGGAAGCGTACTGTCAGCTATACTGTTTGCAGCAGTTTTGGAGCCTTTCCTTGCTCGGAATCCTAACTTTGTCTCTTATGCCGACGATCTGAAGTTTTACGTGAGCTCAGATCATAATCATCAGATTCAAGATATCAACCAACAAGCTTGTAGGCAGATATTGAGCTTGGAAAGTTATGTTGCCACAATAGGGCTGCATCTGAGCCCTTCCAAATCAACACAACTGACGATAACCAAGAAGAAAGTCAAAAATGATATCCAAATCTTTGTTAGTGGGGAACCGGTGCAAAAGGTGACCTCTCATACTGATCTTGGCCTCATCTGGGACGTTGGGCTCACATTTCAGCCTCACTTTGCCAGGATGAGGCAGAAGACGTACGCTGCTCTTTGGGCAGTGCGTCAAGAGCTCGTTGGTGTGCATCAGCCAGCGCTGCTTGTTCGGCACATCCTGAGGTGTATTACGCCGATTCCTCTCTATGCTTCAGAAATTTGGTCATCTGCCCCTGCCTCATACCTTCAGAAGTATCTCAGTTTAGAGTACTGGTTGCTTAGATGGATGAACAGGGTGGTAGGCCATCCCCTATCTCCAGATCTATCCTACAAGCAAATCTGGGCACCACTCCCTGGAGACATATCATCGTGACAAAAAAATGTCCTCACACTTGCACAACTTATAACGAGGCGAATTGATGCTCCATCGGTATCCACATTAATCTCTGGCCCTAGGAGGGCAAGAGGGGAGCACCCCGATTCCTGTCTCCCTCTACGTCTTACGCTCTCAAATATCGATTCCCTGAGGAACATGTTTCCAGCCAGTCTTCGGATCTTTAATAAATTTAGGATCCACCCTGATAGGTTCTGTGAAGACAAGCCCTACAGGAAGGAAATCCTCAAGAACTGCTACCAGATTATGGACTTATAATACTCACCGGCTCCTGGACAGACTTTTTTTTTTTTTTAACTTGCCTATTTGTATTTGACAAAGACTTTTTGTCTTCATGCTATCATATGTTTTGTATATTACTGTATATTTTGTACATTATTGTATATTTAATCCTGTAAAAGTCTCGGGTCGAGCACGCATGTACTCTTGTTTATTGTACATTGTGTTCCTCGCACCTTAGTCTGTAAATATTCACACCCTTCTGGCACAGAGCCGTCCCGGGGTGACCCAAGGTTTCTTGGGAAATAAACTGATTTTAATAATAATAATAATAATAATAATAATAAGATTGTGGACATTTGGGGTGTCAAGACGATCGGTGAGGAGTTGGCTGAGGTTGCGCAGATTTCCTGCAATGAGCAACTGATTCCAATGGCAAGGTTAGCATACATGATTGATCTCAAGATGGTGAAAGGGTGGCCAATAACACGGTTCAACCACCTAAAAATTCAGTACTCGATACGCATGAATTTTTTGATGTTAGTGAGGGAAGCAGAGGACCAGATCGTCGAGGCATACATGGGAATCGGAACAATACACGTTTGTATGTAGTGAGTGGCAAGTTTATGGTTGTTTACTACAGGAGTCTTATCGCCCACATTGCTGTTGGCGAAGTGCTATTGGACGATGAGGCCTTCATCCCAGGTAAGCCCTAGATCAGTGTGATGCGAGACCTCTTTGGACCCTAATACCATCTTCTTCTTCAAGTTGGTGAAAGACATTTGTGCTGACTTGGTCGGGTTTATGGATAGGCCAATGTTCTCAAGATAATGGTCAAGTTGATTGCGTCAGATTTGTCACCGTGTTTCGACGAGATGAAGAGTTTTATATCATCTGCGTAAGTGCTGCAATCAAGATGTATAGAGAGAAAGGGGTCCAGAGCGGCAACAAAAAATAGTGCAGAATGGACGCCACCTTGGGGGACTCCTCTGTAGATGACGTGTTCGACTGGAAGGTTCTATGTTCAACTCTCAAATGCCTTTGTTTGAGAATGGAAGCGATTATTTTTAATAAGCCTCCCTGTATTCTGAAATGCCTTTCAAGTATTGTCATGAAGGCATTGATTGAGACATTATCGAAAGCTGTTTTAATATCTAAAAAGATTACATCAATCTGTTCTTTGGCGTTCAGAGTCGTTTGGATCCGAAATAGGGTGTCCATTAAATTCGTCACTGTTGATCTCTTTGGAATCACAGTGTGTAAATATCGAGGTCTTTTCTGGAAAAAATGCGTGACAAGAATTGGCAGCAGAGTCTTCTCGAACAATTTTAATAAATTGCAGCTTATAGAGATGGGACGAAAATCTTTCTTGTCTTTCGGATGTTTGACTTTAGGCACAGGTTTTACAATGTAATGTTTCCATATTTCAGGGATAACTCCAGTGTGCATGGTTTCTCTAAATATGTGTAGCAAGACCTCAATGATAAATGGACTGCTTACTTTCATGATGAAGAGGGGGAACATATCGGGACCAGAAGTGGATTTATTTGGGAGACTATTTAATGCCTGAATTACATTTTCTTTAATTATGGTGATTTCTGTTAGTAGCGGTCTCATATGAAGATTGGATCCGGATGGAGTCTTGTTGTTCATGTAATTTACCAGCCAACTGGTATTGTCTGGTGCGAGAGAGTTATTCTTTAAATTAGGGTCTGGAGAGATTCCGAAGGTACTGTTCGCCCATTCCCTAAATAAAGTTTCATCCATGGTGAAGTTGGTATTCTTGTTGTTATTGATTCTTTTAGACTGTTTAAGCTTTTTAGAAATTGCAAAGTTGTACTCTTGGCGTTTGTGCTTTAAGAAACAGGCCCGTTCTTTTTTGTAAGCAATGTAGTCTTCTGGGGTTTGGTCACAAGGTCCATAAATCGCTTTTGAACATTGTTATCTATGCTTTAAGGCATTAATATAAATTTGCCCTCAAAATCTGCACGAATCTTTTAGTTACCTAAAAGAACAGCGAGTGGATTTATGCTCTCACTATGGACAGCTTGAAGTTAATTTGTTAATGACTTTTATTTTGGTTTAAATAAAACTCAATCTTTTTTTTTTACAGTTTCGAAATACGCAAACCAGAAGACAACGAATTTGGAAGAAAGCTGCCAAATGGAAGATGGACAGGAGTAATGCAAATGGTCTTGGAAAACGTAAAACTCATTTGATATTTATTTACTCTCACTAAGATCGCGATATCAATAATCGAAAATGAGAATTTAGAACGCCACATTTCCCTAAACTCTCCCCTCCCTTTTGATGTGGCATTCATATTTTATTCTCTTTTTGTATTCCAGGAGGCCGACTTTGGCTTCGCATTGGTAATGAATCCCTCGCGAACATCAGCTGCTGAGTTTACGAAACCATATAGGACATTAGGGGCCACGTATGTGACACGATCCCCCAGGGAAAAACCCAAGACATTTATTCTGTTTCGACCATTTTCTAAAAGGGTATGCATATTAAATTTTTAATACGTGTAGACCCATTTTTTTGGACTTTAGTGCAGTAAAAAGTCAACAGGGAACAATGTTTCCTTTTATAAAATAGACATTGGTCTTCAAAGTAATATTTGGTTTTTTTTGGAGCTACTGTGTACCACGTTCTCTTTCTAATTGCAGATGTGGATTGCTATAGCCGTATCGCTGATGGTTACTTCTTTGATTCTGTACATACTGGGAACTTTAGCAGCTCGAATGATTCTTTTTCCTCGGCCTTCTGGCACCAGTATCTTCTGGCATTTGTTGGCATCTTTGCTTTCTCAAGGTAGGCCAAAAAGTTGAAAATCAAATTATGAATTCCTGCCATCTGATAATCAAATGTCCAATAAGTGTTTTTCGATTTTACGTTTTCTTCCAGGAGTCCACTCAGGATTGCCGCCATCAATGTCCTGCCAGATTGCAGACGCTGTGTGGTTCTTGTGCAATATAGTGTTCATTGCAAGCTACAGTAGCGTTCTCATGTCGTTCATGGCACTGCCGGAATTGGAAACACCCATCGAAACAGTTGAAGAACTCTACGTTGCAGTGGCCAAAGGAAGATACACCTGTGGTACTTTGAAAGGGTCATCAACGATGATGGCTTTTACGGTAAGGATACTTCCAGTGAACTGGAAGAGTGAGTCGCTGTAAGGTTATTTCTTGACGTCGATCTCGATTGATAAACGTGTTTGCAATATTTGAGTTTACAATAAAAATGTTTATTTATTTTTTGTTTTTCAGAAATCAAGCATTCCCAGTATTCGCATGATTGGAGACGCGATGAACCTGGTACCTTCAAACCTTGTAAATTCAGAAATCGAAGGTTTGCAAGTTTGCCTGAAACGCAATCATGCCCACATCAGTCTTAGGATTACATTGCAAAGCAGCGCCTACCAGAGAAACCCAAAAGACTTCTTCGTTTCTCAAAGTGACTTCTACAGCCTCGGTATGGGAATAGCATTGAAAAAGAAGAGTTCTTTCAAGAAACCTTTGGACGAAGTGTACGTGGTACATCCTCACTGGGTGTTTTGATTAGTTTTTCTTCATTCAAATCGATTTAGGCCTAGATGTATGGGACTACAAAAAGCCAAGGTTGAATCTGCCCTTTCATAACTTGTCCAGTCCTTCAAATTTATTTAAACTACCCACTTCGACAACACTAATGGGATTTTCACACGTCTATTCTGCAAAGCAGAGATGTGCGAAATTGCCCAGGAAACAGTCGTTCGGGAAAGAGTAATGATGCCATTACCACTTAGTTCATTCAACCCATTTAAAGGCTTAAACACTTCAATGAGGTCTGCTCGCAGGTGCCTAGTTCCAGGCGCTGCAATTGTAGAACTGAAGTCTTTCTTGTTAAGATTATCTTTTTTATCCCTTGATTAATCGTTCCAACAAATCCACATCATTAATAAAATGAGGCTTAAATCGCATCTTGAGTACCATATACTACTCAAGATAGAACCGAATCTTTGCTTTACACAACGAGAGAATCCCCTCCTTCTCCCTGCTCAAGAAATTCTTGTATCATTAATACTTACTAATGAGTGTAATTATGGAAATTTTTCCATTTCTTTTAGAAAAAAATTGTTTTCTTAGATGCATCTGCAGATACTAATTTTTACAATATTCGTTTCATTCACAGGATTTCTAGAACAACAGAAACTGGCCTGATAAATAAATGGTTGTCGGATGTTATGGGTGAATTAGAAAGAGAGTCAGCGAAACGCATTGACCCTGTAAGTGAAAATAGAATTTTTAAGCTAGAAGACATACAGAGTGCTTTCTACCTTCTGGTGTCTGGATACGTCATTTCCTGTCTTGGGTTGATTATGGAGCTTGCAGTAAACAAAAAGTGTAAGAGACATTGAAAAGAACGAAAACCATAAAAGAATTTCACTTAGGATTTGTGTATTGTGTTCATAATGACAACAATATGAGCTAATTTAACTGAATACCAAAGTATTCACAGTTCCTCAATGTCCCTCCAGCCGTCCTGAAGCGCCAAGCCCGTTCCTCAATGCCCTCCAGCCGTCCTGAAGCGCCAAGCCCGTTCCTCAATGTCCTCCAGCCATCCTGAAGCGCAAAGCCCGTACCTCAATGTCCCTCCAGCCGTCCTGAAACGCCAAGCCCGTTCCTCAATGTCCCTCCAGCCGTCCTGAAGCGTCAAGTCAGTTCCTCAATGTCCTAATGTCGCCAACAGTAGACATAAACTTCTCTATATTCCATTCCGAGGATATTACACAGGAGTGCATCGAGAATTTACCATACAGGAGATTTAAAAATCATAACATAATTTAAATATCTAGATTAATTGTTCATAATCGAAAAGCTGAAGTAATAAATTGTCCTCCTGACAACAAGTTAACCAACGATTGTAAGATTTTAAAAAATAAAAAATGGAAAACGCCTTAGAAACTGGCATTGCGATACGTGAAACGGGCAGTGCGCATGCGAATTGCAAATAGGAGGATACCAAGTCAGTTATTTTAAAAACCTATGGTGTCTGTCACAGATGGCTCTATAATTGCTTTCTTTAAATACTTTTTAACCTGAAAACATTATACACATACAGGACAAAAAAATACGAGCCTTTGTACACTGTGAGACAAAAGAAATGCAAATAAATGCGAATCAATGGAAACAGACGCAGAGTAAACTGCGACGTGGGGTGATTGATGTTTTGCTTCTCAGTGAGTATAAAGACTGTACAGGCTGTTCCACTGCAGTAATGTGAAGCCAGAATGGGAAAAACGCGTGGTCTATCAGACTTTGAAAAAGGTCCTATCGGTGGTGTACGTTTAGCAGAAGCCACGATTTAGGAAACGAAAGCCATGAATGGTTTCTCAAAAGCATCCATCTTCAAGGCTTTTAATGACTGGAAAGCAAGCGATTCTTCCACATCTAAAAGGCGTAAATGTGGCAACTTCAAGAACGAAGCTGTTGTACTCTAAGCAGGACTGTATGGAAAAAATAGGACATCCAGTGTGCCGCAAATAACATCTGAATTCAACCTATGAATTTAAATGTTATGATTCAACCTAAGAATTGATTTTGAATTCAGAATGAATTCAAATCACTGAGATTCTCACGAAGCAATGGATCCTGTTTGCCTTTTTAAGACAATCCAAGAATCTGGAGGTGGTATCATGATATGGGGAATGTTTGAATTTTGTGTCAGTTCTACTTCACCCTGCAATGCTACATTTTTGTCCAAAAGTTGATGGTCACTTTATGGATGACAATGCAACACTGCATCGTGCAAGAATAGTTCCGAGAAATGACACGGATTTCAACCATTTTCTCTGTCCTCCATCTCTCATTTACTGATCTCAATCCCATTGAGAATGCCTGGGGTATGCAGGAGAGAGGTATTCAGCAGTGACGTCCTATCGCCCTTATGTGATCAATTGATTGAAGAATGGTTACAATTAGACCAAAACGTTCTAAAATCGAAACAAATGCTGCCCAATTCGATAGTGAATAAAGGTTCTTGTTTTTTTGGCAGTGTGTGTATACATTACTTATCAAACGAATTTTGAAAATATACGAGATTACAAGTGTTATGGTCCCAACAGTGTCAACGGTTATTTCCTTTTGTGGAGTCAACTAGGCCAACATGTAGTACATCTCCGATTTTACATTTTGCAATGTAAAATCGGAGATGTACTACATATTGGCATATACTCCGATTCTACAAAAAAATCATAGACATTTGTCCCAAATGTCTCATGAATATTCTGCAAGAGTTGGAACATATGTCCTATCAAAAGTCATTGATACCTTGGACAATTGCCCACCTGCTGGCCCAACAAAAGTCATGGTACACCTGGAACAAATGCCAACACTCAAGAATCAGGATATTACATTGTACCAAAAGTTTTGGGATAAAATTCCTGGCTTCACTAACGGGATTCAAACACGGGTCTTTTCCCACCCGGTGTGGGGAGGTCGATGATTATACCAACCGTGCGAACCACGAGGCAAGAAATGGTAAGAGCATACTATGAATCATTTCGCTATGAATCACTGAGTTTGAAAATAAATGGAAGTGGTGTATTGCAGTTCACATTTCCTCCAACAGATGGTGGTTCAGAGATTGTCCAGTAAACTAACAGGTTTATAGAACTAACCAGCAACCAGTTTCTTTGGTAACGTTAATGTTCCATGTAACGATTTTGTAATGGGGCAACGAACGAATATTAAATTTTACATTAAACTGAAAACTTGCAACAAACGCATGAAATGTTAAAAACTCCTTTGTGATGAAACGCCAAGAACTAACAGAATGTTTCTATGGAGTAAGAGGTTCAACGACGGTCATGAGGATGTTCGCGATGACCCAAGAAATGGGCGTCAGCCAAACTCTCGAACTGAGGACAGAGTTGCAGAAGTTTTGGAATTTGTGGGTACAGATCGACGTTTGACCCTAAAAATGATGGCTGGTGAAGAGCATATAAATAAGGAGACGATTAGTCAAATTCTGTATGAAGATTTATGGAAGAGAATGGTCTGTGTAAAATTTGTGTCACACAGTCTCACAGATGAGCAGACGTAACGAAGTGTCATCATGTAAGGCTTCAACCGGACTTGTGAAAACAATTCTAATTTCCTCAACTATATTGTGACTGGAGATCAGTGTTGCGTGTTTCAGTACGACCCAGAAACAAAGCGTCAGTAAACTTCGAAATCATCACCAAGGTCAAAAAAGTTTTGCTTACAGAAGTCCAGGATTAAGACGATGTTCGCCATGTTTTTCGACAAACTGGGTGTGATTCACAAGGAATTTGTACCCGAAGTGGAGAGAGTCAATGCTGCAGCCTACTTACAAATGATTCAAAGACTATTGAAGCGCATTTTTGCTAGATGAGGGTGCAATTTCGATAGAAAGGCAGCTGGTTCTTGTTGCATGACAATGCCCCCATTGCGCACTTATTGCGAGGACATTTTTGACGAATAGCACTGTACAGATCAATCATACACCCTACTCTCCGGATCAAGCACTAGGGGACATCTTCCTCTTTCCTAAGATGCCTTCAAATGAAAGAGATTTCAGGATGTTGAGGACATACAAAAAAATACGTAATCAAAGATTATAATATTGCGTTATTCACGCATTATTGCTCCTAGATGATGCACCCAACATGTTTCAACTTGCTAAAAGTGGCAATTTCATGATGAAGTCAGTCACCGAACTTTTCGATCACACCTCTTCTTACAATGTTGGTCAATCCATAAATCATTATTTACTCCACAGATGGATATTTGATTGAGTTCAATATTTACTCCATAGATGGAGACACTCGCATCTTTATTTCCAACTCGTGTTTATCCTAACACTTGTTTTGTTTTTAATTTGTCACGTTAAATAAAAAAATTGTACATGTACAGGGTGTCCCAAAAAGGTGTAACCAATTTTAAATGTTTATAACAAATGTAATTTTAATGATAGAAACAGAAAACCTGCGCTAAATGTGAGAAAATTACAAATTTAATTGTAATTTTTAAATTACAATTTGGTGCACTGATGGAACAATTTGAGTCCTTGAAAAAACGAGTGCTTGCCCTCGAAAATAATGCATCTGGGAGCTCGTCAGGGACTCAAAACTCCAGCAATCTACCAAGGGATGCACACCCGATTCGGGCCTCAAAACAGAAAAACCAAGTGCAAACTACTCTGGTTCAAAAGGACTTTGTTTTATTAGGAGACTCCATTGTCAGGGAATATTTTTTGTAATAAAGATAGGTGGAGCAGAACCAGGGTATGTCTGCCGGGAGCAACTATTGATGATGTCACCAACAGATTGTCAGATTTTAAGGGGGGGGGGGGGGGTAAAGAAAATATTATTATTCATGTGGGGACAAACGATATTAAACGTACACGATCTGACGATTTGTTGGAAAAATACAGGACCATGCTGAGGAAATGTCGCGAGCTAGGCCATAATGTCTATGTGTCTGCAATTCTGCCCAGACACGATAGGAGGGATTATATGTTAAGAGCCTTGTGGATTAACTCAAGACTTGAAGGAATCTGCAAGGCTTTAGGGGGGGAAATTTCTATCAGCATGGCCCACACTTGTAGGTAGAAGGAATTTGTTTTGTAGAGACGGGATACACTTAAACAAAGGTGGTGCAAACGTTTTTGCCAGTATTATTGAGGATACCTTAAAGGTTCAGGGAAACTGCTAGCTAGGGGGGGGGGTAATACTGACACGCGTTTATCTGATAATATTGGTCAATGTAACTCTTGCACATACCTCAAGAGTTCGTATCTGTTATCCCAACTGGACATATTATCTAGATGTTCTGGGGGAAGAAACGTTTCAAGTGAGCTGTTAGTTAATGCCAGGGAAGAGAGCCTAAAAAACTTCAAGGGTTGTGTTAGGGTTGTTAAATATACAAGAACAGTAAATCTTAATTGTTTATACAGTAACGTTAGAAGTGTCGTCAATAAAATGAGCGAATTCGAACTGCTGGTTAAAACAAGTAACGCGGACATAATAGGGCTTACAGAGACGCGGTGCCACCCGGAAATTGGGGATGATGAGTGAGTTTCAGTACGGCTTGTATAATGTATTTAGGAAGGATAGGGTAGATAGAAGGGGTGGTGGGGTAATGCTTCTTATCAGAAGCAGCCTGAGTGCGACGATAGCCTTCCCGGATTCAGACATTTCGCATGCTAGTATAGAGTCTGTATGGTGTGAGATAGTTGGAAACAAAGGTATAATGCGAGTAGGAGTAATCTACAGACCAGGTGATTGTGAAGATTATGACAAAAGCCTCTACATGCAAATGGAATGGGCAAGTAAGCGTCAATGCCTTATTATGGGTGGTTTCAATTTGCCTCTAATTGATTGGAGTAAATGGGAAGGAAATTCGACATGGGGAACAAAATTTTTAAATCAACTACATGACTGTTATTTGCATCAACATGTCAGGGGAAGTACTGGAGAAAAGAATATCCTAGACCTCATCATCACCCATGAATCAGATGACATAACAGGGCTGACAGTAGAGGAACCTGTAGCAGGAAGTGATCACGGAGTTCTACGGTGGATGATGACGAGAGAGGTAGCAGAAGTAAAAGGCAAAGGAATGGGTTTTAATTTCAGAAAAGGAAATTACGATGCCTTAAGGTACTACATGGCCTCTATTAACTGGGTAGATATCGCGCAGAGAATGAATACAATTGAACTGTGGTACGCTTTTAAAACATTAATCACAGATGCCTTGAATGCGTATATACCATTAAAAAAATACTCCACGAGAAGGGTTCCAAGTTGGATGAATAGTGAAGTTGCCGCATTACTTGAGCAGAAAAAGGTGGCATGGAAAGGTTACAGAGCAATAAAAAGTACTGAAGCCTATAACAGCTACAAGGTGGTGTGTAATAGAGCCACAGAAAAGGTTCGACAGGCAAAGGCAGTTTATGAGAAATCACTAGCAAACAGAGCAAAGAGGGGGGGGGATAAACAATTCTTCACATATATAAATGCCAAGAAGAGCAGGACAAACCAGATCGGACCTTTACGTAAGGGAAAGGGGATAGTAATAAATACACCAGCTGCCGTTGCAGATGAACTCAACAGTTATTTTGCATCGATATTTACAAATGAAAAGCCTTTTGTGGCAATGGGAAATTGTGGGAGCGAAGTTAAAAAATATGTAATTAATGATATTGAAATTTCGCAAGATTATTTAATGAAAAAACTTTCAAGCCTACAGACTAGTAAGGCTCCTGGAGTTGATGGAATATACCCTATAATTGTAAGAGAGGTGGCAAGCGAGTGCATTGAACCATTGAGGCTGGTTATGCGAGCATCACTAGACTCTGGGGAGATTCCCTTGGATTGGAAAAGTGCAAATGTATCTCCCATACATAAGGGTGGCTCTAAAAGTGAAGTGGGAAATTATCGACCTGTCAGTCTGACTTCAGTAGTAGGGAAAATCATGGAGGCAATGATCAAGGGTAGAATTCAGGATCATTTGGATCGAATTGAAATTCTCAAGGATACTCAGCATGGTTTTGTAAAGGGAAAATCATGTTTAACAAATCTGATTCGCTATTTCTAAAGGGTCACTCACGAGCTGGATTTAGGAAATAATTTCGACATTGTTTATTTAGATTTCAGCAAAGCTTTTGACTCAGTCCCACATGAGCGGTTGCTTTATAAGCTGAAACAGATTGGAATCACTGGGAAAATCCTTAGATGGATAGAAGGATGGCTTCAGGGCAGGAGGCAGAGGGTTGTGATAAATGGCTATTCCTCAGATTGGGTTGATGTAAAAGGAGGGATTCCCCAAGGATCAGTATTAGGACCACTGTTGTTTTTAATTTTCATAAACGACATTGATGAAGGGATAGAGGGCGTGATGTCTAAATTTGCAGATGATGTTAAAATTGGTAGAGTAGTTAATGATCACTGTCAAGCTGAGCTTCTTCAGAGAGACCTAGATAGACTTCAGGAATGGTCAGAAAAATGGCAGCTGTGCTTTAATCCAACAAAGTGTAAGGTATTACACCTGGGAAACAGTAATCCCAAAAAAACGTATTCACTTGGTGGAGTTCAACTAAACCTAGTACTGGAGGAAACGGACTTGGGTGTTGCGATATGGTCAGACATGAAATTCTCTGAGCATTGTAAACAGGTTGCAAGGAAGGCCCATGGTGTCCTATCGATGATCTATCGAACTTTTGCAAGTAGAGATAGGGACGTGATAATCCCATTATATAAGGCTTATGTTAGACCACACTTGGAATACTGTGTTCAAGTATGGAGACCGCACCTAAAGAAAGACAACGAGCTTCTTGAAAGGGTGCAAAGAAGGGTAACTCGCCTGGTGAGATCGGCAAAAGGGCGTCCTTATGAAGAAAGACTTCGAATATGTGGGTTGCAGAGTTTGGAAACTAGACACCTTAGAGGAGATTTGATTGAGGTGTTTAAGGCTCTGAGAGGCATCAGTAAAATGAATGAGGACAAAATTTTCAAGATTATAAATGATGCTAGAACTAGGGGACATAAATTCAAGTTACGCGGGGAAATGTTTAGATTGGACTGCAGGAAGTTTTATTTTAGCCAGCGAGTTATAAATTACTGGAATAAGTTGCCTTCATGGGTGGTAGAGGCCGACAGTTTGGGGAAATTCAAAGGTCATCTGGATAGTACTTTCGGGTAAGGGAAGCGCATAGGATGATAGGTTTAATTTCCTTTTTATTTATTTTTTATTTTATTTATATATATAATTTTTTTTTATTTATTAATTATTATTATTTAGTTATTTATTTTTTTTTTTGTTTTTATCATTGTTTTGTTCGGATATTTTTTTTTTTTTTTTTTTTTTTTGGCTGGTGCAGCATAAGCCATAGGCTTTCTTGCACCATGCGGCCGTTACTAATACTAATATAAAAACAATTGAAGTTTTTACTGGCATTCAACATGTGCACCACCTGTCACACGAACAATGTCTAATCGGTAAAGTTCATCCCATGTTTTTTTCAAGGATGTGAAGCTTGATCATGGTAATTGCATTTGTAATCCTGCGCTTTAAGTCTGCGATGTCTGCAACAGTGGTCTTGTAGTCTTTGATGAATCCCCATAAGAAGAAATCACAAAGGAATAAATCTGGTGAACGTGGTTGCCACGAAATGGGACCATCACGCCCAATGCAACGGCCAGGAAACTTGTCATCAAGAGACTTCCTCACGCTCAAAGCCCAATGTGGCGGCGTCTATGCACTGAAGTCTTGGGGATGGCCAGTTGCTGCGCTGCTGTTCTAACGAATTTTCGAGGACTACAAACGAATGCGTCTCTCACAACTTCCACTCTTTCCTCTGCATCAATGCTGGTAGACCAGGGCTTTTCTTGGGATGCACGCTACCTGTTTCCTTGAATAGCTGATACTATTTTCTGATGCTGTTACGGGTTGGTGGCTTTATCCCGTATTTACTCCTGAAATTATGCTGAACCTGCGTTTCAGACCGGGTTTCAATAAACCACTCCACTACCTGTGCTTTGGTCAAGTGATCCATTTGTTATCTCTCTACTTAAACTTCAAGACAACCATCACAATCTGCAAAAGAAAAGAACGGATTATTGGACTAAAAACTTCAACTGTTTTTATCCTTAGAAAAGGGGCGCCGAAAAATCTTTCTACCCAGAATGCAGAAATGCCTTGATCCAGCTTAGGTAAAACGGTAAGGTTCCATACTTACAAAATAAAGATGACCTTGTGGTCGACTAGACTCAGTTTATAAACTTAGCACAAGAAATATTCGAAATATTTCGTTTCAGAACAACTTTGCACTCCAGTAGCATTAAAAAGTATGTATTTGTGGAACAGAGAATGGTTTACATTTGTCTCGCAATTTTTCATAATACTATGCATTGATTCCTGCTAATCAGGTCCAGAAGGAGTCCCAAAGTATATCCAGGATCCTTAGTGAACTGCACGGCTTGGGTTCTAATGGAAGAGCGTCTAATCAGACCTTGCACGTCACACTAAAAACGTTAGAATTCGTTTGCAGTGATATCCAATGGGCTAGACACCTTATGAATTTCAGGGGATTTATAAGCATTATACGAGTTGTTTGGTTGCTTCTGCTTTAGTACCGAGGTGGTTAAGGAATTAAGTTTTCAATGTACATTCAAAAAAAAAAAGTGTGTACAGAAATACGAATTTCCGGAGAGGAGGTGCTCATGAAAGTTTCTCTTTCCCTCGTGGGTTGCACAGTTGGTATAATCACAGTCCTCCCCACACCAGGGTGGAAAAGACCTGAGTTCGAATCCCTAGGAAGTTTTATGAGTTTTTCAAACCGTAGCCGAGTTAGTTGGTCTCTGGGGAGGGTGTCATGGTTTTCTTCCGAAACTCTTGTTTTTTCGTCCAGCAAACAGCAATTCGGTCACAGAACACGCGCAATTTTCAGACATATACGACGCAATATGGCCTAAGCTGCTGGTGGCCTAAAACCCTACAACAGCCAACTACAATCTAAAAGTTTCGATCAGTTAGAACCTAGGTCTTTTCCGCAAGGATGATAGAGCAACAATTTGTCAACAGGGTATGTATTAAAGTGGATACTCGCTTCTATGGATTATCTGAACAATGCTGGACAAAGCACCATCGTCAAAAACCGGTCCTGGTTAATTGCATGCTACGTTTTCAGAATTTTGAATAAAAAATGAAACCTAGAGAGACAATTATAGAGAAGACCCGAGCCCTTCTTTACGTGCTTAATTTTTCACATTGGGATTCAAATAGGAGAGAGAGAGAGAGTAGTATGCTTTAAGGTCAATTATGAATGAAAGTGGAAACTAGCATGTCGACTCCTTTCACGCAATGGATCTGAGACGGCTCGCAATATTCTCTAAGTCAGTTTTAGGACAGTTACATTACCAGGATTGTCACAGCTAGATGGTTGACAATGGAGCTAAGATGCTTCATCTGTGCTTTGTGTTTACGGCTTGTTTGTGGAATCAAAGGTAGGACTCAGTTCACTGAATCTTAATTCTTAAAATTCTTAGAAAATCCTTTATCACCTCCCCAATCCTAGCTACACTGTTATTAGCATTAACAACCAAAGAGGGTAATAACACACACTAGTCGTTAGGTGTGTAGAAGTATATGGTTACTAGCCTGTTTTCATGTTTCTGGATGAAAAACTGGGTGAGCATTGGTTGTAGTGGATCTTATACAAAGAACCAAAATTATACATCATCAAACACACCCAGTCATTTGTTCATCCCCTTCAATAATTTGCCTAATACTTCCTAAAATTATTCAAACTATCCACTTCCACAACACCAGATGGAAGTTTGTTCCAACGATCAATTACTGTCTGATTGAAAGCAAATTTCGCATACCATCCTACAACCATCCTTTTTCAATTTAAAGTTATTAAAATTATCCCACAGTAAAAAAAAACTATATGCAGAACACTAGCTAGATCCCACAATGTCTTTTAAGAAGTTCCTCCAAACATTTCAACGGTGATGCATCAAAATCCTTTCAGTATTTTAAAAGCATTGCCATTGAGCAACGATTCAATTCGAAGACGAATCGATGAGATGTTAGTTAACATTGAAGAGCAGCTAATTGACAAACTAAAAACGAGAAATTTTTCAATTCAGATTGATGAATCCACAGTTATTGACAACAAGGCCCCCCTTCTAATGGCATAGTTCGTTATTTCGATGATGATGGTGGTACTACCTCCATGGTAGTACCACCATCATAAATGAATCTAAGAAGACATCTCTTGCTATAATAAACTAATAATTATTTCTTAATTTTAACGTAGATCCTTGTTACATTTTTACTTGTTTAATGTTTTTTTCCAAATAGATAATAAAACCCTGCCATGCTGGGAGTATTCTCAGGACATGCAGGACAGTTATTACTCGGCGTTTCTGGCTGACACTATAAAGCATGTGCTCAAGTTAAAGGAGGTCGTGATAGTGTATTCAGAATCCTTTGGTAAGATGAACACGGTTATCTTTAGTTATAATATCAGAGTTTGTTTGTTTTTTTACAGTTTCCCACTAGAAATATAAGTTCCTTTAAATGCCCTAAGTCTAAGACTTGATTTACAGGAAATCATCACCTTGAAGAGATGATGACCACGTTGAATTTCAATGGAGTACGGGTAATGACCTTCAAAGACGAATATGTCAAAATGGTTGAAAAAGAATTGCCAAATAACTTTCACTATGGACGAAAATTGAACGTTGCTCATGTCTTTTATTTCAGCAACTGTCTTCGAGAAGGCATGGAATTATCTCGAAAGGTAAATAACTTTAAAGAATGTTTTAAATTTAGGTAGCTGTCACACGACTTTGAAGATCCTTGGATGAAAGTGGTTGTAGAAACTCTTAAGAAAGTTAAGAAATTATTAACATTTTTATTGCGCTAAATTATTCAAAACAAAAATGGTATCGATCGTTGCGAAGATGGATTGAGTCGTGGGACATCTAACCATTGAGCAATCCAAAGGGTAATATTTGATTCTCTTTCCAGCACTTATCGTGGCAAAACGACCTAGTTCGCTGGGTGATCTTCCTACCAGAGCCTCCTGAACGCCCCGAAATGATTCCATATGAGCCTGCTGTCTTTTATGGTTGTGACCTTCATTTGCACGTTGCATCAAGAAATTCTTCATCGGTAAGCAATCTACTTACTTCTGATCTTGAAGTGTTTCCATTGGTGTGGAAATAGAACAAAAAACAATTATCAAAATTAATTCAAAAATACTAATTTACAACCAATTTTAGCCTTCGCAGTTTTCGCTTTTGGAAATCTCTGGTAAGAAGAGAGGAAGTCGTTGTTTTATGGAAGTGTCTCAGCCTTTGTCTTGGAGTTCAGTGGACGGTGTGTTCAGCTCACGTGAAAACTTCTTGCATGACATTAACTACTTTCAAGATATGAAAGGTGTTAAATTCATTGCTGCCTGGAGACCTGTAAGTATTTTGTTCGATTCATTTGAATTAAGAGATCTCATTTACTTTCAGAAGCATCCGATGCGTTTGTTTCCTTGTAGAATCACCCATTTCTTATTCTAAAAGAAAACGAAGTCGGTAAGATGGAGCCTGTTGGTGGAGCTGATTATCAATTAATGAATACCATTTCTCAGAAGCTTAATTTTGTGTAAGTTTAATGAGGAAATTTCTAAAGAAATACAACTAAAAAGAAAAATGAATTTTTCGCTAAAAAAATAAGATAATCCGGGATGAAAATCATCATCAACTTTTTCCTTTTATTAATATCGTTCCCCAGCTATGAAGTACGTACTCCAGATGACAACGAATTTGGAAGAAAATTGCCAAATGGAAGATGGACAGGAACTATGCGAATGGTTTTGGAAAATGTAAGTCTATTTTCATGTTTATTCGCTATTTTAAGATCGCTTGAAGACAGCAAATTTAAATTCGTAGAATTCCCCAATATCTCTCTCTCTCTGCCAACATAGCATTCATACTTTTCCACTCTTTTTATTCCAGGAGGCTGAGTTTGGATTGTCTTTGGTAATGAATCCCTCACGAACATCTGCTACTGACTTCACCAAGCCGTACAGGATGCTGGGAGCCACATATGTGACACGAGCTCCAAGTGAGAAACCCAAGACTTTTATTCTGTTTCGGCCATTTTCCAAAATGGTAAACATAAAATATGCAATAAGTTTCTGAAGACTATTTAAATACAGGTTTTAAATAAGCTCAATATTTTTCAAATATTCAGGTTCGCTTCGAATGGCAAATAACGTACACTATATTTAATGCATGGTCTTTTTAGAGAAACATGGTCTTTCTATTTCTCATTGTCATTTCTTGATGACATGGGAGTAAAGTTGCAATTTCATGGGGTATTTGAGTTCTTTTGTGTTGTTACAAAAGAACTTTAAAAAGAGCACCATGCATTATTGATATATGACTGGAATACAGTATCATAAACCATATTTATGCACGCTCAATGTTTAGAATGAACACTGCATTATGTATTATGCCAATGTCTGATGTTAACTCCTCCATAACAAGAGTTAATATCATGCATTTATCTGAAAAGTTATTATACGAACGCACACACACGCACAAACAGTGCAATCGCAAAAGTCCACTGTCCATTTCGGAAAAGGAAAAGCATCTAAAACATTGGGATCTTCAATGCCATCGATGACCTCGAAAGTCATCGATGGCAATCATCCACTGTCCATTTCGGAAAAGGAAAAGGATCTTCAATGCAATTGATGACCTTGAAAGGGACAGTTTCAATATTCAACCAAAAGGCAGCAAAGAGCAGAATTGCCAATATTAAATACAAGAATCCTTGAAATTCCTGCATAAAGCTTTGATATGCAGCAAACGTCAAAGCTAATTGTGACCAACTTACGATGATTCATTTTAACAACATAAATACTGATCTAGAAAATACTTCTGGAGGTTGTACATTTATACATTCTTTCTTCTTGCAGATGTGGATAGCTATTATTGTAGCGTTGGTATGTGGAGCTATCATTTTCTATGGAATAGGAACTTTTGCAGCTCGAATGCTTCGGTTCCCTCAACCTTCTGGCACCAATGTCCTTTGGCATTTATTTGCATCTCTCCTCACCCAAGGTAGGTGAAATTAAATGCCTCTTACCCTTAACCCATTTTGAATAAATGTGAACTTATCAACCGTTAATATCTCACGATGTCATATAATGAAACGTTACTCAATAAGCAATTTCTTTATCTACTTTTTCTGCCAGGAGTTAATTCCGGACTGCCACCAACAATGTCCTGCCAGATGACGGACACCGTGTGGTTCTTGTGCAACATGGTATTCATTATAAGTTACAGCGGCACACTAATGTCTTACATGGTAATGCCAGAACTGGAGAAACCTATAGAAACAGTCGAAGAACTCTACGTGGCCGTGGCCGAAGGAAGGTACACCTGTGGTACATTGAAAGGATCGTCAACATTGATGGCCTTTGTCGTAAGACACTTCCATTTGTGAAATAGTGTTCGTTATCTGTCTTTGCAATTCCTTTGTTAAACGATAAGAATTAAATTTCTTTTTTAATAAAATCATAATCTTTTAGGTCTCTAACATTCCTAATATGCGCATGATTGGAGAAGAAATGCAAAAGCCCAAAAACCTTGTGAATTCAGAAAATGAAGGCTTAAAGGTGTGCCTAGAGAGGAACCATGCTCATGTTAGTCTTCGACTCACTTTGCAGAGTAGTGCCTATCAGCGAGACCCAACTGAGTTCTTTGTCTCCAAAAGTGACTTCTATAGTCTTAGTATGGGAATAGCGCTGAAGAAAAAAAGTCCATTCAAGAAACCTTTTGACAAATTGTAAGTCAAACTTTAATATGGTGACAAACTCGTACAATTATTGCTTGATGTAGTTCATTACTGAGTTTACAGAAATATAAAGTGCCAAATCTTCAGGTTGGAAGAGACTTCATTCTCTAACTAAAGTACAGTATCTTTTATGTTGTAAATCTTATATGTGCTTTTAGAAATGACAGGGACTGCAGTCTTTTAGGAAGAAATCGTGTAACCTTCGCTTGAGACTGGCTACTTCAGCTGAGGAGTACAAAAAAAGCCCATAAAAGTCCCGAGACCGAGTAATTCGGCCACGCTGAACAGGTATCCTGTGTGTTATCAGACACTCAGCCTAAAACACTGATGGATCCAATATCTCTCTATTACAGAAGATTTAGGAGAAGTCCGGTTGGCCTGCCTCCCTAAAATCCACTCATGCACACCTTCTCGATGGTAAGCCCTGTTACGTCACTTAGGTGGCAACGAACGTGTAGAGTGGTTCTCTTCAAGACGCCTGGTCAGCGTGAAGAGGAAAAGACCAAACCCTCCAGCAATGAGAGCACAACAATACAAATGGCCCTCAGTCCCCAGCAGCTTTCACTCTCCCTCTTACGGCAGCGAGAGGATCAGAGTGGAAGCAGAGGGTGCTAAGAATCTCTGGGTACGACCAGGCTGCCATGCACGGAAATTGAACTTGGCCTGTTATAATGTACGACCACTCATCGGTGAAGACAGGATATTAGAGCTGGAAAAGGAATTAGAAAATGTGAATTGGAATATCATCGGTTTGGCTGAAACAAGAAGAAGAAATGAATCACTTATAAGTTTATCAAGTGGAAATCTGCTGTACACCAATGGAAACAGTGAAAGGAGTGAAGGTGGAATTGGGTTTCTGGTCCATAAAGATTTTAAAAACAACATTTTGGAATTCAAAAGTACATCACCAATGGTGTCAAGACTAATACTCAAGATTTCTAAGAGGTACAAGCTAAAGATTATAATGATTTATGCACCAACATCGAGCCATGATGATGAAGAGGTTGAAGAAATGTACACTGAAATTGAGAGTCTTCTAGATGAGCAGAAACCCCACTACACTATTATTATGGGGGACTTCAATGCTAAAGTTGGAAAAAGGCAAAACAGCGCAGAAAGAGGAACTATAGGAAATTTTGGAATTGGTGAAAGAAATAAAAGAGGTGAAAGATTTGTGGAATTTGCAGAATCTCAAGGAATGTCAGTAATGAACACTTTTTTCAAGAAAAGGGTGAACAGAAAGTGGACATGGAAGAGTCCAAATGGATTAACAACTAATGAAATCGACTTCATCCTCACTAACAGAAGATATATTGTGAATGATGTTACCGTCCTGAATGAGGTAAATGTTGGAAGTGATCACAGAATGGTAAGATGTACACTTGATATAGATAAAGGAAAGGAAAAAACTGACTCGAGTAAATAATACAAAGGTCTTTGAGATAACAGAAGAGGAGAAAAAGCAGTATGTACTGGAACTTAAGAACAAGTTTGAGCTTCTGCAGACTGCTCAGGACCAAGATATCGACGAGGAATATTACAACTTTCTGAAAGTAATAAAGCCCAAGAAATCTATAGGGAAACAGAAATCCAAAGAAGAAAAAATTAGTCAAGAAACACTTGTCATGATGAACCAAAGACGACAAATGAAGAGCAAGAAAAACATTGACAGGGAGAAAATTGAGTATACTGAGTTATGCAAAGCCATTAGAAAGAGACTGAGAGAGGACATAAGAAGATTTAACACAGGAAAAGTAGAACAAGCATTAAGGGAAAACAAAGGATTTAAATCAGCAGCCATGAGCAGTAATACAGAAAGACAAATGATACTGAAACTGAAGAATAGCGATGGTGTACTTATAAACAGCAGAGAAGGCATAATTCAAATAGCAGAAGACTACTATAGAGAATTATACAAGGAACGAGGGAATGATACCAGCAGTGGGGAAGATGGATTGCAAAGTAGCAACACATACGACATACCCGATATTCTTCCTGATGAGGTAGAACATGCATTGAAGGAAATGAAGAATCGGAAAGCCCCGGGGGAAGATGAAGTTACTGTAGAGTTGTTAAAATTGGGAGGAAGAGACATAACACAAAAACTGGCAAGGCTCTTCACAAAGTGCATTAGAAAAGGTGTGACGCCTAAGCAGTGGAATAATGCAATCATAGTTTTGCTGCATAAGAAAGGAGATAAATCAGAAATTGGAAATTATAGACCAATTAGCTTGTTATCCCATATCTACAAGTTGTTCACAAGGGTCATTACTAACAGATTAGAAAGAATACTTGATGAGAATCAACCGAAAGAGCAAGCTGGCTTTAGGACAGGATTCCCAACTATGGATCACCTTCACGTAATATCACAACTAATGGAGAAAGCAAATGAATATAAAACACCATTATGCCTGGCATTTGTGGATTATGAAAAGGCATTTGACTCCATACAGCATAAGGCAATGTTTCGGGCACTGGAAAGACAAGGCATAGATACTCCATATATTATGATTTTGAAGAAAATATATGAGAGTGCTACATCCTTTATTAGACTAGACAAAGACAGTAGCAAATTTAAAATCGAGAAAGGAGTTCGACAAGGAGACACAATATCTCCGAAGCTGTTTACTGCTGCCCTTGAGGAAGCTTTCAGAAGATTAGACTGGTCGCAGAAAGGAGTCAATGTGAACGGAGAGTACCTAAACCATTTACGATTTGCAGATGACATTGTGGTCATAAACCACGATCCCAAAGAATTAGAGGAAAATCTTAATCGGTTATGCACAGTTAGTAAGGATTTTGGACTAAAGATGAATATGGCTAAAACAAAAGTAATGATGGACAAGTATGCCACGGAAAGGGAAATAATGATTGGAGGAGCAGTAATTGAAAAGGTGGAGTCATATACTTATCTGGGACAAGTTATCAGCTGTAATAATGATAAAATGGCTGGAAGTCAAGAGAAGAATAAATTTTGGATGGATAGCATTCAGGAAATATAGTCACATACTGAAGAGCAATATCCCAGTTTGTCTGAAACGTAAAATAATGAACCAATGTATACTCCCCACCATGACTTATGGAAGTGAAACTTGGGCACTCACCAAAAGAATGGAAGAGAAGCTAAGAACTACACAGCGAAGAATGGAACGAATTATATTGGGAATCAGACTGTTAGATAAGAAGAGAAACACATGGATTAGGCAGCAAACTCAAGTAAAGGACATTCTTATCAAAACTAAAGAACTAAAATGGTCTTGGGCAGGACACATAGCTCGAAGACATGATGACAGATGGACTAAGAAAATAACAGAATGGTACCCAAGAGGAGATAGAAGAAAACCTGGAAGACAAAGGCGGAGATGGATAGATGAAATTCATGAGTTTTTGAGTAGAAAATGGATGGCCAGTGCTCAAAACAGAAGGAACTGGAAAGTTGCTGGAGAGGCCTTCATCCTGCAGTGGATTGAAAATGGCTGATGATGATGATGAGAAAAGTTGATAAGAGTTTTTTCCGTCTATGTTGGGCTGCGTATGGGAATACTATACGAATTAGCGCACTGTGGTCGAACTATTTGAAGTGCAAAAAATCCCACATTATCAACAAACCACTAAATTAAAATGGCTGTGTTCTGTGTCTAATTGAGAAAGAGATTCAAAATATGAAAGATAGAGAATAGCTGAAGAATATATTACTTCGGAATATGAGAGATGTATTAATATCCTCCCATCATAGATCAGAGGCAAAATGGATGATTAATTTGGTAAGCAGAAATATGAGACCGTCTATGTTTGAAATAATGAAAAATGTCGTTGTCATTGGTTACTTGCACAGTTAGTAGCACAGTTAGTAGAACCACCACGGGAGTGGAGTTTTTCACAACGTGGCTGAGTTAGTCTGTCTCGGGCGAGGGTTGCATGGCTTTTTCTCCAGGAAACTTGGGTTTTTTTTTTAAATGGAGAGGAGTACAGGATATTAATGATAGGACAGTGGTTAGTAAATAAAGTAAATAGTATTTAAATGAAATTTTTCTATAGATGCTAACTTGCTCGTAATCTTTATCATATTCCTATGATTTACAGGATTGCCAGAACGTCAGAAGCAGGTCTGATGAACAAATGGTTGGTGGATGTCATGGACGAGCTGGAAAGAGCGTCAGCAAAGCGGATTGATTCAACAGATGGGAAAAGAGTTCTTGAGTTAGAAGATGTACAGAGTGCCTTTTATCTTCTAGCAACTGGATATGTTGTTTCGTGTCTAGGGTTGTTGGTAGAATTTGCAGTGAACAGAAAGTGTAAATGAAACCTGACGTTTAAAATGAAGAATGCTCTTCGTGTTCATGGTAATTTCCAACAGCAATCCCAACGCTGTTGTTACGAAATTCTTAGTATTCATAGAAACCACTTCAATTAAGATCTTCCCATAATGTACCATTTATTTAATTTATCGATCTTGAATTTAAATTGGGAGTTTTTAAAACTGCACATCCTTTTCTGAAGTCTTCAAATAAAAATTGTTCAGAAGTACGAATTTTGGGTTTCATTAATTTCAGAATGAAGGAAAATTAAAATAAGGATTTGATACGAATCATGTTTTTACATTTTTATAACACTTCATTTATGACAAAATTCTTAAACTATAATTGTATGGTGGGCTACAGAACTTTGGGCCTTAATAATACAGAATATTTGTGCCAATTAATTGCATTATTATGTAATAATTAGCTAATTGCTAATTATTTAATTAAGCGTCCAATAACTCCATATGATCACTGTTTCGAATTACTGTTTTGAAGTTTAATTAAGTTTCAAAGTGCAAAACTAATTTCTCCAAGATGAGCGTGCATGTCTGTAATGCCAGACAGACGTACATGTATTTTTCATAAATCGACTCCTCCTCTTCTGGTGATGTTTGTGGGACCGGTGTTTAATCCTCTCAAGCATCAAGACAAGTATTGAGATAAGATATCCAGTGACCAATAAGTAGAAGGGACTTTGCAGTTTAGAAATGGTCAGAACTGTGTTTTCCTCTTCTTTAAGATCTACATAAATCTTTATTTCCTTTCTGGTAAATATATCTTTAAGCCACTTGTTGGTCACACCGGACTCTACCAGTCTGGTTATTCTAATAGAATAAACAAGAAACGCTTCAACTAGATAATGGATGGAGCGAACGACAAGTTCAATTGTAAAAAGAAATTAGATCGTATATACACTCATTGGCCAAAATTTAGAAACGTTTATTCAATATCTAGTAGGATCACCTTTTGCCAGAACTACAGCCAATACACGTCGTAGTTTGGGAATTCCAGCTCCAACTCCAGATTTCACCATTCTTCGATCAGGATATTTGCTAACTGCAGTACTGTGGTTGGTAGATAACTGCGAAGCAGAACTGCCCTTTCCAAAATGTCCCAGACACAAATCTGGAGTTATGATTATGGAGAATTTGACATTCAGATATAATTTTTGCACGGTGGTTAGTTGCGTTGTCTTAAAAGAATCCATCGCAATCCTAGTAAAATTGAAGCATTGCAGGGTATGGTTGGTCCAATACGACATAAATATATTCATTGGGGTAATATGAACGGTATGAGCGGACTCTCCAAACCAACAGAACATACCCCAGACCATGATACCACCTCCAAGCTCTTGAGTGGTGGACAGGGGACGGTCTGGATGCGTGGCATCGTGGAGTTCGTGCCACACTTTCACTGTACCATTGGCCCAAAATGTCTAAATCAGGTCGCTGCTGTCTTGATTTTGGAGTATTGACTTCCCCAGAAAAGCATACAGTATTTATGTGATTCCAAGGAACTTGTGATTATACCACGTAACAGCTTCCATTTCCTAAAAGAAGTTTAATTATCTGTTTAGGCCAATTGTAAAACGTTTCTATTTTTATAGCCAGTGAGTATAACTATACAATAATGCTTACATTTTACTGATACTTTTCCCCAATGGATTTCCTTTCGTCGTAAGCGCTGAATGGTACAGAGAGTAGAACTGATCCTTTGGCATATAAAACAATTTGGGATTGATTTCATAAATTTCTGCTTTCAGATCTGTGTATGCAAATATCAAAGCAAGGTCTTCTTTCAGCACCTGTTTTACTCCTGTTTCAGCGTCTGGAAAAAGGAATCTTTTTGGATCCTTGTTCATAGCATCCTCGTAAGTTTTGTACACTCCAGTGCCTCCATCCTGAAAAATTAAGCAACTGTTTATTAATACAGATTTTAAATGCACACGAGACACTTTAAGAAAACGTGTATTCGTATTTCACTCTCTAATGTACTCCAATGCAATAAGAAAAGCTTGAGCTTTTCTTAACCCATTAAGAAGCCAGTATATTGGTTACCACAGCCTTTGCTTTCCTGAAAATGAATCTCAGCAAATTTATTTTATATCCTATTACATTATTCATTTCTCCTTCAATGAATACAAAAAAAAAAAGTTATCAGAACATAATGTACAATATGCCCTACAGTTATTACAAACACATACCGGCAATGGTGTCCAAAAAGGTATTCCTACAAAGAATTCTCCGTTAGCGACCAGATGTTCTAACTCATAAATTGTCTGTATTGGTGTTTCCAGTTGTGGGACCATCGTACATGACATCAGGGTGCTACTGTACCCTGTTATTAACACCACAGTTCCCATTAACCACAGTCCTTCAGCTAATGTGTGAGACCATGCCGAAGGCAAACTGGATCTGACTTCTATTTAAATAAATAGTAACAACCGCCATTATTAAGTATATTTTAATAAGCCCCTAATTTTATTAGTGCAAAATATTGAAAATAGTACTGGGGTTATAACCAAAACGCTTATAGTCAAGAGAAGTAAGCCCACCTTCAGCCATAATTATAATGTTTACACATCTGAATCTCAAGTCATTTGAATTTTAGAATTTAAAGAAAATAATATTAATCTGAAACCATCTTTAGAATTGAGAATATCTTTAGACCGTCCATTACAACTCAATGCAATAAATGTGGCAATATTTTTCGTACCTTTGCCTGTCAAAGTGGCAAACAAGTACCAATAAACAGAACTTGGGTTGGGCGGTTTGTTATTCAGGATTCTTGAAGCGAACCATCCCATTATGGTAAAAGTGCATCCACCAATTGCTAAAGATGCTAAAATTAGATACCATATCTGAAAATATTAATAATATTATTAATAATTGTTAAAATAGCTCAATATTTTAATATTTTAATTATGGCTGCATAGAGATTTCTTTTAAGATCTATTGGTAAGTCACCTGAGGTTGAAATGGTTTAAGAAGAATAAACGTTACTGGTAGTTCTCTTGGAGCACGAGTCAGAAAAGTAACGGCCTGAATATGGTAGAATTGTGAGAACTCCACTTCAACCCAGTAAGTGTACAACAACTGAGGCCCAAGTCCAACGTCCACTTTCTGAAATATAGTTAGAATAAAAATATTACTTCAATGTTAAATTCAATATTATTTAATATTACTCCCAGTGAATAATTAATAGATGTATTTAATAATCAGGAGCTGTCTGACCTTATTGAGAACACGTCCCATCACTCCAGTCCAGTTTCCATTTGGCAGCTTTTTCCCTAATTCACGTTCGTCCGATTCCATCGTTTTGAACCTGCAAAAGGATACAACGTACAGTATTTGGTCACTCATATTCAATTTAATGAATTCAAGAAATATTTGAGACAGAACTTACTTAAAATTCATCTCCTGAGATAGAAGACGAATTAGTTTGTTTTCCAAGTATCCTCCCTCGGACTGGTCGTATTTGAAAAATGGTTCCCTCTAGGAACAGTGAAATAATCTGTTTATTTGATGCCAAACTTCAAATAAGTCTAGACCAATGGACAGTAAAATTTTATTTACATTTTACCCTACGAATAGTAAGTTTAATTTTCTTGAACTTTTAAAAGTTCTGGTTTTGCCTTACCATTAATTATCAATAAAGAAATGTAAGAACTAAAATTGAGGATTTAGGAATCGCTTTTAGCTCGAAGAGCTACTTATAACGAATCCCTTAATTAATATCTCTGATTTCCAGGCAAATTGTTTAAAATATTTCTTTCCATTTAATGTAATAATTATTAGTTTGTGAATGTCCCCGAATTTACAAATTAAAAATATCAATAATTGAAAATTCAAATATCGATAATTACAAATTTAGAAAATCGATAATTTCCAAATATAATGCGTTTCATATATTAAACGATAATACGTCATCCCACAATTGATTATTGAGCCATCTCACTGATGATACTAATACCAATAATTGGAAATTACATAGTTTAACAACTCAAGAATGAATTGATTCGTTTAAACATAAAATTACAACCAGATGTGAATATCTTAGATCTCTTTAGTATACACAAAAAGGTTTCTGGTCTCTAGGTGGCACGGTCCTGGAACCACGCGGCTCACAAACATACAACGGGGCTCTTCTCCACTGCAGGATGGAAGCATCCTCAACGATTCATGTTGAGGGAAATGGACCATAATCTGCAACGCTGGTCCAATGTGGGTTGGTAGATCAACCGTATTTAGCAGTCAAGGGCTTGAGCCCCGGTCTACTCATAAAGCGTGTGCTACTGCATTGGTCTTGTTCAAGATTAATTAGAATTAATCCTTTACTCAGCGCTTTACTGGTCATTTATACTCAAATTAATCCTTAATTATGAAATTGTTCCTAAATCTCAAAATTAATACTTATTCCTAAATCTTTAATTTATTCCCTTGCCCTAAAATAAATCTGTTCTCTTCACTATTTTTTATATTAACCTGCTGAATTCATTTAAATCTTTAAATTTAATAACGCCTTTCATGTGAACATCTTATTAAAAGTGATTTGTATTATTTTTCAGCCTTACCGGTAGCACTCCAATTACTAGCTCTAAACCATTCAGATTTAACGTTGGCACAATGGGTTCGATGCGGGCTGGTGGAAGCGTAAGCATAGATCTGGAGTTTGGGTCATACGGGAGCAATTTAAGGGAACATTTTGAGCCTTCCAGCTGTCCTTTGGAGATGTAGATGGAGGACCTGTTAGACATCTGCAAAACACATTTCAATCACACCTTTAAATGGTTTCAGAGATCTACAAAGAATTTTAAAAACTCATAGCATAGACAGGGCAGCTGCTTTGTCAGACATTCTGTCTGACAAAGCAGCTGCCCTACTTGAAGGGCTGTAATTATACCACAGTTATATTAATCGGGGTCTTGATTTAGTTGAATTTTAATCATTAGAAATGAATAATAATATTGAAAACAGAATACTCACCTCAACCAGCCTGGCCACACATAGATTAATTGAACAACCGTGAATCCTGACAGGATCGAAAACAAACTGGTCCGTCTCATTTTCAGCGACGTTTCTAACCACAACTAGCAGCCTCTCTTTGAGTGGCAGATTCTAAAAAGGGAGAAATATATACAGTTTTGCCTTTCGTAATTTTAGAAGAGATTATAAATGACAGAAACCTCTTTTTATTATCATTAAATTTATGGGCAACATATAACTGTACACTCCATAAGACAATCATCAAAATTAGGCCTTTTGCAGAAAACACTGCGGACGTTGAACCTGTTAGAAATTTCGCGTGCTCTCAAGTTTTCGTTCCACAAAAGCTTTATGACAATGTTCTGTACAACAGAACTTTTCTTTCAGAAATGATATATAATTTATTAAACTAATCTTGCCAATGATGTCGCCATAGTCAGTTCGTCTCCCTAATAAAACAAAAAATTTTTCGTCGAGACACCCTACTATAGGTCGTTCTGTTTATGCACAGAGCTAGTGAAATCGCCAAAGCAACTGAGGCTATCGATTTGCCTGTTTACTGGACAAAAAACCGGAGTTAAACTAATGATAGGATTTCTGGCTCAATGGAAGAAGGTCATTAAAACACAAGAGGAAAAGATTGATAAAAAGAATTGAAACTTGGGGAACACCTGCATTAAGGGAGAAAGTTAAAACACAGAAAACCATCTACCATTATCCACAATGGGCGGACAGAGAGAAAATTGGATACCCAGTTACAAAACTAGTTGGCAAATCATAAGATGGCAGCTTATTTAGACGACCTTTATGCCAAACACGATCAAAAGCCTTTGAAATGTCAAGACTAACTGCTTCAGTTGCTTCATCAAACATTTCCATTGAATTTCTCCATAGATGGGTAACATAAGCTAGAATATCACCATTCGATCAACACTGAAGGAACCGTACTGCCGATCATTCATGAAATGGAAGGTTTCTAGATAGTTTAAGAGTTGTTCATCAAGATTGTTCCAAATCCTTGAGACGGAGGACCACAGGAGGCATTGAATGAAGTGTACTGGGAATGGTCAGAGGTGGTTTACCAAGATCATTAATACATCAGTTAGATAGTCAACTTTATCTTTGGCTGAAGTGGCAATAGAACCATCTGGTTTTGACAGAGGTGGGAACAGAGAGGGGCAAAGTTGCGGCCAATAATTTTGGCAGAGGCCGGAATGCTTGACTGGAATTTGGACAAAAAAGCAAGTTTTGCACTCTTAGCCGGTTCAAAGGCTTGCATCTTGCAAATAAAGGACGAGGTTTTAAGGTGGAGTTCCATCCCTACAAGAATAATTTCACTGGCACGATCTGGACAAACGTTGACATCAGAAGATTTGAAACAATAATCGGGCCAAAGAAAGGAAGAAAAGAAATTCTGCAGATCCTCCCATTTTGCATTCTTGTTATGTCAAACAACACGAGGTTGAGATTAGCCGCGAGATAATGGCTCCATTGGAGAAGAGACCATTCCCAAGTTGTGATCTGAGGTACTTAGAGGATCATTCACCTCAAAAAGAACTGAGGGTTTGAAAGAACTGAGTTTGAATTCGGTGAATGACGCCAGGAATTTTTATGGGATTTTTCACAACGTGGTTGAGTTAATAGGTCACAATCGAGTTTGTTGTTGGGTTTTAGGAGCATCAGCGACTAAAGCCATATTGCTGTGTATATACTGTGCAAATTGCGTATGTTCGGTGGTCGATTTTCTATTTGCTTGAAGACAACCAGAGTTTCCAGAAGAAAAACTATGCTAGCCTCGCCTGAGACGATTAACTAAGCCACATTGCGAAAAAGGCCGATAAACATTCTTTACGTCGTTGGCGGTACTCTCGGTGTTTTCCAAACAGTGTGGGGAGAACAGCGATGGTACCATCCGTGCTCACAGCACGCATGGTACCATCGCCGGTCACAAGCGAGGGTAACATGGTTTTTCTCCCGAAAGCTTGGATTTTTCGTCCAGCAAATCGACCACAGAACACACACAATTTCTAATATATTATGTACGGTACAATATGGCCTAAATTGGTGATGCACCTCAAACCTTACAACTAAAGTTCAACAACCGGTGTGGGAAGGATTGTGATTAATTTCACTGTTTGCCAGCAAGGGCATGAAATATGGAATGCGGTTATTGGGGAAGAAACCGCAATAGGTTGAATTCACTCTCATGTTCATGGAACCAGCTTTGTACAATTTTGGCCTTGTGACTTGGTGCATTATCCTGTTCGAAGAATGTATTTTTTACACGGATACACTGCAATTTTGAAGGGATGTGCCTGGTTGGAAACAATTTCTAGACAACTAGTGGCATCCAAATGCTACTCCACTGGTATGAAAGCTCCCCATGGGACCACAAAACACTCCCTCAGTGTTCTGAGGGAGTGTTTTGTGAAAAGCCATGAGGAACACCTTTCGTTAAGGCAAAGCTTCTAGAAACAGCAAAAATATAGTATGGTAAATATAGCTCTGAAGCCAGCCAGCTAAGCAGCGGTTCAATGCCGTAGAGATTTAGTTTAACTGCTAAACCCTTATGCGAGACCGACTCAAAGACTCGACTCAGATCAGAGTAGATGAGATCAAGCTAAGTGAAAAACTTCACCTTTGTGAAGTTTGGTCATAGTGTACTGCCAAAACTCAGCAGAACGATTGGCCTATAATTTTGTAGAAGAGATCTCGAGTCACGCTTGAGGACAGATACTATGTAGGCATGTTTGAACCGAGCTGAATATGTACCAGTTCTAAGAGAAAGATTGAAAATATGAGCTAAAGAGGCAGCAACTACGATAATGACCTTCCAAAAAAATAACGGAATGCCACCCGGACCACGTCCATCATCCTTCTAAAGAGACTTCACTGCAGTTTTCAACATAAACTCGGTTATAGTTAGGGAGTAAAATAAATAAGCAGCTTTAAATGCAAATTTGTGCATGACTAGTGGAGGATCAGGATTAGAATCCATTGTTTTAGGTAATATGCAAAAACATTGCACATGTCGGTTAGGTCAGATATTGTGGTGTCGTTTAGTTTGAGTAAATTTTGGTGTGTTACCTTATCTGCGCCATTCTCTCTTCTATGGTGATGGCACGACATCGCAATTGAAGGCAACGGGAGGGATCCTTTAGCCACAAGTTTCCCAGAACAAAAGTGAATATGCCTGTTATCATCTTGACTGTCGTTAGGAAACTTTTGACATCATTTATGGCAGAGAGCCATTGAATCCTGCGAGCGTTGACAAACTCGGTGTTGCGAATCTGAGACGAAAGGTTTTTTTTCTGTTGGCCCACTAGGAGCCAAAACTGTGCAACCAACGGCCATTTAATTGCCGGTAGTGCCTCAGAGGCTCAGATTTCGACTACAGACAAAACAGGTGAAAATGACTTCCAATATAGCTGATGGTTATAATTTATCAGTAATCAAGTATATATGAGATGTTACTTTGCTGTCCACCGGAGACTTGAAACTCGTTGAAATAGCACACTTAAGTATGGTTTACAATGGAGTTTTGGGTCAAACACAAACTTCTCCCAGCCCCTATGACCGGTCAGAATTTAAATGATAGCCCTGCCAATCAACGTTTGGAAGATGATGGATAGATTTTGTGAACATATCATGAATCGATTTTCAGCATTGATTTTTATCCCGATAGCAAGGGTAATATTATATGGTGATGAGTATATATAGATTTAATATGGAAGCAATTTTCTATACTCCACCAATGTGAACAATAGGCTTAACCGATCGGGCTGTAAGTGATCTCAAATTGAAGATATTCCTTCCTAGGCGTGCAGAAAGTTGTTAAATTTTACAAATTCCGAATGGTTGTATTTTACGAAACTGGCAGTTTTTTACTACAAATGTGAATAGTTCAACATTCACTTCATAGATGGAGCCAAAGGTGGATGTTAACTGTTAAACAAACAGTTGTCTAAGTTGATAAGGCATTTTTTTATGATTAACAATTTGCACTTTCGCATGATCATGTCCTTTGTTCCGGAAAAAAGATATAAAAAAATAATAATAATAAAACTCTGCTACCAATTGTGAAATTCTCTACTAGCGCTGTCTACCTTAAGAAGAAATAACTAATCATCAGGATTCCATCACAGCTTACTATATATCCACAGGTTGCGCACGTGAGCTCATGTGCTCATTACCATTCGCTACGTTTAATACATTCATAACTCATAATTTTATCGTTATCAATTTCGCGTTTATTTGTTTTTGGTTTTGTGGTTATTTAAAGTAAGTAATTTAAGGATTTAGAAGTATGTCACAGTCAAAATGCTACTCTGACTGGTCATGTTCGACGTACCTTGCAGCAAAGGAGAAACACGCCTTGTTTCTGCAAATGTATTCAGGATCGTTTTGAAAGACCGACCCTGAATACATTTACACATATATATATTGATACTACATGGGTACTCCTTTTTTTAAGACAGCGAGAGGAAAACTCTGCTACCAATTGCGAAATTTTCGCAAGGGGTATTGCTAGTATCATATTAATTATTACGAGGTCTAGACCTTGAAGCGAGCTAATGGAAGTGAGTTTTTAATACCATCTTCATAACGCGATAGGCATTGATTGTGTGCAACAAGTGGGAAAATCACAGTTGAAAACAAAAAGCCAGAAATCACCACTCATTGTACAACTCCTGTGGTGACGAACTTCGTTAGGGAGAAATCCATGATGTCTAACTGCCCTATTTAGCAGAAAAGATGAGAGGAAGAATAAAAAATTTCCTTTTATCTGACAGTGGCATTCCAGAAGGATGAGAAGGTTTGCATGGACAAAAAAAAGAAACTGTCATATCAGGGACACGCCTAGAACAATCTCATCTACCCATGTATTTGATGTCCATAAATCGTATGTGTCCTCTTGTCTAATTGCCTGTTTCCCTGTTAAAAAAACACCGAGTTTCTAGTGGAGGGAGGAACTTGCTATCCTCTCCTGAGACCAAATAACTCAGCCCAGAGTGAAAAGGTCCATAAACGTTCCTGCCATCATTGAAGGAAGATTCGAACTCTGGCCTTTTCCACACAGTGTGAGGAAATCCAAACCAAATCTGGCACATCATCCAGCTTCCACCAAACAGTGGACAAAGGCCAGCTAAATACTGAAGTTGACTATATCTTAAAACGATGATGGACCATTGTTTAAAGGTATACCCTAATCACAACAGTTAGTTTGTGTGGCAAATGCATTCTACTAAAGACCAGCTGGTGTTAGGAAGAGTCTAGATTGGAAAAAAATTGGGAAACTTTCTTGTTATGACTCCGTTTAACTTTAAATGAAGTTAAAAAATCAAGCAGGCTATAAAATCCCATTCAAAATTCTGACAATTTATTACTCGTACTAAATATCGATTTACAAATTCCAAAATACATTGATATCATCACAAAATATGTTTTATTTATTATTTACCTCGCGGGACAGTCTGATAGCTTGTTGTGAATCACGAGCCACATAAATTATATTTGTTTGCCCAAAATCCCGACGTTCATCCTCTTGATAATTCTTGGAATTAACCTTGAACCCTGCCTGATTGAACAGCAAAGTTCTCACGTAATTCTGGTGTAATTTGCTCATCAGAACCTCCAGAAATTCAAATCCTGAAAATATAAATTAAAGGTTTTGTATTTGAGTTGTCTCTCTCACTATTCCAGTTCTGTTCATATCTATTCCACCTACCTTCTTCGTCTGAATATACTAGTATTATTTCCTTAAGTCTGTAGTCGTTAACAATGATTTTCTTGAAGGTAGCAGACATACTTAATTTTTCCTTCCAAGTTGTTTTTAGTTGACGTGATCCGTCCTTGTTATTTACATTCATAGAAAGACCCACTGAAAGACACAAATGTATACAGTTTTGATGAAATATAATTAAATCCTTCACTTTTGATTATTATTTAATGTGTTTCATAATAAAACAGGAACTTTTCCAATCATATAATGCGAATCACTTGTATGATTAGTTAAAATCATTATGTTAGAAGGAAAGTTCTAAAATAACAAATATATATATATATATATATATAGCACACCGGGAGGAAATAAAACAGTGAAGTTCAAATCCCTTCAATGACTTCAGGAATTTTTATGGCTGTTTTCACAACGTGGCCGAGTTAATCGGTCTCAGACAAGGACAGTGTAATTTTCCTGTTTTGAAAGTTATTGATGTTTTATTGTTCACTAAAAAGTTCAGACTGCAGCTGAAACTGAAGACACAAAAGCTCATCGCCTGCTTAGTCTTATTCAGAGATTCATAGACCCTTAGTCCCTCTTAACAATCCTTCTTAAAACGATTATTCCATTCGCAAGTTATCCAGTATAGTTTCTCATCGAACAAAATAGAAAAACCAGCATTAAACTGATCACTTATCTGCTCTAACAGTTCTTTTATTCATTGCATCAAATTAACTCATAAAAATATCTTCACTGTTACAGTACATCACTGCATTTATGTGTTTTCACCTTGAGTTGACATTCATGTCGTTACACTTAGTAAAACTTTACGATAGATGAAAGACACGCAAAATAAGAGAAACGTACTGTGCCCACACGCTATGATATCTATGCAGGATCTGCTGGACCAATAGTTGTTAATATTAATCAATTTGTTTTATTCACTGCACGTCGTATTTTGAAAAGCATCTATTGTTCAAGCGTCAGCTCAATACTCACGTGTTTCTGCGTACATTGTCCTCTGCCTTCAGAAGTAAAAGAAGAATATAAAAGTATCTAACTATACAGCAAAGCATAGACACCAATACTTACTATCATGCACTTAAGAAAAAATTGTTCTTGCAGATGTAGTAGTAGGCTTTTCGGAACATCAGCAACTAAGGCCATATTGTTCCTTGAATACTGTCTGTAAATTGCGTGTATTCTGCAGTCGATTTTCTGTTTCTGGACGAAAAACCTCAGTTTTCCGGAGAAAACACCATTCTACCCTCATCTGAGACCAATTAACTCAGTCCCTTGTAAAAACATCCCATAAAAATTCCTCCAGTCATCGATGGGACTCGTACTCAGTTCTTTTTCACCGGTGGAGAGGACGGTGATTATACCAATCGTGCTACCCGCTAGCGTCTCTCCAAAATTGGCTGGCATGATTCAAGAACTTTTTATTGATGAAATATTTGTCTCCCCACCTTTCGGCAATAAATACGTATGAACCTACTGTTGGCCTTAATTGCACACTACATCCTCATCAGTGAACTCCAAACCAATTTTTATTCTCTTCGAAGTCTACAACTCCACAGTCCCAGTTTCTCCCAACAGCGTTCAATGTGGTCAAGGATCTGTGGCTAATGAAGCTTTTAGACGTCTAAATGCTCAAACCTCACTCAAACTCAATATGCTATATGAGGTGCTTTGTCGTGCAAAAAGAGAAAAGGGGCTCTCTCCGTGCTGATGCCACAGTTAGGAAAAAGCAGAATTGTCCATGATGTCAATGCACCGCATGGCAGTCATTTTCCCAGAAATGAGAAACGACGACCAGTGGTTCAAGCTGAAACGAAACACCCAGAGAATGATAGCACCTCCACCACAAATCAGAGTTGGGATTATCCACTCTGGTAAATAATGTTCGTAGGTATCGTCCGTACACTAATATTAATTCTTGTACCTCCCTGAACTCCTGATTGATAGTATTCGATGAGAGTTATCGGATATATGTTTGGGCCTAGAAATAACAATCCTCGAAATCTGTGACTGGAAAAACTGGAAAAATGCTACCTATTGCATGAAACAGGAAGTATTTGGGCTGTACTTTGAAGTGGATAAGCAACTGTCTTGACTCCAGAAAGGTATGCAACGTGTCAGTAATCGGAAATTCCAAAGTTTTTGAGATCTTTGCACCGCTTGTCTTTCCATTGTGGAGTGTGGTACGACCTTTTTTTAGAACACAAATTAACTTCAACTGCTCTTAAAACTTGATGGAGATAAGCAAATCCTTTATACTATATCTCAAAAGAGAGAGATTTTGAACTATTTGGACGGAGTTTCGCCCATAAGAAATTCGGTTTTAATCTACCAGATTAACAGCCAGAAAACAGCGATACAAAGCAACAAGAATCCAAATCAACTTATAATCTTCTACCTCATTTATAAGACTACTCAATCTCAAAGATCAAAGATCGAATAGCCTTAAAAGCAAAGAGATTCAAGTAGGAGCTTTGAAGATTGATGGGAGATGAAGTCTTCAAAAGAATGGATGACCGTTTCCTAACAGGGGAATTCGGAGATTCTAAAAGATTTGAGATTCTATCTCAAAAGAGTTAGGGACTCCACATTCTTATAATCTAATTTTCCAAGATGATTTCCTTTGAGGATATATATTATAAAGGAACAGGCTTTTAAAAAAATTGCATTTATTTGTGAAACTTAGACTACATATAAGCCATTCATTTAAAGCATTCCTAGTTAGATTTAGTCCTGTGCTTGACAGAGTGTATAACTCCAAGGTGCAGATGTACACTGAGTGACCACATCATTAAATACACCTACCTAGTAGCGAGTAGGTACTCTTTCAACCCTTGGAACAGCCTGAATTCATTATGGCACGGACTTAACAAGGTGCAAAAATAATCTGAGTGATGCTAGTACACTGAATCAGCTGTTACAAACTGAAAGCATTTTATTGATACAATATTTATGTAGTTGGTTGTAGATCTCCACTCCAAAGAGGGTGTTCCACTTCATCCACAGGTGCTCAATTGGACTGAGGTCTGGTGATTGGAGAGACCACAAGGTAAATTAACTCCCATGTACCTGGAACCAGTTCAGTACAATTCTGACCTTGGGAGATGGTGCATTATCGTGATTGAAAAATCCAATCACAAATGGAGAATCTGCAGCCATGAAGAGACAGGCCTCTTTGGAAACAATTTCAGATAACCTGTGGCATTCCAGTGTTACTCCACCGGAATAAAGGAGGCTAATATGCTTCACGAAAACACTTCGCACAATTACGCTTGCCATTGCCAGCCTCCGTTGTTGGCACCTAGCAGGATGGGTTCCATTACCATCAATAACGCGAATAATTCTTATGGGCCTTTTTCACAACGTGGCTTAGTTAGTCGGTTTCAGCATTGATAGCAAGGTTTCCCCCCCAGAAACTGGGGGTTTTCGTCCAGCAAACAGAAAATCGACCACAAAACAATTCGTTGTATTCGACAATTTGTTGCATGCAGTTCGGTGTACGAGACAATTTGGTGAATATGCATTTAGCTGTGTGTGATAATTTGGTAAAAGACAATTCGGTGAGTACAAAAAATTGGTGCATGCGCGAAATTTTGGTGTATTACGCAGAGATCAGAAAATAACAAAATCAATGAGGAGAAGAGGAAGGGAAAGGTAGAAACTTAGAAAAAAGAAAATGATTTTTTTAGTCATTTACTTTGTATAAATGGATTCACTCCGATCCTTCTCGTAGGCAGGTTGGAAAGTGATTCATATCGTAACACCTTTAATCTAGCTAAGATTATTTATTAATTTTTAAACATATCTACTCAGTTGAATCCTGTGCTTTTCCAGAAACATGAATTGGTTGAGCTTTGGGAAGCTAAAAGAAAATTACAGAAACCAGGTTAAAGGAACAAACCATCGTACCGTTCTTAGGAGCGTCGAGAATGACCACGTGCCCTGGTGAAAACGCCTCATTGAACCAGAGCGCTTTCCCATGTAGAATCGACTTCAATTCCAACCCTTACACAAGCTCCAGTAAAGAATCCATCCACGGTATTAGCTCTACCAAAGACCGAATCGTCGTAGCCACCAATTATCTTCAACCAAATTGTCAAAAACTCATTAATCCTGAACCCATTTATATACGTATATTAATCTCGAAGGACCATATCCTTCGTTCATTAGCTTATCATTACAGACATACCTTTACTTCTGGAGTCACTATATCCCATAACTTGAAGAACAGCCACGAAGCTGCAAACCAAAGGCAACATTTCTGAAGTATGAAGATCCGTGGATTTTCCACTTCTGCTGCAGCATCGAAATGTGGGCTTTGTGTGAAGAAAACTATCGCCTAAATCAATATGCGTGTGGAAAGTGGGAAGTTTAATATGAAAAGCACAATAGGGTGTGTGTGTGTGTGTTGTTCACAGAAAAAAGTTCTAAATATTTAATTTTATGGCCCTCTTGAAACGAATACAGAAACGGTTCTCTCTCTCTCTCTCTGTCTGTGTTTTTTTTTCTCTTGCTTTGTAATCTATTGTCCAGAAGTTTTTCTATTATCAGTCGGATTCGTTTCAAACATCATGCCACTCTGCACGATGTTTGCCAACGTCTTTGTTCTGCATTTTCTGTGAGCTTCGCCCTTTGTCATGCCCTACAAATGTTGCTAATAATCAAATCATTATGATGGATGACAACGTGTCGCTTTTCCCATTAACATATTCATTGGATTTGCATGTATAGTATGTAAACGATGTTAAAACTATTCATTTAAGATGTTTACCAACTAGTCGATTGACTATTCCAACAGACAACTGATTTTATTTTTAGAACAGGTTCAAAAGTCAGAAATGTGATGACTGTGGAACTTAAACACCGAAATTCCGCGTTTAAGTTCCACAAGCACTTGGAAGTCGCAAGGCGATATATCTGAAATGTACAGTGGATTTAAAAAAAACAATGAGTGCCATTATTGTCAGATGCCAGCTCGGTCACAATTAAAGCTAATGATAAACAGGTTTAACTCGGAAGAATTTGCGATCAACAACTTTTTTTAATAAATATAGAATGGATACATTGGTTGTACAGGAGCGTAAACCAGAATGCTTCATTTCCTCATCAGAGCAGATTGATTTTCATTACAAACACAGGTCCTCCAACACGATCGTTCCAGAAACCTTGTTAGAGATTTTCCACTGACTTAATATCTTGATGTAATCATTCTCCCTGCTCGTCCCTCGCCGTGCCAAGGTTTTTCGAGACAGAAGTCAACAAACTAATGAAAGAAATAAAGTTTCACCGATATAAGTCATCCCATTTAGTTGGAATCATTGAGCTGTTTCTGAACCTAGTCTTCATATTGGTCCTTGAGGTTGTCACAGACATTCTCTCAGATATGCCAGAAAAACTGTACTTGCTACCTGGGAGTCTAAAACGCTGATGGAACTGATATTCGGGTGACACTCAAGTCAAGTGGACCCAATTTCGGCGAAGTCCGGACGGTCTGTGACAGCCAAATCCTCTGCTTGCACCTTCACGATGGTGGGACTGTTAGTAATCCTGGGTATAACCTCCATGCACAAGCACATGGTGGGTGACCACCCAGGTGTGAACCAACGTAAGCAGGGGTCGAAGTGTGGGGGCCCACACCACATGGAGGAACGCCGCCCCTCTACGTTACCAGGCAGAACTAGGGGTAGATGACTCTCATCAACCGGTGAAATACCTCCACTTTGCTTATTGGAGGCTTGAAGTGGTGGAACCCATGTTTGGTCTCTAGAGCTAAGTTGTGGTCAACACTTCCCTACCTCTTCTATCATGCAGTATGACTGATGACTTTTGAGGTTATGATGAACGTCGTGGCGAGATCCAATATTCCTTACATTTCGAGGGTACAGCTCTAGAACGGTGTTCGCAGGCCGGCCGCTAGTTAGTACACCGGACTGAACCTATTGGTAACTCTCTAGGAGGCTTCCGGATCAGCTAGTGTATAATCTTGCTACCTCTACTCTGTAAGAAAGTGACTGGAGGGAGTCCGAGTAGTGTGTATGCGGGGAGCATTGTCAAGGCCACGTTATGTCAAGGATCTGGGTATATTCTTACCACGTGTACGCCATATCCAAAAATTTCATTACTTCATACAGCATGTCCCACCCACTTTTTCTTACTATTGAATACACCATGAATTGTCAAAATAATAGAGCAAGCTTATCTGCGAAACGATCTAAACCTCCCAAGGACTTCCTAATTAATTTCACAAATATACGTGGTCTCAATTCTAATCTCAACGATGTCCATTTCCACTTGCAGTCTGCCAAACACATGTACTTTTTCTGACAGAATCTCAGTTATCGCTTGATTCAACTACTGCTCATCTCAGATGACCAAATTATTCTCTGTATGATTCCTTTCGCCTCAAAGGTGATACTTGTGCATATGTCCATTCTGATATTCCCTGTCAGAGACTTAGCAATTTGGAATCTCCTCTCTTTGATCTTCTCTGGCTTAAAATCTCTCTACCTCATTGTGTAAAATTCATCTGTTGTCTCTACCATTCTCCCAACTATACTAATCACTTGGAGCTCCTTGACTTCCTCTCGTTGCAACTTGACTTTCTCCAGTCCAACTTTCCTAACAGTGAGGTAATTTTCCTTGGTGATTTTAATGTTCACATCTCCAGCTGGCTTCCGTTTTCTAGTCACACCGACCCAGCAGGTCGAGATGCTGAGGCTTTTGCAATTACTAATGACCTAGCACAGATTGTTCATTTACCTACAAGAATACCGGACAATCCTAATCATACAGCCAATACGCTTGATCTTTTTCTCACAAACAATACTTCTAAGTACACGGTCGAAATGAGAGGTCCTTTAGGCACTTCAGATCACAATTTGGTGATTGTCTCTTCTCCTATGGAACCTCTATCTCATGGCTATTCCCAACCACGTGTTGTTTGGCATTACAAGAATGCAAAATGGGATGACCTGCGAGACTTCTTTTCTTCTTTTCCTTGGTCGGATTACTGTTTCAAAACTTCTGATGTCAACGTTTGCTCAGATCGTGTCAGTGAAATTATTCTTGTAGGAAGAAAATCCTTTATCCCACACTCCACTTTAAAATCTCGTCCTTTATCTAAACCTTGGTTTTCCAATAAATGTGCTAAGGCTGTCCAAGAGAAGAATGTTGCATATCGTAAATGGCTTGTTTCTAATTCTTCAGTTTCATTTTCTGTCTACACCAAAGCTTGCAACAATTGTAAAGCAGTTATTAATCAATCCAAACCAGAGTTTGAACAGGCTAAGAGTAGAAAACTTGCTTCTTGCCCTAATGGTAGCCGAGCATTCTGGTCTCTTGCCAAAGCTATTGGCCGCAACTTTTGCCCATCTTTGCTCCCACCTCTGTCCAAACCAGATGGTTCTGTTGCCACTTCAGCCAAGGATGAAGCTGACCTGCTAGCATCCCATTTTTCTTCCAGCTCATGTATTAATGATCTTGATAAAACACCTCCCACCATTCCCAACACGCAACATTCCATGCCTCCTGTTGTCTTCCGTCAAAAGGATATCAGAAGGATTTTGATGAATCTTGATGCTAAGAAAGCTCCAGGTCCTGATGGTATTTCTCCACTTGTTCTCAAAACCTGTGCTCCTGAACTTACTCCTATTCTTTGCCGCCTTTTTTCACTTTCTTATTCCAAAGGTGTTTTTCTTTCTTCTTGGAAATTTGCTCACATCCAGCCAGTTCCTAAAAAGGGTGACAAATCCCTCCCATCCAATTATCGTCCCATTGCAATTACTTCTACTCTTTCTAAAGTAATGGAGAAATCAATTAACCACCAACTCTTAAACTACCTAGAAACCTTCCATCTCATCAAAGATCGCCAGTATGGATTCCGTCAGTGTCGATCCACTGGAGATATTCTGGATTATGTTACCCATTTATGGACTAATTCAATGGAAAGGTTCGGTGAAACACATGTAGTTGCTCTTGACATCTCAAAGGCCTTCGATCGTATTTGGCATAAAGGTCTTCTAAACAAGTTTCCATCTTATGGTTTGCCAATTGTTTTTAGTAATTGGTTATCCAGTTTTCTCTCTGATCGCTCACTGAGGGTGATGGTTGATGGCTCTCTGTCTTCTAACTTCTCCACTAATGCCAGTGTCCCACGAGGTTCAGTTCTTTCCCCCACTCTTTTCCTCTTGTATATCAATGACCGTCTTCCATTGACTGGAAATCCTATCCATAGTTTTGCCGATGACAGCACATTGCATTCAACTTTCCATTTTGAGAAACCTTGTCCTGCTCAATCAGCTGCAACTTCTCGAAAATCTGCTACCAATTCCTTAAATGCCGATCTTCAGGTAATTCTCCAGTGGGGCAAAGACAATTTAGTTGATTTCCACCCTTCTAAAACTCAGTCTTGTCTTATATCTCACCAAAAGGATTCTTCTGCTCCTATGCTTATCTTTAGTGACACTCCGATTTCTAGGCAAGATATATCTCTTTTGGGGATTACCCTGACTTCTAATCTCTCTTGGCACAAGCACATTACAAATATTGCTTCCTCTGCATCTAAAAAACTTGGTTTTCTCTTTCGCTCTCGGCGTTACGTTTCTTCCAAACAGCTGCTCACTCTGTATAAATCGCAAATCCGCCCTGCCATGGAATATTGTTCCCACATCTGGGGCGCTGCCCCCAAAACCTCTCTGAGGCTTCTTGATTCCATTCAGAAGAGGGCAGTTAGTTTAATTAATGATTTATCTCAAACAGAGTCTCTCCACTCGCTCTCTGATAGACGTACTGTTTCTGCTGCATGCCTCTTCTACAGATACTTCCATGGGCAAGTATCTGTAGAAGATACTTGCCCATGGAATTGGGCAAGTATCTTCTGAATTGGCTTCTATAATTCCCGCTCCCTCTTTCAAACAATTTGAACACGTGCCGCCACCAGCCAACATCCATTTACTGTCCAACTTCAAACCCACAGAACCAACTTTTCATCTTCCTCGTTTATTCATTCAACTGCCGTTTTCTGGAACAACCTTCCTTCATACGTATTTCCTGAAAATTACAATCTACAGAAGTTCAAGTCCAATGTCAACAAATATCTTCTTTCGTCTTCTCAACCTCCAACCCCAGCACGGTACCAAGTACTATAGGTTCTAATACCTCTGGTGTTTGGGGTGTTCACATAAAAAAAAAAAAAAAAAATCAGACGTTGCACGTCACACTAAAAATGTTAGAATTCGTTTGCAGTGATATCCAATGGGCTAGAATTTCACCTTATGAATTTCAGGGGAATTATAAGCATTATAGGAGTTGTTTGGTTGCTTCTGCTTAGTACCGAGGTGGTTAAGGAATTAAGTTTTCAGTGTACATTCAAAAAAAAATTGTGTACAGAAATACGAATTTCCGGAGAGGAGGTGGTCATGAAAGTTTCTCTTGCCCTCGTGGGTAGCACAGTTGGGGGGGAATGATGGTCCTTAATAAATATACATATGTGTTTACTCTTCTTTAATTTTATTTTGAATATTAATAATAATAATTCTTTATTAAATATTCCTTATTTATTCTGTTCCCTTATAACTATATAGACCTCTATTCCTTATACCCCCACCTACACATCTGACTTTGCTTCACAGGAGAATTCGTGGGAACTTCTCAATTAATTATAATTCCCTTCGGAAAGGCTGAGTGTTCAGGAATAACAAACTCACAAATTAATAAACAACAAAGTTTATTTACATATATATACATATATATACAACATAATATACAATCGAATAAAAAAACATGTAATACGCATACAAAGTTAAATCAAGGATACCTTGCATAAATTATTCTTATATTAACAATCAATATGCTACTTTCATCATTATACTCTGTGTTCTCACCAATCTGTTACAATATACTGAAGACCAATCTTAACTTTCCTAAAGTCTCTATTTGTTACCTAACAATAACCTTTTTTAATTAATTAAACTCTGTTAGTATATATAATTTACTTCAGAGATAATTTATCTATCATTTTACTTTTAGTGCTACCCCTTTTTTTTAAGTACTATACTGTTTCTCTAACAGTCCTTCTTGTTAACTTACAGTACTTAATACATCTCTCACCTACTACTATCTTTTTTCTTTCCTTTCCGGGGAGGTTTCAACCTTCCATTTTTGGCTCTCTGAGGATCTCCTTCATCTGATCAACCTGAATCTGCTACAGATAATTTTCAGGAACTCTTGGCTGCATGGGACTGGCGTCCTTTCTCCACCTTATTCAGGCTACCTTCCATTCGCTGCTTCCTTCCTACTCATCGAGCTACTAATTTTTCGGCTTCGCTCCTTCCCTCTCCACCTTATTAAAACTTATTCACAAAAAGAAAACTCACAGGGCATCTCACACTAACTCCTTCTCTACTCCACTTTTTACAACTCATCCACAAGGAGATAGCTCATAGGATGCCACCCTCGCTACTCCGCTCCACCTATTAAGAACTTCTTATTAAATTAAGAAATATTTCACAGCGCTCGTTGCATTCGGGCCACTACCCTTGCCTTTCTTCCGATGTGGATTAGACTATAGCATACGGCCACTGCTCTTGCCTTCCAATGACGGACAGGCTTATTCTCCTTACACTCCATAATTTCTAACACCACAAAAAACTCAACTGTCAACTGCTACCAACTCATATTTTCTACCACAACCAAACACTCAACTGTCCATGTTACTAACTCATTTTTACTTACACCGACGAAAAAACTCACCTGTCCGTCCTAACTGATTTCCATAAACACCCACATAAACTCAACTCGGGGTTCTGTCTTACTCCCCCTGTTCACTCACTTTTTTCATCTAAATGACGTAGCGCCCCTATGTGTCAGGCCCACCCTTGTTCTGAGTCTTAACCAATCTTTCTCATTTTATCAACTTTCCCTCTGTCCCTATTTGCTCGTTTTATTTTCTCAAGCTGTCTCCTTGTTGCTCGATCTAACTTCTTATTTTAAGAAATTTGTAAAATTTCTCAGGCTGTCTGTACCTTTGAAGTCAGCCGCTTATAGTTATACTTTAGCAGACTTATTTCATACGATCTACAAAACTTGCCATCACCGACAGCCAGACGCCAGTCTTAACTTTAATTCCAGCATTTGTCCCGTATTTACTTCCTGTCTCTTCTCCAGATGTCACCGATCAAAGAAATGTCCCGACAGTACCATGATCCACCGCACCATTGTTTTCCAGAGTTAACACCTATTACTAACAGCAGTTGCTACTCGTTTCCATTGTTTCTGTGTGCTGGGAGTCGAAGTGTACCCGGGTTGCTAATAGCCTTTCAGCTTACCGCTCCCTTTCTATAAACGTTGTCTAATTTAATCCCTTGCAAGTGACCTTAGTAATATTCTTGACTTGTAGGGTTTAGCTGCCCCATAGTGCTATATTATAAGTTTTACTTTAAATTAATCTCAGTTTTCTATAAAATATTATACATTTTACATCTTACATGGTATAATCACCTTCCTCCCCACACCAGGGTGGAAAAGACCTGAGTTCGAATCTCTAGGACGTTTTATAGAGTTTTTCAAACCGTAGCTGAGTTAGTTGATCTCTGGGGAGGGTGTCATGGTTTTCTTCCGAAACTCTTGTTTTTTCGTCCAGAAAACAGCAAATCGGTCACAGAACACGCGCAATTTTCAGACATATTATATATGACGCAATATGGACTAAGCTGCTGATGATGGCTTAAAACCCTACAACAGCCAACTACAATCTAAAAGTTTCGATCAGTTAGAACCTAGGTCGTTTCCGCAAGGGTGATAGAGCAACAATTTGTCAACAGGGTATGTATTAAAGTGGATACTCGCTTCTATGGATTATCTGAACAATGCTGGACAAAGCACCATCGTCAAAAACCGGTCCTGGTTAATTGCATGCTAAGTTTTCAGAATTTTAAATAAAAAATGAAACCTAGAGAGACAATTATAGAGAAGATACGAGCCCTTCTCTAAGTGCTTAATTTTTCACATTGGGATTCAAATAGCAGAGAGAGAGAGAGTAGTATGCTTTAAGGTCAATTATGAATGAAAGTGGAAACTAGCATATCGACTCCTTTCTCGCAATGGATCTGAGACGGCTCGCAATATTCTCTAAGTCAGTTTTAGGACAGTTACATTACAGCATTGTCACAGCTAGATGGTTGATAATGGAGCTAAGATGTTTCATCTGTGCTTTGTGTTTACGGCTTGTTTGTGGAATCAAAGGTAGGACTCAGTTCACTGAATCTTAATTCTTAAAATTCTTAGAAAATCCTTTATCACCTCCCCATTCCTAGCTACACTCTTATTAGCATAAACAACCAAAGAGGGTAATAACACACGATAGTCGTTAGGTGTGTAGAAGCATGCAGTTACTAGCCTGTTTTCATGTTTCTGGATGAAAAACTGGGTGAGCATTGGTTGTAGTGGATCTTATACAAAAAACCAAGATTATACATCATCAATCATACCCAGTCATTTGTTCGTCCCCTTCAATAATTTGCCTAATACTTCTTAAAATTATTCAAACTATCCACTTCCACAACACCAGATGGAACTTTGTTCCAATGATCAATTACTGTCTGGTTGAAAGCAAATTTCGCATATCATCCTACAACCATCCATTTTCAATTTAAAGTTATTAAAATTATCCCACAGTTAAAAAAAAACTATATGCAGAACACTAGCTAGATCCCACGAAATGTCTTTTAAGAAGTTCCTCCAAACATTAACAAGTCTGAACTGAGATCATTGCAAAATATCAACAATCGGTTATTCCCCTAAACTATCAGGAAAGTTAATGCCTGTAAGGGTTGACGTTTTGAGACAATTGAAATCTAAGCCACAGTTTTGGTAGTACAGTTTTGGAGCTTGCTGACTTCGCCTTCACAGATTCTTTGCTCTTTGATCACGACTTAAGAAAAGTGTCTCGCATCTCCAGCAGTATTTTGAGCAACGTAACACTGTTACTTCCTTATTTAAGAAGAACACACAAACGAATGACGATGGAATGATTGCGTCTTATAAAATTGCATAAACCGTTGCAAAAACTGGTAGTGCTCATATAGTCGCTGAGACTGTTATACGACCAGCATTAGAGACTGTAATTTCAAGGATTTTGATGCATCAAAATCCTTCCAGTATTTTAAAAGAATTGCCATTGAGCAACGATTCAATTCGAAGACGAATCGATGAGATGTCAGTTGACATTGAAGAGCAGCTAATTGACAAACTAAAAACGAGAAATCTTTCTATTCAGATTGATGAATCCACAGTTATTGACAACAAGGCCCTTATTGGAAAATTTGGTATCCTACCTCCATGGTACCTGATGATACTACCTCCATTGTAGTACCATCAGGTCTTGCAATACACTGCATTGTATTGAGGTAAAGTAAAATATTTTCTTAATTTTAACGTACATCCTTGTTACATTTTTACTTGTATAATGTTTAATGTTTTTTTCCAAATAGATAATAAAACCCTGCCATGCTGGGAGTATTCTCAGGACATGCAGGACAATTATTACTCGGCGTTTCTGGCTGACACTATAAAGCATGTGCTCAAGTTAAAGGAGGTCGTGATAGTGTATTCAGAATCCTTTGGTAAGATGTACAAGGTTATCTTTAGTTATAATATCAGAGTTTGTTTATTTTTTTACAGTTTTCCACTGGAAATATAATTTCCTTTAAATGCCTTAAGTCTAAGACTTGATTTACAGGAAATCATCACCTTGAAGAGATGATGACCACGTTGAATTTCAATGGAGTACGGGTAATGACCTTCAAAGACGAATATGTCAAAATGGTTGAAAACGAATTGCCAAATAACTTTCACTATGGACGAAAATTGAACGTTGCTCACGTCTTTTATTTCAGCAACTGTCTTCGAGAAGGCATGGAATTATCTCGAAAGGTAAATAACTTTAAAGAATGTTTTAAATTTAGGTAGCTGTCACACGACTTTGAAGATCCTTGGATGAAAGTGTTTGTAGAAACTCTTAAGAAAGTTAAGAAATTATTAACATTTTTATTGCGCTAAATTATTCAAAACAAAAATGGTATCGATCGTTGCGAAGATGGATTGAGTCGTGGGACATCTAACCATTGAGCAATCCAAAGGGTAATATTTGATTCTCTTTTCAGCACTTATCGTGGCAAAACGACCTAGTTCGCTGGGTGATCTTCCTACCAGAGCTTCCTGAACGCCCCGAAATGATTCCATATGAGCCTGCTGCCTTTTATGGTTGTGACCTTCATTTGCACGTTGCATCAAGAAATTCTTCATCGGTAAGCAATCTACAGTTCTTTACTTCTGAACTTGAAGTGTTTCCATTGGCGTGGAAATAGAACAAAAAACAATTATCAAAATTAATTCAAAAATACTAATTTACAACCAATTTTCGCCTTCACAGTTTTCGCTTTTGGAAATCTCTGGTAAGAAGAGAGGAAGTCGTTGTTTTATGGAAGTGTCTCAGCCTTTGTCTTGGAGTTCAGTGGACGGTGTGTTCAGTTCACGTGAAAACTTCTTGCATGACATTAACTACTTTCAAGATATGAAAGGTGTTAAATTCATTGCTGCCTGGAGACCTGTAAGTATTTTGTTTCATTTGTTTCATTCGAGTCATTTGAATTAAGAGATCTCATTTACTTTCAGAAGCATCCAATGCGTTTGTTTTCTTGTAGAATCACCCATTTCTTATTCTAAAAGAAAACGAAATCGGTAAGATGGAGCCTGTTGGTGGAGCTGATTATCAATTAATGAATACCATTTCTCAGAAGCTTAATTTTGTGTAAGTTTAATGAGGAAATTTCTAAAGAAATACAACTAAAAAGAAAAATGAATTTTTCGCTAAAAAAATAAGATAACCCGGGATGAATTTCATCATCAACTTTTTCCTTTTATTAATATCGTTCCCCAGCTATGAAGTACGTACTCCAGATGACAACGAATTTGGAAGAAAATTGCCAAATGGAAGATGGACAGGAACTATGCGAATGGTTTTGGAAAATGTAAGTCTGTTTTCATGTTTATTCGCTATTTTTAAAATCGCTTGAAGACAGCAAATTTAAATTCGTAGAATTCCCCAATATCTCTCTCTCTGCCAACGTGGCATTCATACTTTTCCACTCTTTTTATTCCAGGAGGCTGAGTTTGGATTGTCTTTGGTAATGAATCCTTCACGAACATCTGCTACTGACTTCACCAAGCCGTACAGGATGCTGGGAGCCACATATGTGACACGAGCTCCAAGTGAGAAACCCAAGACTTTTATTCTGTTTCGGCCATTTTCCAAAATGGTAAACATAAAATATGCAATAAGTTTCTGAAGACTATTTAAATACAGGTTTTAAATAAGCTCAATATTTTTCAAATATTCAGGTTCGCTTCGAATGGCAAATAACGTACACTACATTTAATGCATGGTCTTTTCAGAGAAACATGGTCTTTCTATTTCTGATTGTCATTTCTTGATGACATGGGAGTAAAGTTGCAATTTCGTAGGGTATTTGAGTTCTTTTGTGTTGTTACAAAAGAACTTTAAAAAGAGCACCATGCATTATTGATATATGGCTGAAATACAGTATCATAAACCACATTTATGCACACTCAATGTTTAGAATGAACACTGCATTATGTATTATGCCAATGTCTGATGTTAACTCCTCCATAACAAGAGTTAATATCATGCATTTATTTGAAAGGTTATTATACGAACGCGCACACACGCACAAATAGTGCAATCGCAAAAGTCCACTGTCCATTTCGGAAAAGGAAAAGCATCTAAAACATTGGGATCTTCAATGCCATCGATGACCTCGAAAGTCATCGATGGCAATCATCCACTGTCCATTTCGGAAAAGGAAAAGGATCTTCAATGCAATTGATGACCTCGAAAGGGACAGTTACAATATTCAACCAAAAGGCAGCAAAGAGCAGAATTGCCAATATTAAATACAAGAATCCTTGAAATTCCTGCGTAAAGCTTTGATATGCAGCAAACGTCAAAGCTAATTGTGACCAACTTACGATGATTCATTTTAACAACATAAATACTGATCTAGAAAATACTTCTGGAGGTTGTACATTTATACATTCTTTCTTCTTGCAGATGTGGATAGCTATTATTGTAGCGTTGGTATGTGGAGCTATCATTTTCTATGGAATAGGAACTTTTGCAGCTCGAATGCTTCGGTTCTCTCAACCTTCTGGCACCAATGTCCTTTGGCATTTATTTGCATCTCTCCTCACCCAAGGTAGGTGAAATTAAATGCCTCTTACCCTTAACCCATTTTGAATAAATGTGAACTTATCAACCGTTAATATCTCACGATGTCATATAATGAAACGTTACTCAATAAGCAATTTCTTTATCTACTTTTTCTGCCAGGAGTTAATTCCGGACTGCCATCAACAATGTCCTGCCAGATGACGGACACCGTGTGGTTCTTGTGCAACATGGTATTCATTATAAGTTACAGCGGCACACTAATGTCTTTCATGGTAATGCCAGAACTGGAGAAACCTATAGAAACAGTCGAAGAACTCTACGTGGCCGTGGCCGAAGGAAGGTACACCTGTGGTACATTGAAAGGATCGTCAACATTGATGGCCTTTGTCGTAAGACACTTCCATTTGTGAAATAGTGTTCGTTATCTGTCTTTGCAATTCCTTTGTTAAACGATAAGAATTAAATTTCTTTTCTAATAAAATCATAATCTTTTAGGTCTCTAACATTCCTAATATGCGCATGATTGGAGAAGAAATGCAAAAGCCCAAAAACCTTGTGAATTCAGAAAATGAAGGCTTACAGGTGTGCCTAGAGAGGAACCATGCTCATGTTAGTCTTCGACTCACTTTGCAGAGTAGTGCCTATCAGCGAGACCCAACTGAGTTCTTTGTCTCCAAAAGTGACTTCTATAGTCTTAGTATGGGAATAGCGCTCAAGAAAAAAAGTCCATTCAAGAAACCTTTTGACAAATTGTAAGTCAAACTTTAATATGGTGACAAACTCGTACAATTATTGCTTGATGTAGTTCATTACTGAGTTTACAGAAGTATAAAGTACCAAATCTTCAGGCTGGAAGAAACTTCATTCTCTAACTAAAGTACAGTATCTTTTATGTTGTAAATCTTATATGTGCTTTTAGAAATGACAGGGACTGCAGTCTTTTGGGAAGAAATCGTGTAACCCTCGCTTGAGACTGGCTACTTCAGCTGAGGAGTACAAAAAAAGCCCATAAAAGTCCCGAGACCGAGTAATTCGGCCACGCTGTGAGAAAAGTTGATAAGAGTTTTTTCCGTCTATGTTGGGCTGCGTATGGGAATACCATACGAATTAGCACACTGTGGTCGAACTATTTGAAGCGCAAAAAATCCCACATTATCAACAAACCACTAAATTAAAATGGCTGTGTTCTGTGTCTAATTGAGGAAGAGATTCAAAATATGAAATATAGAGAATAGCTCTGGAATATATTACTTCGGAATATGAGAGATGTATTAATATCCTCCCATCATAGATTAGAGGCAAAATGGATGATTAATTTGGTGACAGAAATATGAGACCGTCTATGTTTGGAATAATGAAAAATGTCGTTGTCATTGGTTACTTGCACAGTTGGTAGAACCACCATGGGAGTGGAGTTTTTCACAACGTGGCTGAGTTAATCTGTCTCGGGCGAGGGTTGCATGGCTTTTTCTCCAGGAAACTTGGGTTTTTTTTTTAAATGGAGAAGAGTACAGGATATTAATCATAGGACAGTGGTTAGTAAATAAAGTAAATAGTATTTAAATGAAATTTTTCTATAGATGCTAACTTGCTCGTAATCTTTATCATATTCCTATGATTTACAGGATTGCCAGAACGTCAGAAGCTGGTCTGATGAACAAATGGTTGGTGGATGTTATGGACGAGCTGGAAAGAGCGTCAGCAAAGCGGATTGATTCAACAGATGGGAAAAGAGTTCTTGAGTTAGAAGATGTACAGAGTGCCTTTTATCTTCTGGCGACTGGGTATGTTGTTTCGTGTCTAGGGTTGTTGGTAGAATTTGCAGTGAACAGAAAGTGTAAATGAAACCTGACGTTTAAAATGAAGAATGCTCTTCGTGTTCATGGTAATTTCCAACAGCAATCCCAACGCTGTTGTTATGAAATTCTTAGTATTCATAGAAACCACTTCAATTAAGATCTTCCCATTATGTACCAATTATTTAATTCATTGATCTTGAATTTAAATTGGAATTTTTTAAAACTGCACATCCTTTTCTGAAGTCTTCAAATAAAAATTGTTCAGAAGTACAAATTTTGGGTTTCATTAATTTCAGAATGAAGGAAAATTAAAATAAGGATTTGATACGAATCATATTTTTAATTATTCATAATTTCATTTCTATAACACTTCATTTATGACAAAATTCTTAGACTATAATTGGATGGTGGGCTAAAGAACTTTGGGCCTTAATAATACAGTAAATTTATGCCAATTAATTACATTATTATGTAATAATTAGCTAATTGCTAATTATTTAATTAAGCGTCCAATAACTCCATATAATCACTGTTTCGATTTTGAAGTTTAATTAAGTTTCAAAGTGCAAAACTAATTTTTCCAAGATGAGCGTGCATGTCTGTAATGCCACACAGACGTACATGTATTTTCCATAAATCGACTCCATCTATTCTGGTGATGTTCATGGGACCGGTGTTTAATCCTCTCAAGCATCAAGACAAGTATTGAGATAAGGTATCCAGTGACCAATAAGTAGAAAGGACTTTGCAGTTTAGAAATGGTGAGAGCTGTATTTTCCTCTTCTTTAAGGTCTAGATAAATCTTTATTTCCTTTCTGGTAAATATATCTTTAAGCCACTTGCTGGTCACACCGGACTCTACCAGTCTGGTTATTCTAATAGAATAAACAAGAAACGCTTCAATTAGATAATGGAGCGAACGACAAGTTCAACTGTAAAAAGAAATTAGATTGTATATACACTCATTGGCCAAAATTTAGAAACGTTTATTCAATATCTAGTTGGATCACCTTTTGCCAGAACTACGGCCAATACACGTCGTAGTTTGGGAATTCCAGCTCCAACTCCAGATTTCACCATTCTTCGATCAGGATATTTGCTAGCTGCAGTACTGTGGTTGGTAGAGAACTGCAAAGTAGAACTGCCCTTTCCAAAATGTCCCAGACATTCTCAACTGAATTCAAATCTGGAGAATTGGACGGTGATGTCAATCAGATGTAATTTTTGCGCGGTGGTTAGTTGCGTTGTCGTCTTAAAAGAATCCATCGCAATCCTGGTAAAATTGAACCATTGCAGAGTATGGTTGGTCCGATACGACAGAAATATATTCATTGGGGTAGTATGAACGGTATGAGCGGACTCTCCAAACCAACAGAACATGCCCCAGACCATGATACCACCTCCAAGCTCTTGAGTGGTGGACAGGGGACGGTCTGGATGCGTGGCATCGTGGAGTTCGTGCCACACTTTCACTGTACCATTGGCCCAAAATGTCTAAATCGAGTTGCTGCTGTCTTGATTTTGGAGTATTGACTTCCCCAGAAAAGCGTACAGTATTTATGTGATTCCAAGGAACTTGTGATTATACCACGTAACAACTTCCATTTCCTAAAAGAAGTTTAATTATCTGTTTAGGCCAATTGTAAAACGTTTCTATTTTTATAGCCAGTGAGTGTAACTATACAATAATGCTTACATTTTACTGATACTTTTCCCCAATGGATTTCCTTTCGTCGTAAGCGCTGAATGGTACAGAGAGTAGAACTGATCCTTTGGCATATAAAACAATTTGGGATCGATTTCATACGTTTCTGCTTCCAGATCTGTGTATGCAAATATCAATGCAAGGTCTTCTTTCAGCAACTGTTTTACTCCTGTTTGAGCGTCTGGAAAAAGGAATCTTTTTGGATCCTTGTTCATAGCATCCTCGTAAGTTTTGTACACTCCAGTGCCTCCATCCTGAAAAATTAAGCAACTATTTATTAATACAGATTTTAAATCCACATGAGACACTTTAAGAAAACGTGTATTCGTATTTCACTCTCTAATGTACTCCAATGCCATAAGAAGAACTTAGGCTTTTCTTAACCCATATCCATTTCTCCTTCAATGAATACAAAAAAAAAGTTATCAGAACATAATGTACAATGTGCCATACAGTTATTACAAACACCTACCGGCAATGGTCCCCAAAAAGGTATTCCTACAAAGAATTCTCCCTCAGCGACCAGCTGTTCTAATTCATAGATTGTCTGTATTGGTGTTTCCAGTTGTGGGACCATCGTAAATGACATCAGGGTGCTACTGTACCCTGTTATTAACACCACAGTTCCCATTAACCACAGTCCTTCAGCTAATATGCAAGAGCATGCAGAAGGCAAACTGGATCTGACTTCTATTTAAATAAATAGTAACAACCGCCATTATTAAGTATATTTTAATAAGCCCTAATTTTATTAGCGCAAAATATTTAACATTAGAATATTGAAAATAGTACTGGGGTTATAACCAAAACGCTTATAGTCAAGAGAAGTAAGTCCACCTTCAGCCATAATTATAATGTTTACACATCTGAATCTCAAGTCATTTGAATTTTAGAATTTAAAGAAAATAATATTAATCTGAAACCATCTTTAGAATTTGAGAATATCTTTAGACTGTCCATTACAACTCAATGCAATAAATGTGGCAATATTTTTCGTACCTTTGCCTGTCAAAGTGGCAAACAAGTACCAATAAACAGAACTTGGGTTGGGCGGTTTGTTATTCAGGATTCTTGAAGCGAACCATCCCATTATGGTAAAAGTGCATCCACCAATTGCTAACGATGCTAAAATTAGATACCATATCTGAAAATATTAATAATATTATTAATAATTGTTAAAACAGCTCAATATTTTAATATTTTAATTATGGCTGCATAGAGATTTCTTTTAAGATCTATTGGTAAGTCACCTGAGGTTGAAATGGTTTAAGAAGAATAAACTTTACTGGTAGTTCTCTTGGAGCACGAGTCATAAAAGTAACAGTTTGAATGTGGTAGAATTGTGAGAACTCCACTTCAACCCAGTAAGTGTACAACAACTGAGGTCCAAGTCCAACGTCCACTTTCTGAAATATAGTTAGGATAAAAATATTACTTCAATATTAAATTCAATATTATTTGAAATTAGACTCAATGAATAATTAATAGATGTATTTAATAATCTGGAGCTGTCTGACCTTATTGAGAACAAGTCCCATCACTCCAGTCCAGTTTCCATTTGGCAGCTTTTTCCCTAATTCACGTTCCTCCGATTCCATCGTCTTGAACCTGCAAAAGGATACAACGTACAGTATTTGATCACTCATATTCATAATGAATTCAAGAAATATTTGAGACAGAACTTACTTAAAATTCATCTCCTGAGATAGAAGACGAATTAGTTTGTTTTCCAAGTATCCTCCCTCGGACTGATCGTATTTGAAAAATGGATTCCTCTAGGAACAGTGAAATAATCTGTTTATTTAATGCCAAACTTCAATTAAGTCTAGATCAATGGACAGTAAAATTTTATTTACATTTTACCCTACGAATAGTATGTTTAATTTTCTTGAACTTTTAAAAGTTCTGGTTTTGCCTTACCATTAATTATCAATAAAGAAATGTAAGAACTAAGATTGAGGATTTAGGAATCGCTTTTAGCTCGAAGAGCTACTTATAACGAATCCCTTAATTAATATCTCTGATTTCCAGGCAAATTGTTTAAAATATTTCTTTCCATTTAATGTAATAATTATTAGTTTGTGAATGTCCCAGAATTTACAAATTAAAAATATCAATAATTGAAAATTCAAATATCGATAATTACAAATTCAGAAAATCGATCATTTCCAAATAGCGTTTCATATATTAAACGATAATATGCCACATCACCATTGATTATTGAGCCATCACACTGATGATACTAATACCAATAATTGGAAATTAGATATTTTAACAACTCAAGAATGATTTGATACGTTTAAACATAAAATTACAACCAGATGTGAATATCTCAGATCTCTTTAGTATACACAAAAAAGTTTCTGGTCTCTAGGTGGCACGGTCCTGGAACCACGCGGCTGACAAACATGCAACGGGGCTCTTCTCCACTGCAGGATGGAAGCATCCTCAACGATTCATGTTGAGGGAAATGGATCATAATCTGCCACGCTGGTCCAATGTGGGTTGGCAGATCAACCGTATTTAGCAGTCAGGGGCTTGAGCCCCGGTCTACTCAAAGAGCGTGTGCTACTGCATTCCCGCTCTTGGTCAAGATTAATTAGAATTAATCCTTTACTCAGCGCTTTACTGATCATTTATCCTCAAATTAATCCTTAATTATGAAATTGTTTCTAAATCTCAAAATCCTTCCTTATTCCTAAATCTTTAATTTATTCCCTTACCCTAAAATAAATCTGTTCTCTTCACTATTTTTTATATTAACCTGCTGAATTCATTTAAATCTTTAAATTTAATAACGCCTTTCATGTGAACATCTTATTAAAAGGGATTTGTATTATTTTTCAGCCTTACCGGTAGCACTCCAAATACTAGCTCTAAACCATTCAGATTTAACGTTGGCAGAATGGGTTCGATGCGGGCTGGTGGGAGTGTAAGCATAGATCTGGAGTTTGGGTCATACGGAAGCAATTTAAGGGAACATTTTGAGCCTTCCAGATTCCCTTTGGAGATGTAGATGGAGGACCTGTTAGCCATCTGCAAAACACATTTCAATCACAACTTTAAATGATTTCAGAGAGTTATAAAGAATTCTAAAAACACAAAGCATAGACATTGTCTATTTAAAGAGTCTGGATAATCTGAACAGCCAACTGTTTTGTATTCTGTCTGACAAAGCAGCTGCCCTACTTGAAGAGCTGTAATTGTACCACAGTTATATTAATCGAGGTCTTGATTCAGTTGAATTTTAATCATTAGAAATGAATAATAATATTGAAAACAGAATACTCACGTCACCCAGCCTGGTCACACATAGATTAATTGAACAACCGTGAATCCTCACAGGATCGAAAACAACCTGGTCCGTCTCATTTTCAGCAACGTTTCTAACCACAACTACCAACCTCTCTTTGAGTGGCAGATTCTAAAAAGGGAGAAATATATACAGTTTTGCCTTTCGTAATTTTAGAAGAGATTATAAATGACAGAAACCTCTTTTTATTATCATTAAATTTATGGGCAACATATAACTGTACTCTCCATAAGACAATCATCAAAATTAGGCCTTTTACAGAAAACACTACGGACGTTGAACCTATTAGAAATTTCGCGTGCTCTCAAGTTTTCGTTCCACAAAAGCTTTATGACAATGTTCTGTACAACAGAACTTTTCTTTCAGAAATGATATATAATTTATTAAACCAATCTTGCCAATGATGTCGCCATAGTCAGTTCGTCTCCCTAATAAAACAAAAAATTTTTCGTCGAGACACCCTACTATAGGTCGTTCTGTTTATGCACAGAGCTAATGAAATCGCCAAAGCAACTGAGGCTATCGATTTGCCTGTTTACTGGACGAAAATCCGGAGTTAAACTAATGATAGGATTTCTGGTCAATGGAAGAAGGTCATTAAAACACAAGAGGAAAAGAATGGGAGAAAGAATTGAACCTTGGGGAACACCTGCATTAAGGGGAACAGTTAAAACACAAAAATCCATCTACCATTATCCACAATGAGCGGACAGAGAGAAAATTGGATACCCAATTACAAAAACAGTTGGCAAATCATAAGATGGCAGCTTATTTAGACGACCTTTATGCCAAACACGATTAAAAGCCTTTGAAATGTCAAGACTAACTGCTTCAGTTGCTTTATCAAACATTTCCATTGAATTTCTCCATAGATGGTAACATGAGCTAGAATATCACCATTGGATCAACACTGAAGGAACCGTACTGGCGATCATTCATGAAATGGAAGGCTCCTAGATAGTTTAAGAGTTGTTCATCAAGATTGTTCAAAATCCTTGTGACGGAGGACCACAGCAAGCATTGAAAGAAGTGTACTGGGAATGGTTAGAGGTGGTTTACCAAGATCATTAATGCATCAGTTAGGTAATCAGCTTTATCTTTGGCTGAAGTGGCAATAGAACCATCTGGTTTTGACAGAGGTGGGAACAGAGGGGAGCAAAATTGCGGCCAATAACTTTGGCAGAGACCGGAATGTTCGACTGGAATTTGGACAAAACAGCAAGTTTTGCACTCTTAACCGGTTCAAAGGCCTGCATCTTGCAAATAAAGGACGAGATTTTAAGGTGGAGTTTCATCCCTACAAGAATAATTTCACTGGCACGATCTGGGCAAACGTTGCCATCAGAAGATTTGAAACATGTGGACATGTGGACATGTGTATATGTAAAGGGCGGCTCCTAGAACGTTTGTTCAACTCCGCCTCGTATCTCTGTGAAGAACAGTAGCACTACAAATGGGCCAGATATGTGTATGACGTCTGTTTGTGTGTATTATGTGTGTGTTTTGTTGTTCTGTTCTGGCCGCTTGGCTACCCAGAAGCATCAGTCACCTGGACAGATGATTCTGGGTACTCGTCCACACCACGGGAAGGTGGGCCAGTCCATGTAAAGCACGTACTGTCTCAAGAGAGACTCTGACCCACCTAATGTTGTCAGAAGGTAGGCCAGGATCCTCTGGGGGCCCATTCCAGAGGGGAAGAAAAAAAAAAAAAAAAAAAGGATCACCCGTGGTGCTGGATTTGGAACCAAAATTATTAAAATAAAACATTTATGTAACTAAAAAAAAAAAATAAATAAAAAATAAAATAAAATTAAAATAAAAAAATAAATAAATAAATAAATAAATAATAAATAAAAAAAGAAAAAAAAATAATAAAATAAAAAAAAATAATAATAAAAAAAATAAATAAATAAAATTAAAAAAAAAAAAAAAAAGGAAGAAAGCACTTAATTTTGTCTGCAGGCCGAGGAAAATTTCATTTCTTGAGGATTTGAGTTTATGTATTATTAAACGAGATTTAACCAGCTATGCATCAGCAGGACCATTGTGCTGCATTCTGTTGAGATCTGTCGACACTGAACGCCTTCGAAGAAATACGCCTTGAGCGAAAGCTTGAAGAATCTGAAATGACTCCGAGCTTTGAAGCAGAGACGACTCCTGTCCTGATTGAAAATTAGTAAGTACTTGAAGAGGAAGTCTGAGATCGTCATACAGGGAGCAATGAAACAAGATGTGATCCCAACTCTCTGGCGATCCACACGAACAGAGGTCTGTTTGTGATAAATTGAACCTAAGAAGACTCTGATTCATCGATCCATGTCCTGTCAACAGGTAGGACGTGAATATGTCCATACAGAACCACAATCGAACACGTTTATCGAGGATCGGGCCAAAGAAACGAAATTTCGCAGATCCTCCCGTTTTGCATTCTTGTTATATCAAACAATACGAGGTTGAGAATAGCCGCGAGATAATGTCTCCATTGGAGAAGAGACCATTCCCAAGACCATTCACCTTAAAAAGAACCGAGGATTTGAAAGAACTGAGTTTGAATTCCGTGAATGACGCGAGGAATTTTTATGAGATTTTTCCCAACGTGGTTGAATTAATTGGTCACAAGCAAGGTTGTTATTATTGTTGTTGTTGTTGTTGTTGGGTTTTAGGAACATCAGCGACTAAAGCCATATTGCTCTTTATATACTGTGTAAATTGCGTGTGTTCGGTAGTCGATTTTCTATTTGCTTGAAGAAAACCAGAGTTTCCTGGAGAAAAACTATGCTAGCCTCGCCTGAGACCGACTAACTAAGCCACATTGTGAAAAAGGCCCATAAAAATTCCTTACGTCGTTGGCGGTACTCTCGGTGTTTTCCAAACAGTGTGGGGAGAACGGCGATGGTACCATTATTGCTACCCTCGAGGGTCACAAGCGAGTGTAACGTGGTTTTTCTCCCGAAAGCTTGGATTTTTCGTCCAGCAAATCGACCACAGAACACACACAATTTCTGATATATGATGTACGGCACAATATCGCCTAAATTGCTGATGCACCTCAAACCTTACAACTAAAGTTCAACAACCAGTGTGGGAAGGATTGTGATTAATTTCACTGTTTGCCAGCAAGGGCATGAAATATGGAATGCGGTTATTGGGGAAGAAACCGGTAAATTCACTGTCATGTTCATGGAACCAGCTTTGTACAATTCTGGCCTTGTGACTTGGTGCATTATCCTGTTCGAAGAATGTATTTTTACACGGATACACTGCAATTCTGAAGGGATGTGACTGGTTGGAAACAATTTCTAGACAACTAGTAGCATCCAAATGCTACTCCACTGGTATGAAAGCTCCCCATGGGACCACAAAACACTCCCTCAATGTTCTGAGGGAGTGTTTTGTGAAAAGCCCTGAGGAACACCTTTCGTTAAGGCAAAGCTTCTAGAAACAGCAAAAATATAGTATGGTAAATATAGCTCTGAAGCCAGCCAGCTAAGCAGCGATTCAATGCCATAGAGATTGAGTTTAACTGCTAAACCTTTATGCGAGACCGACTCAAAGACTCAAAGACCGACTTAAAGACCAAACTTCACCTTTGTGAAGTTTGGTCATAGCGTACTGCCAAAACTTAGCAGAACGAATGGCCTATAATTTTGCAGAAGAGATCTCGAGTCACGCTTAAGGACAGATACTATGTAGGCATGTTTGAACCGAGCTGAATATGTACCAGTTCTAAGAGAAAGATTGAAAAGATGAGCTAAAGAGGCCGCAACTACGATAATGACCTTCCAAAAAATAACGAAATGCCACCCGGACCACGTCCATCATCCATCTGAAGAGACTTCGTTGCAGTTTTCAACATGAACTCGGTAACAGTTATGGAGTAAAATAAATAAGCAGCTTTAAATGCAAATTTGTGCAGGACTAGTGGAGGATCAGGATTAGAATCTATTGCTTTTAGGTAATCTGCAAAAACATTGCACATATCGGTTAGGTCAGATATTGTGGTGTCATTCAGTTTGAGAAAATTTTGGTGTGTTACCTTATCTGCGCCATCCTCTCTCCTGTGGTGATGGCAATTGAAGGCAACGGGAGGGATCCTTTAGCCACAAGTTTCCCAGAACAAAAGTGAATATGCCTGTTATCATCTTGACTGAAACTTTTGACATCGTTTATGGCAGAGAGCCACTGAATCCTGCGAGCGTTGACAAATTCGGTGTTGCGAATCTGAGCCGAAAGGTTTTTTTCCTGTTGGCCCACTTTAGGAGCCAAAACTCTGCAATCAACGGCCGTTCAATTGCTGGTAGTGCCGCAGAGGCCCAGATTTCGCCTGCAGACAGAACAGGTGGAAAAATGACTTACAATGTAGCTGACGGTTATAATTTATCAGTAATACAAGTATATAGGAGATGTTACTTTGCTGTCCACCGGAGACTTGAAACTCGTTGAAACAGCACACTTAAGTGTGGATTACAATGGAGTTTTGGGTCAAACACAACCTCCCCACACCCCTATGACTGGTCACAATTTAAATGATAGCACTGCCAACCAACGTCTGGAAGATGATGGATGGATTTTGTGAACATATCATGAATTGATTTTTATCCCGACCTAGCAGGGGTAATATTATATGGTGATGAGTATCTATAGATTTAGTATGGAAGCCATTTTCTTTACTCCATCAATGTGAACAATAGGCTTAACCGATCGGGCTGTAAGTGATCTCAAATTGAAGATATTCCTTCCTAGGCGAAAGTTGTTAAATTTTACAAATTCCGAATGGTTGTATTTTACGAAACTGCCAGTTTTGTACTACAAATGTGAATAGTTCAACATTCACTTCATAGATGGAGCCATAGGAAGATGTTAACTGTTAAACAAACAGTTGTCTAAGTTGATAAGGCATTTTTTTATGATTAACAATTTGCACTTTCGCATGATCATGTCCTTTGTTCCGGAAAAAATATATAAAAATAATAATAATAAAACTCTGCTACCAATTGTGAAATTCTCTACTAGCGCTGTCTACCTTAAAAAGAAATAACTAATCATCAGGATTCCATCACAGTTCACTATATGTCCACAGGTTGCTCATGTGCACACTCATTACCATTCGTTATGTTTAATACATTCATAACTCATAATTTTATCGTTATCAACTTCGAGTTTATTTGTTTTGTTTTTTTTTTTTTGTTTTGTGGTTATTTAAAGTAAGTAATTTAAGGATTTAAATTACAGTCAAAATATCAAAATGTCAGTCAAATGCTACTCTGACTGGTCGTGTTCAACGTACCTTGCAGCAAAGGAGAAACACGCCTTTTTCTGTTTCTGCAAATGTATTCAGGATCGTTTTGAAAGACCGATCCTGAATACATTTACACATATATATTGATACTACATAGGTACGCCTTTATTTAAGACAGCTAGAGAAAAACTCTGCTACCAATTGCGAAATTTTTGCAAGGGGCATTGCTAGCATCATTTTTATTTTACGAGGTCTAGATCTTGAAGCGAGCTAATGGAAGTGAGTTTTTAATACCATCTTCATAGCGCGATAGGCATTGATTGTGTGCAACAAGTGGGAAGATCACAGTAGAAAACAGAAGGCCAGAAAGCACCACTTGTGAAATTGTACAACTCCTGTAGTGACGAACTTCGTTAGGGAGAAATCCATGATGTCTAACTGCCCTATTTAGCAGAAAAGATGAGAGGAAGAATAACAAATTTTCTTTGATCTGACAGTGGCATTCCAGAAGGATGGGAAGGTTCGCATGGACAAAAAAAAAGAAACTGTCATATCAGGGACACGCCTAGAACAATCTCATCTACCCATATGTATGATGTCCATAAATCGTATGTGTCCTCTGGTCTATTTGCCTGTTTCCCTGTTAAAAAAACACGGAGTTTCTAGTGGAGGGAGGAACTTGCTATCCTCTCCTGAGACCAAATAACTCAGACAAATGACAATAGGCCAGCTAAACACTGAAGTTGGGTATACCTTCAAATGATGATGGACCATTGTTTGAAGGTGTACCCTAATCACAACAGTTAGTTTGTGTGGCAAATGCATTCTACCAAGGACCAGCTGGTGTTAGGAAGAGTCTAGATTGGAAAAAAATTGGGAAACTTTCTTGTTATGACTCCCTGGCTTTAACTTTAAGTGAAGTTAAAAAATCAAGCAGACTATAAAATCCCATTCAAAATTCTGACCTTTTATTACTCGTACTAAATATCAATTTACAAATTCCGAAACACATTGATATCATTACAAAATATAAGTTTTATTTATTATTTACCTCGCGGGACAGTCTGATAGCTTGTTGTGAATCACGAGCCACATAAATTATATTTGTTTGCCCAAAATCCCGACGTTCATCCTCTTGATAATTCCCGGAATTAACCTTGAACCCTGCCTGATTAAAGAGCAAAGTTCTCACGAAATTCTGGTGTAATTTGCTCATCAGAACCTCCAGAAATTCAAATCCTGAAAATATAAATTAAAAGTTTTGTATTTCAGTTGTCTCTCTCACTATTCCAGTTCTGCTCATATCTGTTCCACCTACCTTCTTCGTCTGAATATACTAGTATTATTTCCTTAAGTCTGTAGTCGTTAACAATGATTTTCTTGAAGATAGCAGACATACTTAATTTTTCCTTCCAAGTTGTTTTTAGTTGACGTGATCCGTCCTTGTTATTTACATTCATAGAAAGACCCACTGAAAGACACAAATGTATAAAGTTTTGATGACATATAATTAAATCCTTCACTTTTGTTTATTATTATTTAATGTGTTTCATAATAAAACAGGAGCTTTCCAATCATATGCGAATCACTTGTATAATTAGTTAAAATCATTATGTTAGAAGGAAAGTTCTAAAATAACAATTTTATTCATATTAAATTTTAAATTAAAATTGTTATATGTATATAGCACACCGGGAAGAAGAAAAAGAGCGAAGTTCAAATCCCATCAATGACTTCAGGAATTTTTATGGGTGTTTTCACAACGTGGCCGAGTTAATTGGTCTCAGACAAGGACAGTATAATTTTCCTCTTTTGAAAGTTATTGATTTTTTATTGCACATTAAAAAGCTCAGACTGCAGCTGAAACTGAAGACACAAGATCTCATCGCCTGCTTAGTCTTATTCAGAGATTCATAGACCCTTAGTCCCTCTTAACAATTCTCCTTAAAATGATTATTCCACTCGCAAGTTATCCACTATAGTTTTTCATCCAACAAAATTGAAAAACCAGCATTAAACTGATCAGTTATCTTCTCTAACAGTTCTGTTATTCATTGTATCAAATTAACCCCTTAAAAATATCTTCACTGTTACAGTACATCACTGCATTTATGTTTTTTTCACCTTGAGTTGACATTGATGTCATTACACTTAGTAAAACTTTACGATAGATGAAAGACACGCAAAATAAGAGAAGCTTACTGTGCCCACACGCTATGATATCTATGCAGGATCTGCTGGACCAATAGTTGTTAATATTAATCAAATCAAATTTTTTTATTCACTGCACGTAGTATTTTGAAAAGCATCTATTGTTCAAGCGTCAGCTCAATACTCACGTGTTTCTGCGTAGCATTGTCCTCTGCCTTCAGAAGTAAAAGAAGAATATAAAAGTATCTAACTATACAGCAAAGCATAGACACCAATACTTACTATCATGCACTTAAGAAAAAATTGTTCTTGCAGATGTAGTAGTAGGCTTTTCGGAACATCAGCAACTAAGACCATATTGTTCCTTGAATACTGTCTGTAAATTGCGTGTATTCTGCAGTCCATTTTCTGTTTCTGGACGAAAAACCCCAGTTTTCCAGAGAAAACACCATTCTACCCTCATCTGAGACCGATTAACTCAGTCCCTTGTGAAAATATCCCATAAAAATTCCTCCAGTCATCGATGGGACTCGTACTTAGTTCTTTTTCACCGGAGGAGAGGACGGTGATTATACCACCTGTGCTACCCGCTAGCGTCTCTCGAAAAGTGACTGGCATGATTCAAGAACTTTTTATTGATGAAATATTTGTCTCCCCACCTTTCGGCAATAAATACGTATGAGCCTACTGTTGGCCTTAATTGCACACTACATACTCATCAGTAAACTCCAAACCAATTTTTGTTCGCTTTGAAGTCTACAACTCCACAGTCCCAGTTTATCCCAACGGCGTTCAATGTGGTCAAGGATCTGTGGCCAAGCTAATGAAGCTTTTAGACGTCTATATGCTCAAACCTCACTCAAACTCAGTATGCTATATAAGGTGCTTTGTCGTGCAAAAAGAGAAAAGGGGCTCTCTCCGTGCTGATGCCACAGTAAGGAAAAGCAGATTTGTCCAGGATGTCAATGCACCGCATGGCAGTCATTTTCCCAGGAATGAGGAACGACGACCAGTGGTTCAAGCTGAAACGAACCAGTCCCAGAGGATGATAGCACCTCAACCACAAATCAGAGTTGGGATTATACACTCTGGTAAATAATGTTAGTAGGTATCGTCCGTACACTAATATTAATTCTTGTACCTCCCTGAACTCCTGATTGATAGTATTCGATGAGATTTATCGGATATATGTTTGGGCCTAGAAATAACAATCCTCGAAATCTGTGACTGGGAAAACTGTAAAAATGCTACCTATTGCATGAAACAGGAAGTGTTTGGGCTGTACTTTGAAGTGGATAGGCAACTGTCTTGACTCCAGAAAGGTATGCAACTGGTCAGTAATCGGAAATTCCAAAGTTTTTGAGATCTTTGCAGCGCTTGTCTTTCCATTGTGGAGTGTGGCACGGCCTTTTTTTCGAACACAAATTAACTTCAACCGCTCTTAAAACTTGATGGAGATAAGCAAATCCTTTATACTATATCTGAAAGGAGAGAGATTTTGAACTATTTGAACTATTGCCCATACGAAATTCGGTTTTAATCTACCAGATTAACAGCCAGAACACAACGATACAAAGCAACAAGAATCAAAATCAACTTATAATCTTCTACCTCATTTATAAGACTACTCGATCTCAAAGATGAAAGATCGAATAGCCTTAAAAGCAAAGAGATTCAAGTAGGAGCTTTGAAGATTGATGGGAGATGAAGTCTTCAAAAGAATGGATGACCGTTTCCTAACAGGGGAATTTGGAGATTCTAAAAGATTTGAGATTCTATCTCAAAAGAGTTAGGGACTCCACATTCTTATAATCTAATTTTCCAAGATGATTTCCTTTGAGGATATATATTATAAAGGAACAGGCTTTTAAAAAAATTGCATTTATTTGTGAAACTTAGACTACATATAAGCCATTTATTTAAAGCATTCCTAGTTAGATTTAGTCCTGTGCTTGACAGAGTGTATAACTCCAAGGTGCAGATGTACACTGAGTGACCACATCATTAAATACACCTACCTAGTAGCAAGTAGGTACTCTTTTAACCCTTGGAACCGCCTGAATTCATTATGGCACGGACCTAACAGGGTGCAAAATTAATCTGAGTGATGCTAGTACACTGAATCAGTTGTTGTAAACTGAAAGCATTTAATTGATGCAATATTTATGTAGTTGGTTGTAGATCTCCACTCGAAAGAGGGTGTTCGCTTCATCCACAGGTGCTCAACTGGACTGAGATCTGGTGACTGGAGAGACCACAAGGTAAATTACCTCCCATGTACCTGGAACCAGTTCAGTACAATTCTGACCTTGGGAGATGGTGCATTATCGTGATTGAAAAATCCAATCACATATGGAGAATCTGCAGCCATGAAGAGGTAGGCCTCTTTGGAAACAAAGAGGCCTATACGCTTGCCATTGCCAGCCTCCGTTGTTGGCACCTGGCAGGATGGGTTCCATTACCAGCAATAACGTGAATAATTCTTATGGGTCTTTTTCACAACGTGGCTTAGTTAGTCGGTTTCAGCATAGATAGCAAGGTGTTCCCCCCCCCAGAAACTGGGGGTTTTCGTCCAGCAAACAGAAAATCGACCACAAAACAATTCGTTGTATTCGACAATTTGTTGCATGCAGTTCGGTGTACGAGACAATTTGGTGAATGGCATTTAGCTGTGTGTGATAATTTGGTAAAAGACAATTCGGTGAGTACAAAAAATTGGTGCATGCGCGAAATTTCAGTGTATTACGCAGAGATCAGAAAATAACAAAATCAGTGAGGAGAAGAGGAAGGGAAAGGCAGAAACTTAGAAAAAAGAAAATGATTTTTTTAGTCATTTACTTTGTATAAATGGATTCACTCCGATCCTTCTCATAGGCAGGTTGGAAAGTGATTCATATCGTAACACCTTTAATCCAGATAAGATTATTTATTAATTTTTAAACATATCTATTCAGTTGAATCCTGTGCTTTTCCAGAAATATGAATTGGTTGAGCGTTGGGAAGCTAAAAGAAAATTACAGAAACCAGGTTAAAGGAACAAACCATCGTACCGTTCCTAGGAGCGTCGAGAACGACCACGTGCCCTGGTGTAAACGCCTAATCGAACCAGAGCGCTTTCCCATGCAGATTCGGACTTCAATTCCAACCCTTACACAAGTTCCAGTAAAGAATCCATCCACGGTATTAGCTCTACCAAAGACCGAATCGTCGTAGCCACCAATTATCTTCAACCGAATTGTCAAAAACTCATTAATCCTGAACCCATTTATATACGTATATTAGTCTCGAAGGACCATTAGCCTTCGTTCATTAGCCTATCGTTACAAACATACCTTTACTTCTGGAGTCACTATATCCCATAACTTGAAGAACAGCCACGAAGCTGCAAACCAAAGGCAACATTTCTGAAGTATGAAGATCCGTGGATTTTCCACTTCTGCTGCAGCATCGAAATGTGGGCTTTGTGTGAGGAAAACTATCGCCTAAATCAATACGCGTGTGGAAATAGCAACAGCAGGTGTATATTACCACAAGGTTTCAGATTGATTCGTGGGAAGTTTAATATGAAAAGCACAATAGGGCGTGTGTGTGTGTGTGTGTGTTGTACACAGAAAAAAAGTTCTAAATATTTAATTTTATGGCCCTCTTGAAACGAATACAGAAACGGTACTCTCTCTCTTTCTCTCTCTCTCTTTCTCTCTCTCTCTCTCTCTCTCTCTCTCTCTCTCTCTCTCTCTCTGTTCTTTTTTTCTCTTGCTTTGTAATCTATTCTCCAGAAGTTTTTCTATTATCAGTCGGATTCGATTCGAACGTCTTTGTTCTGCATTTTCTGTGAACTTCGCCCTTTGTCATGCCCTACAAATGTTGCTAATAATCAAATGATTATGATGGATGACAACGTGTCGCTTTTACCATTGACATATTCATTGGATTTGCATGTATAGTATGTAAACAATGTTAAAAGTATTCATTTAAGATGTTTACCAACCAGTCGATTGACTATTCCAACAGACATCTGATTTTATTTTTAGAAGAGGTTCAGAAGCCAGAAATGTGATGACTGTGGAACTTAAACACCGAAATTCCGCATTTAAGTTCCACAAGCACTTGGAAGTCGCAAGGCGATATATCTGAAATGTACAGTGGATGTAAAAAAACAATCAGTGCCATTATTGCCAGAGGGCAGCTCGGTCACAATTAAAGCTAATGATAAACAGGTTTAACTCTGACGTATTTGCGATCTGCAACTTGTTTTTTTAATAAATATAGAATGGATGCTTTTGATGTACAGGAGCATAAACCAGAATGCTTCATTTCCTCATCAAAATAGATTGATTTTCATTACAAACACTGGTCCTCCAACACGATCGTTTCAGAAACCTTGTTAGCGATTTTCCACTGACTTAATATCTTGATCTAATCATTCTCCCTGCTCGTCCCTCACCGTGCCATGGTTTTTCGAGACAGAAGTCAACAAACTAATGAAAGAAATGAAATTTCACCGATATAAGTCATCCCATTTCGTTGGAATCATTGAGCAGTTTCTGAACTTAGTCTTCATATGCACGAAACCTGTGGTTGCCCTAAAAAGCTTCCACAATTTGAAAGCCTGTCATGATTTTAGTTCTAATACATCAACGCATTTTTCAAAGCTTTCATTCTGCAGAAGCTTTTTGATTTCGGGTCCCATAAAGATTCTTTCTTTCAATTTCGCGGTATGATCTTTGGAAATTTCTCACTTAAATGGAGAAAAAGTCGCGAGTTAGAATTACATTTGGAAGTGTCTGCAATTCTGTCCAGACACGATAAGAGGGAGTATATGATGAGGGCTTATGATGAGTTGGTCCTTGTACGTAATTATGGATCTTTGTATGTAATATATGTTGATCCCAATATTATCTATGCAATTTGAAAAATGTCTTTAGTTTTTTTCCTTAATTTTCTGGGATGGAGATATATTCTCCAAAAAAACGGAACCCATATGACTTCTGAAGCTGAACATACTCGTAATTCTAAATTTAAAAATAAAGAATTACCTACAAGAACTATATGAGCCATATTAAAGATTCCAGATAAAACAAAATGGGTCATCTTAAATACACGTAAAGCTTTAAAGAATTAACGAAACCTCAGTTTCATTTCCAAAGACAAAATTACTACGTCATCAGGTCCAGAGGGTAAAACCATAAACGAAATTAACGCATATAACTTGAACTTACCTTTTTGATTGTGACCTTTTGATTCAACAAAATATGTCAGCAATACCAAACATCCAATAAGAAGTAAAACTAATAGGATTTGATCACACATTTTTCTTAATTCCATTGGGTACAAGAAAACATGAACATCGGAGACGCATTTTTCACCTCCAGAGAAAAGCGACTGTTTTCGGTGGAAGAGCCTTTCTCAATAAAGAGCATCGTAAAATTCGTTTTCCTTCCAGAAACAGCAACCGTGATCTCTCCCTCCCCTTTCCCACAAACGCATACCATAATAGGATTCATTATCCAAAGGATTTTAAAACAATTACTACAAATATCATCGCAATCTGAGCACAACGGGACTCTTTTCAATATGCAGTTTCGTGACTTGTCCAAGAGTAGAATTTGATTAGGTAAATGTATAACACGACGTCCTTTTATAATTAAATGTGTTTGTATTATGACAGCATTGTGGCTTCCATAACAAAAGGCCTCTCTGTCAGATTCAATTGAAAACATCTTTTGGTCGAAGTTCGCAAAGTCAATTAGAATTTCAAAAGGCTTTCCAACCACACTAAACCCTGAATATCACGAAAGCATATTTATCTATGGGTAAAAATAACCACTTTGACTTTCGTTTCCCATTATTGATGATGCCTGGAACTACAAAAGATGCAGTCCACACTTCAGTAATAAATCCCAGTCGCTTTTTAGCATTATTAGCTGCGAAGTAGTACAATATAAACAAAGCTATGGGATCAATTCTCATTAAATGACTCCATTACAAACTGTTAATCCTTCTTAAAGATATATTATCCTCTCAGAATTACTCTGACATTCAGCCCATCACAATCTAATTTATACAGTAAATTGTATAAACATTTATGACCTATTTTTCGAAGAAATGTCATCGATCTTTTTACGCATGCAATCCAGCCACTCTATAAAGAGAGAGTGAGAGAGATTTCATCACTCAAAAACATATAAAGAATATATTTTATGAGGGACATTGCCATTCTGGATATAAAATATACGACTATGTTTTAGTGATTGCAAAATCCTAAAGAGAAAGACTCCAAAGTCTTCTTTGTTGGTAGTGGCCAATAGGCACAAGCGTTGAATTATCAAGAAGTACGGGAACAACAACAGGGAAAAAAACAATCAGAGTCCAAAGAGAAACTGTTCCACACACTAGTCACGGACTCAACATCGCTTTATGACGCTAAACAAGTAACCTCTTATTTGGGTCAAGTCAAGCTGTGTATGCGTGAGTCTGGATCAATGTCCCATGCAGCAAACAGCTTCTGAGTTAAAAAATCAATTGCAACTTTTCGTAACCAGGCATTCTCCATGATCGCTAATTCAAACTACCATTAATCCCAGTCAAAAAGTTTTGGATTCAGGTCTTGAATCCAAAACAATTCTTAGAAACTTAACAACAGAAAATCCTTCATCAACCACACAACTGTTTGAACATTGGACACAGAGTCTCTGGTGTTAGATTAAATTAGAATTCTCTAATTAAAATTATAGAATTACTCATTGGTAATGAAACGGTTTTAAATAATGGTCACCAATAATTTTAGAGTAAAAGGTACCAATTTATTTTCTTAATTTAGTTATTAATCATACGCACATGAGTTCCTGTTTACAACAACACATGTGATAATACCACTTCAGGTTTTGTGTGCGAATATGCAGATGTACCATGGTGATAAAACTGAAATAATCCAATTCTTATTCTTTTTTTCATATGAGTATTCATTTTGTTTAGCTCTAAATACACCCAAAATTCTCTTAATTCATCTTTTAATGTCTCTTGCACATTTTGTTCACCACTAACTCTGCCAACAACCCAAGACCCGATATGATATATCCAGAAACCAGAAGATAGAAGGCACTCTGCACAGCATCTAACGAAAGAACCCTGTTCTCATCCACGGATTCGGTGCTCTTCGATGACTCTCTTCTCAACTCGTATAAAACATCCTTCAACCATTTGCTCATTAGACCACTCTCTGTTGTTCTGACGATCCTGTAAAGAAGAAGAACATGGTAAAATTAGTTTATATAGAAACATATTGAGGATGGTATGTGTACTTGTGAAAATAAAAAAGAGGAGACAGACTAAAGAACTTCAGAGAATTATTTTTAACTTTTAATTTTAGAAAAATTATTCAAAATTTTAGAGCTCTTGAAGATTACGTACACTTTGTCAAATGGTTTCTTAAATGGACTGTTTCTTTTCAAGGCTATTCCCATACTGTGGCTGTAGAAATTACTTTCAGAAATAAAGAAGTTATTTGGATTTCTTTTGTAGGCATTGCTTTGTAGAGAGGGACGAAGGCTAATATGAGCATGATTCCTTTTTAAACACAAGTCTAAGGCTTCATTTCCTGAACTCACGAGGTTTGATGGTAATTTGACCATCGCTTCTCCAATCATGCGCATGTTAGAATTGTTAGTTTTCTGGAGAGAAAAGGTAATTTTAAAAATACAATTACAAAATCATCTCATTTTATGAAAGGCAAAAATCTAAGATAAATCAAAATCATGTTACATCCAGTGACTTACTCTACGCATTTTTTGTTTTACCACAAAAGCCATCATTGTTCTTACCACAAAAGCCATCAATGTTGACGATCCTTTGAAAGTACCACAGGTGTACCTTCCCTGGGCCACTGCATCGTACAGTTCTTCGACAGTTTCGATGGATTTTTCCATTTCTGGCATTGCCATGAACGACATAAGGATTCCACTGTAGCATATAATGAAAACCATGTTGCTGACGAACCATACAGTGTCCAAAATCTGACAGGACATTGAAGACGGTAACCCAGAATGAACATCTGGAATGACAAAGGAAAGTGGTGATTATTGGGTACATTAGATAGATCGTCGAATAGCTTAGGATATACACTGTGGATGGTGAATTTAACTTTCCTCCTGTCCTTGCAGCAATCATCTCATTAATAGACTACGCCTGTAGAGGGAACTAACTGCCCTCTTCTTAACTTTTAACTTTAAGAAAGCCAAAAATCTCCCACAAGAGGATAACACCTCCTTGGTCTTCTCTTCACACTGCCGGTTATCAGCTCGAAGATGTTCAAACAGAACAAGTCCACTGCAACCAAAAAGCACTTTAACGAAACGCCGAAAAGAAGAAGTGCCTTTTACAACACGAAGATCACTAGTTCCACCGAATGCCTACACCTATATGAATAGCTGAAATGTATATACACTCAGCGATCACTGAATTATGGCCACCTCATCCATAAGGATTACTCATCATAACTCACAGGATAAAAAGCCAAACAGCTTCCTACGCTAGAGCAGTGGTAATTTCCATCTGGTCTAGCAAGTCAAAGTGATAAAGTAGCAGTTATGAAACGTAGTAAAGATTCACGGAGTTTCAAATGGGCATGATTGTGGGAGCTGGTGTGTCGGGTACTCCATATCGGAAACGGTACGTCCTGTCGGTTGCTCACGACCCATTGAGGTTAAGCTGTACGAAGTACAGCTTAACCTCAATGGGTCGTGTCAAACGGGTTGTATGTCAAACGGGTAACCTCAATGGGTTGTATGTCAAACGGGTCAAACCAACTCCCGTCGAAATAACTGTAAAAGAATACGCAAAGTGAATGTTCGTTGTGAGCGAAGGGTGCAGTGCGTTGTACGGGCTCAACGACAGGTCAATGAGCGAGAATTGACAAAACAGTACGATATGGGAAATGAAAAAGCAATATCCCAAATTATGATGCGTTTCACAGTTAAACGTATGAGGCTCAAACGCATACGACCCAAGAGATCTCTCTCCTCACTACTGATCATCGTCGACGACGAATGCTGTGGTGTCAACAACACGCTGATTGGACACTGGAAGACTGGAAACGAATGTACTGGTCGGATGAATACAAGTACCTGGCGCAACACGATAACGGAAACTTTCTTGTGTGACGCAATCAAAGCGATTCCATGGATCCATAGTGCGCGGTGCCCACTATCCAGGCAGGTGGCCCTGGCTGCTTAATATGGGGAATTTGCAAGCGATAACTGGGTTCCCTGGTATATATGGACTAAAGTTTTGCTGATGAAGTCTACCAGCAGCTCTTAGGAGACGATCATGTGCAGCCTGCCATATTGCTTTTTTTCCAGGACAGAAATGGGATCTTCCAAGATGATAATGTGCCTTGTCATCGGGCCGCCACTGTGCACCAGAGGTTCGAGGAACACAGTGAAGTTATCACCGACTTTGATCGGCCTCAAAATTCGCCTGACCTCAATCCAACTGAACGCCTGTGGGATGTTTGGAATGAGAAGTGAGGCATATTTGACTCGCAGTCGCCATCTATTCCGACACTGTGGAAAGCCTTGCAGGCAACATGGATTGCTGCAGATCCTTACGGACGTCTTCAAACATCTGGTGGAGTCAATTCATAGGCGAATAGCTGGTATTATCCGTGCGAACGGTGGCCCAACACGGTATTAGGTAGGTGGTCGTAATTCAGTGATTACTGAGGGTATATACGGATTCTCTAACCAGCCTACAATGATGATGAGTAGTCAATGACTAATGATGAGTAGTCAATGACTATTGACTACTCATCCAGCTGACGCATTTGCAAAACTCGTATCACTAAGAGATCGACTAATCAAGGCCATTAATGAACTTAGCATAGCCACTAAAGATGATTATGGTGTACTTCAGTTCATAAAATGCCTCGGTGCCTTCCTTCTGAACCCATTACTACCCTTTTGGATAGATGCCTAACTACTCATTACATTTCTTGGCAGTGCAAAAAGTATGCCGTCAACCCACTACTAAAAAACCAACATCCTGCACTCACACACCAATTCAGACAGCAACCTCGTGTCATAAATGTAGTCTGAATTGGTTTGGGATCGCATGCACCTCTAATTGAAGTCAGCAAGAAAGCTTTACTGCCCACCATCAGACCAAGATTCTTCCTAACAGCCTCGCCCAGATTCACTACGCCAATCTGAGTAGGTCGACTATTACTAACCTAGTATCCACCATCACACATCCTAGCAGTCTTTGAACAAAAAGATTTCTGCTCAAATATTTCAATGAAAGAAAACAAAGTGGAGTCTTTCAATGATACTTTTCATCAATTACCATGCCAGTTTTTGCTATCACCTACTACCACTCATCCTGGAGGGAAAGATCGAAGGCAAGAAACGCCCAGGCAGACCGAAAATGGCATGGCTAGATAACATCAACACCTGGCTTCACATGACAACAGCACAAATTCTACACGCAGCGCTAGACAGAGAACAATATCAAAACGAAGTCGCAAACGCCATTCGGCAGCATTAAAGAAGAAGAAGAAGAAGAAGTTTTTGCTAACAGGAAAGATATTATTGCTACGCTGTATAAGAATAACATCCGAGGATAACTTATCAAATATCTCCATCTCCAGACAAATAATACCAGCCTTTATAATTATTAATAATGATTTCATTTAATTATGATTTTTCCTTCTGTGATCGTAACTAAAACCCATTCATGATCCATAAAATTTAAATACATAATCAGTACCATGGGACCAAAATATTCATTTTCTATCTCTCTTACCTTGGGAGATCAGAGATGCAAACAAATGCCAAAAAATATCGATGCCAGATGGTTGAGGAAAATGAAGCATCCTGGCTGAAACAGCTCCCAGACCATAGAAAATGAAAGAACTGCACACCAAAGCCACGGCAACAGCAAGCCACGTCTGCAATTAGAAATAAACTCCAAAAGTGACTTCACTAACATCCTTTCTATCCAATGGGATCTAATTAAAATAAACATTGCATTAAGAGCAAACGGTAGGGTGGTTTGTAATTTACTGTCCATTATTTGAATTCGATACATACCTCAATACATGAGAAGCAAAGCAACGCAAGTCTTTGTGAATTCAAATATCTTTGAAAAATCATTGAGTAATTTCTATTTTTACCTTTTTCGAAAACGGCCGAAACAGAATAAAAGTCTTTGGTTTTTCTCTGGGGGCTCGTGTCATAAATGTAGCTCCTACCATCATGCTTGATTTTGTAAAGTCAGTAGCAGATGTTCGCGATGAGGTCATTACCAATGAGAAACCAAAGTCCGCTTCCTGAAAGAAAGAAAAGTAAGAACAGTTTATCACCAGAACAAATCATAGAGAAGAGTGGAATAAGCAGTCTTCATGACAAGTCAATTTTCAAACACATTTACATTTTCCAAAATCATCTTCATAACTCCAGTCCATCTTCCATCTGGTAATTTTCGTCCGAATTCGTTGTCTTCTGGTGTACGTATTTCATAGCTATATAGAAAAGGTACCAATTTTTATATATTAATTCCTATAAATGCCAATACTTTACGATTATTGGTAAATTCATCTTTACAGACTTCTAGACGAAACTTACACAAAATTGAGCTTCTTGGAAATGGTCCTCAACAAATGGTAATCTGTTCCACCAACAGGCTTCATCTTCCCGTCGTCTGTTTTCTTGAGAACAAGAAAGGGCTCGTTCTGTACAAGTAAAAATTAAAAACATTGAATTCCCCTAATGAGATTATTAGGGGAATCAAGTGGATGAAAAAACTACTTACTGGTCTGTAAGCAGCGATGAATTTATCACCTTTCATATCTCGAAAGTAATCAATGTTAAGTAAGAAACTCTTGCGGGAGCTGAACACTCCATTCCTTGAACTCCACCACAAGATGGAAGACGACTGAACAATACAACTGCTTCTCTTCTTCACCCCAAAGATGTGCCAAAGTAAAAACTTCGAAAGCTAAAATTAAACAAAATGGAATATTTTTGATTTCTTTTGCCAATGCCAATTTCTTTGAAAGACATAAAAGCTAAAGAAAAGTGGAATTTGGTTTAAAAATGAGGAACGTTAAACTGGGAGAATGCTAAGGAGCAAAATAACTTAGCCATCGTACTTACCAAAGAATTTTTTGAGACCACATATAAGTCCAGGTCACAACCATAAAATTTAGTTGGTTCATATACCACCAGTTCCGGGTATTCAGGAGTCTGAGGTACGAAAATCACCCATCTAACGAGATCACCTTGCCAAGACAGGTGCTGGAAAAGTACAAAATTTAAACATCAGAAACTCTGATCAGGTGGATGTCACATGATTCCCTACCCCCAATCTTTCCATAGACTCAATATTCATTGTTCAATAAATTCAATAGAAATTATTACACTTTTAGGAATTTCTCAACTTTTTGTTGAGTCTTTTCAAAGTTGGAATAGAATTTTCACATAAATTTTCGGTCACATAAATTCGAAACATTCTTAAAATTTCTTGTAAAAGAAAATCATCTTTACTTCTAAATAATTACCTTCCGAGACACCTCGATGCCTTGTCTAAGACATTCGGTGAAATAAAAGACATGAACGATGTTTAGCTTCCTTCCATGGTGAAAGTTCTTAGGCAATTCGCTCTTGACCTTTTCAAAATAGCCTTCTTTGAAGGTAATTGTCCGAACTCCATTCAAATGCAAATTTTCCACCAAACCTTCCAGATGACAGTTTCCTGTAATTAAAATTAAATACTAATTCATCGTCCAAATGAATCTTCAATTGAGTTTTTTGAATATAAGCGAAGATTGCTATGTAACCATCTTACCCAATGATTCCGAATACACTATCACGACTTCCTTTAACTTCAGTATTTTGGTTACAATATCAGCCAAAAATATTGAGTAATAAGGGCCGTGTACATCCCAAGAATACTTCCAGCATGGCAAGCTTCCATTATCTAAGTGGAAAAAACCATCGATGATTTGCGAAACCTTCGAAACAGAATTGAATATAACTCTTTGTAGTAACAGGAAATACGTTTTGAAAGGGCAACTGATACAGGGGCAATGATAAAGGATTTTCTAACATGTTTTAAAGTCAGTAGCGAGATCCATAAAAGATATCATACCTTTGGTACAACAAATAGCTGGAAAACACAAAGCACATATGAGAAACTTTAGCTCCATTACAAGGCTTGTTTGATTGTGACTGTTCATTCTTCTGTCTGGTTTAACTGTAAACCGAACAAAAGAATCTGCTAAATTGCGTGAAAGATATTTTCTTTCACGTGACACAACTGATTTGCATTTTGTATGTAGTTTCATTAATAATTTACCTTAGAAAGATTTTCTGATTCGAATTATAATGTGAAAAATTAAGAATCCATAGTTGAGTTCGCATCTCCTCTATGATTATCTCTAGTTTTCTATTCATTTTTTTACCAGTGGTTCGAAAACTTTTTGGACAAAATCTTCAAGACTAATGTGGAGTGTATAATCATCTACACAATGGGGATAATCGATAAAAACTTCATCAGTTATGATTTTGAAACTACTGAATCAGCAATGTTTCATCTGCATTGATTGGGTTTTGGTCACTAAGTGGGAGACATGAATCTGGGTCTCACCAAATCATTTTTAATACAACTTACACTGTGCTGCCACTTTATTAGGTACGCCTACCTAGTAGCGTGTTGAGACTCTTTTACCCCCCAAAAAAGACTGAATTCGTCTAGGCATGTATTGAAAAAGATGCTGAAAACGTTGTGCAGGAATGCAGACATGAGTGTGTCACGCAGTTCCTTGAAATTCGACAGGGGTGTAGGCCTGCAGCGAACAGCCCTTTCCAGCTCATCTCAAAGATGTTCAAAAGGATTGAGATCCGCGGACTGAGCGAGCCAATGCAGCAAAGAAAAGTCATTGTCAAGTTCCTGGAACCATTCCATGGTGATTCGGGCTTTGTGCACCGGTGCATTATCCTACTGGAAGTAACCATCTGACTGAGGATAAACTGTCAACGTGAACGGATGCACTTGGTCAGCAACGATGTTTAGGTACGATGTTGCATTCAGACGTGAATCTATGGGTATCGATGGACCCAATGTGTGCCAAGAAAACATTCCCCACAACATAACACTTCCCCCACCGCCTTGCACAGTAGTCGTTAGACATGGCGGGTCCATGGATTCGTGTTGTTTTCGCCAAATTCTGAGCCTTCCATCGCACCAGGAACTTCGACTCGTCAGACCAAGCAACTGTTTTCCAATCCTCGATAGTCCAGTGCTGGCGCCATTGTGGCCCGTCTGTTTGCTTGTACAATTCTAGCCATTCTCCTCTGACCTCTCTCATCAACAAGTGATTTTCTTCCACAGGAGTGCCATTGAGAGGATGTTTTCTGTTCGTTGCACCATTCTCGATACACCCTTGAAACTGTGGTGGGTGCAAAGTTCAGGGGAACTACCGTTTCAGAGATGCTTTGTCCAACACGTCTTGCACCTACTACCATGCCACGTTCGAAGTCCATTAGATCACTCCTGTTCCCCATTCTTGCTACGGTTTGTACGCTTAACTGATACTAGAAAGGTTGTTCTGCTGCATTTATATCCACAACTGTGGTCATGTGACTTGCAACGTTGTGGGACAAACCATTTGCGTGCACAACAGGGGTGTACCTATTAAAGTGGCAGCACAGTGTATAACTGATTTGTTCTTTAAAAACTTACTGGATAAACTCTCTGGCGAAGAGATAAACGTAATATAAAGCAATCACACTCCATTTTCAGTTGAACGCCCCTCATCTTCTCAAGGAGATGATAATATCCATCCTCCCACACCTATGAAGAGCCTAGATTCGAATCCCATTGAGAAGGAAAAATTTTATTGGCTTTTCACATCAGGGCCGTGTTAGTAACGATTATTAACTTGAATCGACATGCGTGGTTGGGTATGACAATTTAAATCAAGTGGGATTACAGCTCTGTTTAACTGATGGTCCTACCATTCTACTTGGATAATGTTAATTAACAGTCATTGGCCTTGAAAGCTTTCTCTGACCTTTTCGATCTTTCCATATTTCGAAAGAAAACAAATGGCTCCCAATAGCAAGAACTTAGCTGAGTCAACACGCTAAATACTCATTTAAACATAAAGATAAACATGGAAACACGCGAAAAGCAGATCCATCTCTCTTTCAAGTGTTCTTTCTTTTCTTATTGAAGAGTGCAATTTTTCCCCTCTGATAAAATGAAATACAATAGCTGTGCTCAGTACAATGCCAGGCTATCATCCGTGAGAGGAACACCACCTTTAGATAGGATACGTGTTGATAGGCGTTGGACGTGATATTGGTGAAGATAAGTTTCAGCAGTGAGCATTAGAATGTTCTTCTAAGTAGGGAATATTCTCGTTTTTAAATTTAAATCATTCTCTGTTTTCTTTGTTCCATCTGACAGGAGTAAACATGACGATCCGACTCCTATACCTCTTGCCGATGCTCCTTGGGAGGAGCTTTGATAGAAATACCAATCGTATAGGAGTAGATCTGTTTCCACCAGAAGCTGTAAACAACCCAAGGGTAGGTGTAATATGATAATTAGAGTGATATCGGTAAAAAAGTACTCGCTATAGCAGCTTTTATGTATTTATTTTTCATATTAATTTTCTGATTTGGTTTTAGTATTATTAAATTTATTTTAAAGTTTAATTTGATGAAAGATATATTTAGAAATTTTTGATTTAATTAAAATTAAATCAGAATTTATTTCTTCTGGCTATTTAGCTTTCACGTTTCGAGAGTAATTGTGCTGCTCCTATTTCATAGGAAATTTAAATGGCTTGTATTTTACTGACTTCGCATTTCACAGTGGAATCTCGTTTTAGATTCGCAATGATGCCTTTTACCATTCTGTGTACAAGATGGTACAAAATTCAAGGGAAGCTCAAGACTTTCTAGAAGTGTCCGGAGAATTGTCTCTTAAAGTGAAGGGTGGTATGTTCACGATCCAAGGGATGGGCTCGTATCTAAAAGACACAACTTCTTCTTCAAAGTCTGCTGAGATCTTGATTCGAGTAGTTTACCAAACGGTAAGTGTTTTCAATTGAATTATTGACTGCAGTCTCATCAGCGATACCTATTGACCCATAAATTTTGGTTAAAGGGGGACCGTTTGACCTTTGATCATTGAGCTATTGACCAACTTCTTTAATCTGTTGGCTTTTACCAAACATTTTAACCTTTTTGATCAAAGGCTCAGGATCAGTGGACCCTGCTGAGGACAATCAATGATCATTTCTGGTAAAATGTAATTCTACTAATGTAAAATAATTTCCTTAGGTCACCACTTCCATTCCTTACAATACTAAGCCTGTATTGGGTTGGCAACTTTACAACAAAACTCATCTTGGAACTCATTACATCAGCAGCATGACCTACGGGGGTAGGTTAATTGCAAGCGTTAGATTCACTGCATTAGACGAAAAGGACATTGAAGACATTCGTGGAAGTGTGAGAGGATCTCTATCGACTGGAAGTACGGTAGAGCTGGTTGCAGAAGGTAATGCAAATATTCAAATAAAAAATAAAGTCCTTTCTTTTTATATTTATTTGTGGTTATAAACAAGAGTTTCTTGACTTTTCTTCATTTTCAAATACCTTTACTTTTTACTTATAAAGTACGTCTAGCCTATTGAAATGGAAGTATTTGATACCAAACAACTTCTAATAGAGTGAGGTCCTTTATAATTATCATTCAGAATCCTGCATAGGACCAACCCCAATCTTACTAGATGTGGGAGTTTGAGAGGTTGGTTGGTTGGTTAATTAAGATATTTATTATATGAATCTCAAAGTAAAAGTAGATTGTTAAATGCATTGCCCTGACTACATAAAAATCTACGAGTAAATACGGTACGCTATATTCGATTTTACTGAAGTTACTTCCAGCGAATCACTTGATCTTGAGTATTGGCACTAATCCATTCTTTTATCTTTATACAGGAAAACTGGAAAAACTTCAGAAAGACCTGGAAGGAAAAGCCTCGATGGAGATTAATTATTATGGGACTGTACCATTGGAAGGAATACCAAGTTCAATTCAGGGATTGCACGATGTGTTACAAAAGTTTCGAGAACAAGTGAAAAAGGTCAATAATGGCTGGGGAGTTCCTATATTTGTAGATATGAGCGACATTTCTGACCTAAATTCAACGTTTTCCAGATTCAAGGAAGGGTAATATTTAGTAATAATTTTAAATAAATATTAAAGATATTAATTTAATTTATTTTAATTTAATTTATTTTATTTTATTTTAATTTAATTTAATTTAATTTAATTTATTTTATTTTATTTTAATTTAATTTATTTTATTTTATTTATTTTAATTTAATTTAATTTAATTTATTTTAATTTATTTTATTTTATTTTATTTTAATTTAATTTAATTTAATTTATTTTATTTTAATTTATTTTATTTTATTTTATTTTAATTTAATTTAATTTATCTAATATCCAATAAACAAATTTTTAAATTAATTTACGTAATTTTAAATTGTAAGGAATATTTTTATTTTTTTATTAATTTTTTGATTAAATTAAATTAAATTTTTTTAAATAATTTTTGAATTATTTATTACTGATAAAATTAAAATTAGCTCTTGATTTTATTTAAAATATTAAATTTTTTATTAAAATTAAATTATTAAATTTTAGAGAGGTAAAATATTTTAAGTTATAAGCAAAAAAATTTTCTTAATATTTTGAAAATCATATGTAGAAGTGTGGATTGTATTACAGAAGGCTGAAATCAACGTTGGTAACAGTTGGAGAGTATCTTGATGATTTACAGACCACAAAGACTCTGCTTGCATCTTGGTATCAAACCCTGCCTGCAAGTCTACCCATCGAAGAAGAGAAGGAGGTAGTTTTCTTCTTCATATTCTGAAAATGAAATATCAAAAGTTGTGTTCGGTTTTGTACAAATCTAGATTTTCAAAATTTGTACTCAATCCTTCATACTTCAACCAGATTCATCACCAATCCTTTATTTTTGCAGATTGACAATCTAGACAGAAGACTGGACAAAATCCTAAAAGTTTTCAATAAAGCGATTGCTACATTCGAACTATCAAAGGGCAAAGAGCAATTCCGAGAAGCGATTAATGCCTATTACGAAGATGGCTTCGACATACTGCCTGGAAAATTCCTTCAGGACCTGAATTCCTTAAAGGAGAAGCTGGTAAGTAATACTATGCCACACCAACCTGTTGCCATTTTTTATCAAAATAAACTCTGGATAGAATTTTTCTTATATCAGGAGATCCTCGAGGATCTACCCTAGGACCTCTGTTATTTTTTATACACCTGTATATGTAAATTATCTTTTTTCAGCTTTTTTTCAATTTCTGATTAGAATATATCAGAAATTTTGCATCACCTGTAGTTATTGATTAGAAAATTGTTTTAATTTTTAATCCTTAATGATTTTTATTTTTCTTTTGCAGGCAAATAGAAGTAAGTATAACTTTCCAGGATTCATAGAGTACGTACCTTTCGGTGTAAGTATAACATCAGGGACAACCCTTTGGTGTGCTATTGGGAAGTGGAAGGATCCTGTATCAAATTGATTTTTCTGAAATTGATTAGATAGATTAAGTGACATTAACCAATCAGCGATATACAAACATTATGGATGTTTTTTGTTATATCCATCATGGAACTATTTGAAAAATTTCATCCCAAAGACAGCCAAATACCAACTGGTTGTTCAAATAGTTCCATAATGGATACTCTACAATGTCAAAAGTTTTGGATCCTTGTTTCTCAGCTGCAAGGATCCAAAGATCCAATGATGTTTTGCAGTTTGTAGCCTATACAAAATAAATAAAAAAGTATTTAGTAATAGTTAAATATAATACACACTGGCCAAAAATATACGAACCTATGTGTTCAGACGAATACACTCGGTTTTCCACTGATGGTAGGCAGAGAGTGTGGCGAAAACCTTACGAGGAGATGGACTCTGCTTGCTGTTTTAAGACAACCTAAGAATCTGGAGGTGGTATCATGGTATGGGGAATGTTTCATTGGCACGAACTGGGTTCGTTGATACCGGTGGAAGGTCGATTGTCATCCAGGGAGTACCTGAATTTTGTGTCAAATCTACTACACTCTGCAATGCAATTTTTATCCAAAAGTTGATGGTCATTTTATGGATGACAATGCAACAGCTCATCGTGCCAGAATTGTGAAAGAATGGTTGGGAGAACATGACACGGATTTCCACCATCTTCCCTGGTCCTTGATCTCAATCCTTTGAGAATGTGTGGGATATGCTGGAGCGAGCTTTTCGGCAACGAAGTCCTCTTCCTTCACTTTGTTGCAGCTGCGTGATATCCAATTGGGCCACCTTTGTTGGTGGCCCAATTGGATAATGACTAAAGATTCATATATTTTGGCCAGTGTGTGGATTATTAAATGCAAAATTTACTAATATTTGAATTTCCACCCTAACAGAAGAGCCACCCATCAATCCTGGAAGTTCTGTATACGTCCGTTGGGGGAGTAACGAATGCAACACTTCCACTTCGGTCCTCCTGTATTCCGGTTTCGCTGCCTCGTCCCTCAATAAAATTTCCGGTGGGGGTGCCAATTTCTTATGCATGCCTGAGAAACCAACTAGGAGCAGTGACCAGACACCATCGAATGAAGGTGACAGTTACATTGCTGGGCTCCGATACCAAATGTCTACCACCTACCCCTTCGAAGACGACGTTGCCGACTTGCTAAGGAAGGTCGTTGTGTGTGCCGTGTGTTGGACCAACGCTTGCGCAGACGTCAGGACATTTCCAGCTTCTACTTCATGCCCCAAAGATTGGACTATGGAATATCAGGGTTTTCTGTTATCTGGTCTAAGTACCGGACCAAGGGGAGAGGTCATATGCGTTGATCAACATCCATCACACACCGATTACTATGAGGAAAGACAATCGGATCACGGAATACTCCCTGTGGGTGTCTTACCTGGATTATTACCCGAGAATAAATATCATACAGGGAGTCTGGTTCCTTGTACGGTGTGTTCAAGTTAACTGCGCATGCGATCTGCTGTATTGTATCTATGGTTGTGTTGGTTCTGTGGAATAAAGTAAAAAGATAACTTCGCAATTGTATTTTCTGAATCATTTCTGCACTTAATATCAAGAACAAAATTCATTTCTACAACAACCATATTAAAAAAATATAAATAAATATATATTGCTTCTCTCTTGTTTTTTATTTTTCATAGTATACTCAAAAAGTTAAGCAACTACGCATGCGTTACACTTAACCAATATACACAGTTAATGACTAGCTTGAGCGTGCATAGTCATTCAATACGTGGATGGCTAGACACTGATGTTTTTTTATAAATAGACTGCAACTAACAATTTTCAGTGCACTACAGTTGTTTTAATACGTTCTGAGTGTATATAGCAGACTTCATCAGCGAAATCCTTAGAGCAACAACCTTGAATAAAGACAAGTATTGACACAAGGCGTCTTTGTGGTGACGTTAAAACACGAGGTGACGTTAAAATCCGTCAGTGTCTAGCCATCCATCAGAGGTTTTGGTTTTTTTCGAAGCTGCTTGCGTATCAACCTACATTTCCCCATTCCAGTTAAAATAAAATCATCACGTGGTCACAAGAATAGAGGGGACCCTCAGAGGACTGGGAGAGAAAAAAAGTATTATCTAGAGTCTAATAATGTCTCGTCTCGCCAAAGTTCTCTCAGATTACAGCTGTATAAATATGCAGCTGTCAAATAATAAGTCGACATTTGTCGCTTCTCCATCAGCAAGTAGATAGTTTGAACTTAAAAACCGATAAGCGCGCGCCATCTGGTCCTTCCCACAGCTCTATTATCTGCAACTGTCTTTCAGGATTTGATTTTGTTATTTTCTACTGGACAGTGCTATTGCAAGTATGGCGGCCATCACAATGCTGTATGTGCTACCAATGTTCCTTGGAAGAACATATGATGCTGGAAAAGAAAGTGTTGGAGTAGACATATTTCCCGAAAGTGAAATTGGTAAAGCTGCAGTAAGTTGGAACATTGATACTTCGTAGTGGCTTAACCTACTTTTAAAATTTTAATTTTAATACTTTATTACTTAAATGATTCATTTAATTATAAAAATCTAACTCTTCCCTATTTTTAAAAATCTCCCAAATATTAATTAATTTTCCTTTTTAACATCTAATAAATTTTCGTAAAAATAATTTAAAATTAATATTTTAATAAAATTAATCCCAACTTATAATATATTCTAATAAGAACAGATCAAGTTATCCCGATTTAATTAAAGACGTTTCGGTATTATTTTTAAAAACCTTCTTCAGCGTAAACTACTGGAAATTTCGAAGCGTTTTTAATCGCTAATTCTTGGAGATTGTCATAAGATTACTAAAGATTATAATACTCAGTTTTACTTATATAATCCTTTATATGTTTAACTTTTATCTTAAACTACCAATTCTTTTCACTTTTTTTAATTTTAAAAAATTCCTAAAATTTCATTTTTCTCTATAGACGATTCAGCACCATTTCACAGACATCAGTTACAAGCTAATAGAAAATCAGAAAGATGCAAGGGACTTTCTGGATGTAGAAGGCAAGATATCCCTTAAAATCAAATCCGGATTAGTTGATGCTGAGGGATCTGGAGGTTACCTTAGAGACAGTGGTGCCAAAGACAACACGGTGGAACTATTAGTAAACGCGCATTATGAAACAGTAAGTACCATAGGAACAATCCTTTTATTACTAACATAGCGCAACCATTTCTTTGAGAAGGGCATATACATATATGTATCCATTACAGGTTACGAAAACTCTCCCCACAACGCTAACCCCAGGAAAAGACTGGACACATTTCCCCAAAGATATGATTGGAACTCATTACGCAAGAAGCATAACCTATGGTGGAGAACTGGTAGCTTCACTACGATTCCAAGCAAAAAACAGTGAAGACAATCAAAAAATCAGAGGGTCCATCCATGGTGGAATACACACCCAAGGGGGTTCTTTCGGAATGGACGTCAATGGTAATTTTAATTTCTTAAATAATTTCACCAATAACAAACGGTAGCCTGATTTAGTTAAAGACGTTTCAGTAATCTTTCAGAAACCTTCTTCAATATAAACGTCTAAATCACAAAAGCCATTTTAAATTTCAGCTTTCTTGGAGATGATTAACCATAACCTTACAGACTCAGTATCAATGGAGATTGATTATTATGCCACTGTACCGCTTAGAGGGATACCCAGGACTGTGGAAGGACTGATGGAACTTATTAATAACTTTCCCAATTACACTAAGGAGTTCAATGATGGAATTGGCAATCCAATGCGTATGGAACTGTACCCTTTAGACGCCATTCTGAGTCAGCCATTTGCCAGTTACCAAGAGAATCAGTAAGTAGCAGTCCTTTTACCTTTTTGGAACTCATAAATCTACCTCCTCTAATGTGTTTTTATTTTCTTCTAGAGCTCTTTTATCGGAAATCGATAAATTAGAGGCTCAATTCGATGACCTTCGTCACACTCTGAGGGCCCTGGACGAATTTATCAACCCGATACTTCCAGTAATATCAGATGAAATGATACTGAGGGTAAGTGAGGCTCTTCAAAATTAACAATAATAAAAAGAAACATTTATTATTTCATGGTCTTCTAAACGAACGTTGGATTGCTTGTTTAGATTCAAGAATTCAAGAGAAACGTAGTTGGCATTACCAGAATATTTTACGAGACAATCAACAAGATGGATCTTTCTATTGATGCCCCAAGCAACCAGTTCGAAAAGGCATTTGAAGCTTACAGAGTCGGTGGTACTGGTCTACCAAGAAAATACTATCGACAATTCCTGAAATTAAAGAGGTTTGTGGTAAGTGAATTCCATTTGCGTTATATTTCAGCGTAATTTTAGTTAAAGACGTTTCGGTAATCTTTTAGAGTCCTTCTTCAATGTAAACGAAACATTTTTTTGTGTTTTTATGAAATTTTCTGCTATAGCATCGCTCTCCAATAATCTTTTCTTTTTTCCTACCATCTATAGCTCGAAGGAACCACAGGTAAGGAGGCAGTTTATATTCTGAAAAGCCACAGAAGGTAGGAAAAGCATTACCTTAATCCAAAATTAATCTTAAATTGAGTTAATAGTAGCTTTGTTTCTGTCTATTCTTGATGAAATTGTCAAACCATAATAAGATCAAGTAACTTATCCAGGACAGGAAGTTCAATCAACTACTCTTGAGAAACGGATATGGAAGTGAAACTTGGGCACTCACCAAAAGAATGGAAGAGAAGCTGAGAACTACACATATAGCTCGAAGACGTGATAACAGATGGACTAAGAAAATAACAGAATGATCCCCAAAAGGAGCTAGAAGAAAACCTGGAAGACAACAACAGTGATGGACAGGTGAAATTCAAGAGTTTGTGGGTAGTAAATGGATGACCATTGCACAAAACAGAAGGAACTGGAAAGTTCCTGGAGAGGCCTTCATCGTGCAGTGAACTGAAAATGGCTGATGATGATGATTAATATGACCATAGGGTGCAACCAAAACAGGACTTTTCTACCTACCATGAAAAAAATCTCTTTCCTTCCACCCATAAGTACAGATCTAGATGACCACAGAATTCCACCAAGCCGGCACCTTCAACCATGCATCTGAATCCCTTTGGCTTTTAACTTTGACAAACAAACGGACTGAAGAATAGATATAATAATAGACACGATACACGAACTCCTTGTGGCCTTAGCTGCCTTACGTTTAACACGCTCAACAACCACCCTATACAGCAGTGAACATTTCCATTAATTTTACTACACCGTCTTAGAGCCTCATAAACCTCAGTTAGATCACTTCTAAGGTATCTCTCTCTACAGTACGCGTAATCCAACTTATTCCCCTCATGAGTGCTCTTTTACGAATTGCGCCATACGTTGCCCATCTTGGAACTTTCATTAAGAAACTCAATGACCTTAGATACATTCTCCCATACTTGATGGGCGACCTGGATCGCGATCCACAACTCTTTTCTTCCTCTACAGTCTTTAATTCGAATCCAACAAGTGTAGAAATCACTTTGGGTTGCTGTCAAAAGGTAAACCTTGAAGGCGACAATAGTCATTAACCATCGTCCCAATCTCCAAATCATCTAAAAAATTTTACATCACACCCTGAATCTCTTCGACAGTGTTATTTAGAATCCCTCACTTCCAACCCCCTAGCCTTATTCTGAAGCGCATCCATTAATTATAACTCTTTGTCTCCTGTCCTATAGCCATCCCATAACGCATTTGAGGACCTTACCAGTAATCTCATAATGTCTTGACGTCAATGGCTTGTAAATCACTCAGAATTTAAGGTCTAAAGTCATTTGATCTTTCTGTGGCCATTAGAAATTCATTTTATTAGATTTAAGACGTTTCGAGTTCAAGTGATTATATCTCAATGTCATTATTTTGCAGAATTTAAACCAGGTGGAGCCTTTTACACCCGATGGGGAGAATCCCGATGTGATTCCGAAGGAGTAGAACTAGTATACGAGGGCGTGATTGCTACTTCGATGTATGATGGAATAGGACCAAATCAATACATATGTCTGACTAGCACCCCAGAAGAAAAAGAAGTCAGCAGTACCACACGGGCATCTGAGATCATCGCTGTCAGATACGAGGGGGTGATGAAGGAACACGAATCCATAAAGGGAAGACACGTAGTGTGCAGTATGTGTGGTGCAGTCCATCGGACAGCGATGGTTATGATGCCCGCAACCACCAAATGTCCCAACAACTGGACCACAGAATATAGTGGATGGCTGATGGCAGGAGGTTCCAACCAGCGTACTGGATACATCTGCGTAGATGAAAATTTAAGGCCTACAAAGGAAGATTTATTCGGAAATACAAAGATGTCCCCTCCACCAACTCTGGTGGAAGTGAAGACCCAGTGTGGATCTTTACCTTGCAGCAACTACGAAGCTGACATGCTCATCCCCTGCGTTGTGTGCACGGCATAGATGGAGATTTAAAAATGTCTTCTGTAAATGATGAAAGTATTACAATAAAATATTCTCAAACCAGTAATGAAATCAATGTTTTCAATTATAAATCTTCAACTTTATATTCAGGACAAACCTGACTGAAACTGCATCCAATACTAACAATAAACACGAACCAGGGACTTTAATGAGACTGAATAAACTGTGCAGAGTTCCATTTTTAATTTTTATTGGGCTTAGTTTACAAGAAGACGTTATGTTTATAGCAACAGCTTTGAGAAAGACAGGAAAAACTTTAATGATGGTTTTCACATCTGGGTTGCTGGATGTCCAGCAACTTAGATGGAAAAATTCAAAAGATGAGAGACTGGACCATCTCAGATTCCTCTAAAGGATCTATAAAATGGTACGCTTATCATAAAATCAGAGATGACTCCATATTAGAAAACTCTTTTGGAAATTTATTTAGGCCTTAGACCTCACTTATATTTGTCCACCCTTTCTTTAACTGCCATCTGAGTTGAGTAGGGGTGGTATTTAAGGAAACTGGTGGACAAATATAGGGTCGTCTACGTTAGATCAGATAAACAAACCTAATTTGGAAGAGTATATATGGTGAATTTCTTTTGCTTCAAATTTCTAATATTTTGTCCGTCCGTCTGTCTTTTCGTCACACTCCTTGCTTTACGTGGAGGTAATGTGTCTCATCGGCAGAGTAGCTATGATATTTGGGTTTATGTGAGAAAAATTAATATTTACCTTTTTTGATATTTTATCCTTTTAGTTAATCTTGTTAAAATTGCAATGAACCATCCTAGAGATAACGTTCTTCTCCATTTCTTGAAGAACAGAAAATATGACATTTTCAAAGAAAACGCGTTTCCCAGCAAGTATGGTGATGTTTAATTCAAGCATCATGTAAAAATGCTTTACTGGTATCTAGAATTGTCCCCACATTGGGTGGAAAAGACCTGAGTTCAAGATCCGTCAATCATGTGAGGAATTTTTATGGGCCTTTTTCACAACGTGGCTGAGTTAGTTGGTCTCAAGCGATGGTAGCGTGGTTTTTTCTCCAGCAAACAGAAAATATACACGGAGCAACATGACCTTAGTCGCCAATGCTCCTAAAACCCAACAACATCATCATCTTTATTGTCCATAGTTCACCAATAATAATTATCAGAAAAATTTCTCACCTTCTCTCTTTTCAGCCCAACAAATATCAAAACTACAAATTATAAAATTACAAATTTAAATAATTGGAAGGAAAAACAAGTAGAGTTCTGAGCAAATAAATTCTTTATTTTACATTGACTTCTTACAATGAATAAAAATGATCAAGTCGAGTGTCCAGACTGCCATTATCTTGAACAAACCACACATGGAACCGCTCCTTCACCATTTTCACAATCACTACAAGGCATCCAGACCCCTGAAAACTTAGCAGATCTTTGCAAATCCACCTCAGACTGTGCTCCACTTCCAGTTGCCGAAGACTTTTCCAAACAAACAAAATTCTGACCAGTGTAGGAGTTGGATTCTGCCATGAGGTATCCACTGTATTCCTTTCTCCATTTAGCAGGACATTCGGTGAAAGAAGGGAAAGTGTGTACTGTGGTAACTGTGCGTGCCACGCATAAAGCACACGGCATAAGTTGCGCTGGTTTCCCAATAGCATCATCCAGCTTAAAGTACCCAACTCTCTGGAAGGATGAATATGGCTTATTCTGGTCCTGGACGTCGGTCATCGTAGGGTTATCCTGACGCATACAATGTGGGTTAATTCCATTGCCAAATGTAGGATTTGGAGCTCCAACGACGTAGCCAGCATGCAGTAGAGTTGAGTTTTCGTTGCAGACCAGACTTCCCCAATGAGTGTAGGAAGCTCCATTGCCCAAGTTCTTCCCATACACTGCAAAATGGTTTAGAAAAATCATAAAGACTTCCAATGAGAGTAAAGTAAGAGTATTAAGACAATTTATTTAAAATAAAAATTTCATTGAGATTCTAAATCAACATATTTATAAATTTAAATATGGTTCAAGTTTAGAATGGTTAAACTTTATGGTTAAAATTTAGAATAACAGCAAATGATGAAAATGAAATCAGATTACTTTGAAAATCTACCATTTCCAACTAAGCAACGTTCTCTACTTGACCTGGGATGTCTCTTGTTGTCGCTCTCGGTTGTTGTTGTTGTTTCTAAGCCGAATTCAACTGAACACTTCGAATCCAACTGAACTGAAATCCAATTGAACTCCGAATCTAACTGAACATTTCTGCAAGGTGTTCAATTGGATTCGGGTCTGGGCTCTTAGCAGATGTCTGGTTCATGACACTATAATTCTCAGACCATTGCTGTACTAATCATGCTTTTTGACATGGAACATCCAATTGGGACATTAATGCCTTTCCTCTATAGTGAGATAAACGAGAGTAAGATTGTCATCAAGGGCATTATATTTGTCCCTTTCAGGCTGTTGGATGAGGTCAGGTTATAAGATAAGTTCCAAGAAGCTCTGGTCTCAATCTGACAATTCGGGTGACACACATTCTTGAATGATTAACTTCTATCATTGTCCAAGTAATGTTTTTGTATATTTTATTTATTCTCAACAACCAGCCAAATGGGAATCTATTTAGTGCCTTGTAATGATCTCGTGAGTACCACAGTTGGAAGGATCGTCGTCCTCCCCCACACCGGGTGGAAAAGACTTGAGTTCGAATCCCCCTCGATGACGGGAGGAATTTTTATGGATCTTTTTCACAACGTGGCTGATTTCGGTTTTTGGTTCCAGGAAATTCGAGTTGCAACTATCTCCTGAGGTAGAACCAACCCAGATCGATAAGACCCTTGTGAGTATAAGACTTAGTAGGGTATAGGATGTGATCAATGAACTGCAGTCCATCATGCCTGATGGGATGGTTATATACGAATATACGTTTATCTGCTGGTCCAGTGCGGGTCGATCTGCCATCCCTCACTGGACCAGCGTGGCAGATTATGGTCCATTTCCCTCAACATGAATAGTTCAGGAGGTTTCCATCCTGCAGTGGATTGATAATGGCTACAGTTTACCTTTTTTAAATTTCATGTAATAGATTTCGTTTAAAATAAATCATTATTTAGAAAGGAATGGTATGAAAAACTTACCGAGTTCTTCTTTTCCCTGTAAAAATGTAAAAAAAAATAATCAATAAAATGAGAAGGAAGAAAAATGTAGTTTCCAATTTTTCTTCTTTTCTTTTATCTTAAGTTAAAGTTTATTCATTTTTTTTCATGATTATTAAATTTCAGAATTTAATAAAAGTTTTTTTAAAAAAATACTTGCAATTTCGTGTCTGAGGCGCCAAAACCAACGTTGAAAACGATTGGGAATATTGTCTTCATCTTTACCATAAGCGCTTAGGGCACTGTCAAACTGGTCCAGTGAACCGCTGATGGATGTGTCCATCTCTGCAATAATCTCGCTAAACATGTCTTCTGCATTCTGATGCTTGTTATAGAATTCTACAACCTAAAAAAAAAAAAAAACGGAAATTTTACGAGTGTTATATACAAAATGGTGAACGTACATAACTGAACTAGACGCCCATTTTAAAAATTATTAAATAAGGGGACTGCTAATAATTCGGATAGGTAAATGAGGTAATCTGCAGCATATAATCAGTTATATATCGCACATTGCTCAGTTAATCTCCAGGTGAGCTTATGGAGTTCGTGAAAATGGGCGTGTAGTCGGTTTATGTCAACCAGCAGAACCGAAGCTGGTTTAAATTTTGAAAATAGATTATAGAGATTATTATTAGCTCTCTAGAGACCTAAGACAAGCTTTACACACAGGCTCCAGTATTATGAAGGGCCCTTATTTTGTTAATAATTAATAAAATTAATGACGATAGGGCCCAGAATTCCTATCGTTATTAGTAACACTCACCTGTGCTCTAGCTTCCTGAGAAAGCTGCTGTATATTCAAAGTACTCCTCCAATCACGAAAAGGGGTGTGAACGACCCTAAGGTCATCATATTTGGCCACTAAATCATCTATGGCTGCAGTAAGAGCCCTAAATATGCAAATGAGTTATTAATTACCCTAAAAACACCATTAATCTAATAAACTCAAAATAGCAATTCCTGTACGAAGTATGGGAATACTTGCCTGTTTCTTAAATATGTGGGATAGTCCCCTTTTAAAGATGACAGGGGGTATAGTTCTGCAGTTAGGGCACGCCCTTTTCCGTTGTTTAGTTTGGTAACCTCAGTGGGATATTTCTCAACCAATTCCATCAATTCTTTGATGTTTGTTGGAGGCTGGTCAGGATCTACTGTGGCCATGTGATTCACAGAAATACTGGCTATCCCTTCTACATCTTTTTGTAGTTTTTCAAACTTTCCTGGTTTATGGATTAAATTTAAAAAATAATTTTTAGAGCTTAATTACCATCTTAAGAATTAGTTTACAAAGATAAGTAAGACGAATTCAAAGACATATGCATAACTTCCAGGATGCGCTTTCTGATGTCCTTCCAAATAAAAGGAGATTGTTTTTATTAGAAATAGCCCCAAAAAGCAAATCCTGAAGGTATACACGTGACTCAATGTGTAAAACAACTGGATTACCTTGGGCATTTAGATCTAAAGTCCCTGAGAACTGTAGGTTACCACTGATTGCAGCTTTGATTTGTTCCTTGGCGGCTCTGTTTTTGCCCGAAAATCTTACAGAAGCAATAAGATCACCTCCATAAGTTATACTTCTAACATAATGGGTTCCAACACTGTCAGGACTCATGGTGGCCCACTCCATATTTGCAGGGATATAAGATGGGATGGTTTCCGTTACCTAAAATCAAAATTCAGTGTCTTAAAGATGAAATAGAAATGGTGGTGATGTTATTGAATAATTAACACTATCTTACCGTTTCATGGTGAACTTTGATAAGAAGTTCCACAATATTCTCCCTGTTGGTTGTTTCCTTCAAATAAGCTCCAGAACCTTGAAAATTAATATCTCCATTCATAACCTTCAACGCCAACTCACCATCCACATCCAAAAAATCTCGTGCTTCACTGGTAGTTTCCACTAAACTGTATTGAGACTTGGTGAAAGTTCGATCGATAGACTGGAAGTATAGATCAAGGATTACAAACATTTCATCCCAAATAATTTTTAATCAATTGCTAAATCCGGATTCGAAACTTTTAAATAATTAAAGATTATTTGTTAATCAGCTTTGGTAAAATATTTTCAAGTTCTGATTATTCACCGTAATTTTTCCATCGAGATCTTTCTGGTCATAGACTGCGGTGGAACCTTTTTGGTAGGTGTTCATGTTGAAGGTAGTGCCAAGATACATGGCCGTTAGAATAGGTATAATCGAAGCCATAATGCACACTACTTTGCTCTTCTCCTAAATAAGAAATTAAAAATTAGAACGCGATCACTTCGAAATCGAAGACTCTGTAAGACTTTAAGATGGAATATTTCAAAAACAACGCGAAATGTCTTCAGAAGAGCTAAAGGATGTTACCTACCTTGACGTATGCTTGTCTTTCTCACCAACTGACAACAAGTAACGGTAGACTTGTCCAGGTGTTACAAAGGCCTTGACTCTTATCATCCCAATAATTATCTCTACCACTTCGATAACCGTACGTTGCTCATCCATAGATTTATTATTTTTTTCGTCCACTCATTTGGAGGACTGAACAACGTCAATCAGCTACATATAAATGGAAAAGACCAGAGTTCCAGTCCCGTTAATGATGTGAGGAATTTTTATGGGCCTTTTTCACAAGATTGGCTGAGTTAGTTAGCCTCGGGCGAGATAGCATTGTGTTTTTCTCCCGGAAACTATGGTTTTTCATCCAGCAAACAGAAAATCGACAACAGAAGACACGCAATTTATAGACAATACACGGGGACCAATATGGCCTTAGTCCCCAATGCTCCTAAAACCCAATAACAACAACTTTATCGATATTACCAAAGATAATATGAAAGCATTTCTTAAAAATGTTTTTGCATTCGTTTTGCGGGATGAAAATTCCAGCAACCTTTTGCGAAGAGTCAATAAACAACCATGGTATCAGAAGAAGCCATAATTGGACTACGCTAATTGCCAACAGTCCTGATATACCTTATAATTAACTGGTTGTTAAATAGCCTGAGTATAACATATTTTTAGAAGAAGAAGAAGAACATATAATAGATGAAATAGTAGAATAATCATTGGAAAGAAAGTCAATCAGTTTATCTTTCATTACTCTTGTCTCAAAGATAAGTAAAAGATTTAAAGTTTATAAGGAAGAGAAAATTTAAACGAAATCAGATGGAAAGCGATGGGAAAAGAAGAAGAATATTTGGATTATCTATTAACAGGTGCTCTTCTTTGCAATTTTACTGATATATTATCTTCCTCTGATGATAATTAAGGAAGATTCATTGAGAACGTAGTCAGGTAAAGTCTGATAAGCAATCAAAATGAATTTCGATATCTCTTCAGGTGCATCTAAGTGATGATATTCCTAGGGTATGTGCAGCGGGGTAGCTACATTTACAGGGGCGCCTGCGTAACCAATGAGGATTTTAAAGTACTTTGAATTTTATCCTAAAAGATTGCATTAACCAAAAATCTATCTGCCATTTTAATTTAAATGTTTTATTATCTTTTTTTTAGATTTTAATATAGTTTTAATATTTTAATTTTAATAAAAGTAGAAATGAAATTAATAACGTTTTAACCAAGTTAATAATAAATGATGATTTAATATTATTTACAATAAATTAATTAATTTATTATTTATTATTAATAATAAATAAATTGTTAATTTAATAATAAATTAATTTAATTATTTTACAATTAAATAGCAAGATTTTAATGATATCTGTTTAAATAATTAAATGGAAACGTGTGAATTTAATAATTCAAGTTATTTGGATTTCGATACTGCTTGTACGTGAGACATTTGAAGATATTTGGTGCACCCTCCCCTTTGAGTACTCAATTGTAAGATCTATATGAATATAGTTATGGTGGTTAAGATTAATATTACCGATAAAGATCGAACAGTCCAAACAAGTTTATCGGTGGGCTCTTAGAACGATTAGGATGAAGTCTTGTCCATACATCATTGGCCAAAAATTAGAAACCTTTATTCAATATTCATTAAGGCCACTTTTGTTCAAATTAGAGCCGTACACGTAGTGGCATGGAATCCAGGAGGAATCCATTGGAGGATGTCCAGCTTCAGATTTGCTCATATTTAGAAAACTCGATGCCGATCTGTCCTTTTCAGAACTGCATTCAGATCTGCAGAATTAGGCAGCCATGGTAGATCATGAAATCTTGGGAACATTCCTCAGACCATTCAGATATAATTTTTGCAGAGTAGAAAGCTACGTTGTCGTCTTGAAACAATCCATCGCACTTCGGGTAAAAATGTAGCATGCTGGGTAAAGTTTGTCCAATATGACCGAAAGATATTCATTGATTTGTTGGTTGTTGTAGGGTCTTAGGCGCATCAGCAACTTAGGACAGATTCAGCCCTAAAAAAAATGTGTCTGTAAATTTCGTGTGTTCTGTAGTCGATTTGCTGTTCGCTAGACAAAAAACCGGAGTTTCCCGGAGAAGAAACCATGCGTCCTCGCCTGAAACCGACTAATTCATCAAAGTTGTAAAAGTCCCATAAAAATTCCTTGCATCATTCGATCTCAGGGTCTTTTCCACCCGTTGTAGAAAATATGGAAATTCTATGCAACTAATATGGCAACTGTGCTACACACGAGAGCATATTCAGTGGAGACAACACGGCCTTCAAATGGCATGAACGGACCCAGTCCTTACCAACAGAACATACTCCATACCATGATACCACCTCTAACCGCTTGAGTGGTCGAGACTGTCTGGATGCATGACTTCATGAGCTTCACGCCACACTTTCAACCTACCATTGGTGCAAAAAATTGTAAATCGAGACTTGTAGAACCGCATGGTCTTTTTTTTACTGTTCCACAGTTCAGCCTTGGCGATGGTGGCACCACTCCAGTGGAATCTTTCGGCTTTTTTTCGAAAGAAGTTGCTTTCGTGTAGGACTACCAAATCCCCGATTCTTCAACTCCATCTGCATAATTCGGTTGGAAGCCGGCCATTCTTCGCCAAAAATGAATTTTTTAAGTTACAGTGGACGTTCTAAGGTCTCTTTCTTGGAGTAGTACCGACTTTCTGCCTCATTTCTTCCTTTTACAGCTGCACTCTTCCTTCATCTTCCACACATTGTATACTTTTGAGATGGTTGCTTTCATCACACCAGTGATTTTCATTGTTTTCTCAATTGTGACGCCTGCTAAACGTGCACCACCGATTACAGCTTTCCAAAAATCAGAAATATCACCAGTCTTCCCTATGACCGAATCGACTAAGAAGCCCCAGGATCCACTATGATACACCAACTCTCAAAAAATTTTGATTTGGTGTATCATACCTCAGCGGACCATGGGACCAATATTCTATGAATATACTCTGAATGATGATGGCTACATTTATGACATCCTATGCCCATTCTTTGGTGCGCTCATGGAACACGAATTTGATCTCTTTATTTGCAACAAAGATGGCGAAGCACGCAGATAAAATTAAACCATGAATCTTTTGAGGGAATCTTTTCAAAATAGAGCAGTATGACCATCCACGAAGCTCTGATTTGATGCCCCTTTTTTTATTTTTTGAGAGTCTAAAGGTTTCGTCTTTGAAAAAAGATCCAACAACTAAAGAGCAACTTAAAAGAGCAAGTAGTTTCTTCCATATTACAAAATAGAATTGGAAGGAGGGTGTCTGGCAACTGATATTAAAAAGTGCTTGAAAGTTAAAGTTATTCATACTATTCCCAACACAGTGCTACGTATCTGTAATGTGGTGAAGCCATCCTAGGTTCCTGTGTTAGTTGAGTCAACAATTCCTGAGCCTTTTAGTGTAATGCAATACAATTTGCTTTAGAGCAGCCTACGTTAATTGGTTTGGGTTGTTTATACAAGGTAGCTGAGGCCTTGAGACTAAAGAGCGAATCTCCACGAAAAAAAAAATCATGGCCAACTCTCCTAGAGCAGCTCTGTATATTAAAATCGCAATAGTCTACCACTAAACATTGTTTAGCTTGCTTATTATGTAATGAGCAGAACAGTTTATAAAACTTCTGTAGATTCATGTGACTCATCTGCGTATTCAAATTGGACAAAAAAATTAGTTTATCCCAAGGTTAAGTTAAGATTATTTGTCATTTGTTCTGAATAAGTTGATGAGCAAGTTGAACTATATCCATGATCATAATGATAAAGCAACTTTAATCATACTACTCATGTGTTCCACAGTAAATTTCATTTTAAAATCGATGCCACTATTGCCAACTTTATACCGCGGTTGCTACAACTACAACTAGAATCTGTTGTGTAATTCAAAGAAGTCTATACCAAGACAAACTTTACGATTGAATGTCTTCTATATTTCTGTTGAATGCACAATTCACAAAAGTAAGGGCCACTCCGAGTATGTTAATACAATATTTATTAATATAGTAAATTTTTTATCAGTCATAGTTTGGATCTGAAGATTATTTTGTTACATACTGTACACACTAAAGTATAAACGCCAGTATATGATTTAATAAAATGCAAGACAGATATTTGCAGTCAAACATTTTTATTGATTACATGTGGAGTCCTCAGAAAGTACATACAACGCAAGGAACAAGCCGATCTGAAGGATGGGTACTGCAAGGCAGAGTACCACAGTAGGTGGTTACTGGGGTCAAGTGCACGCTCGTCATTATATCTGCATCAGCTTTATCTTCGCTTTTTATATGGTCATCCATGCAAACGTATTCTTGTCTACGGCTTACCAAGCTGGAAGACACTAAGTGACCGCCGTATTCTTTGGACCAGTTCTTGGGACATTCCTTTTGGCCTGGGAACATGGTGGGGGCCGATCTGGTGTTCAAATGACACACAGCACAGCTCACATTGGCTCCTGAGAATATATTAAACACATCAAAATCCCTAAAGAGCTCTTGGTGCTCTTCCTTGTAGAAAGGATGGGTAAGTTTTACAGAAGCTATGGGATTCCGTGTGAATTTTACATCGTACCACTGAGGAGTATTAGGTTTGCAAATGAATTCAGTCGAACCCCCTCTGATTGAATCTGTTGTCATCATAACTCCTTTGTATAGCAATTCAACTTCTCTCGAGCTACACTGGTCCATTCCCCAGTGGGTGTACATCACAGAGCCCACAGTTGGATTGAGTTCTGGAAGTAAAAACCATAACGTAAGTATTCAACCATTTCACACTCTTGCCAAAGTTTCATATTAAAACCAATTTGCTACTATACAAAGAAAATGCATACCTGGTATTTCCATTTCCTGAAAGGAAAAGAAAAATGTTTTATAATTATGCAAATATGCTTCTTTAATTTAAATTAATATTAATTTTGAAAAAGTTGCTGGAATATCATTCCCTGAAATAATATTTGTACAGTGGTCTGTACACAAAGACCTTAAATCCTTTACCTTTCATCTGATAGTGAAATGGTTTCCACAGAAACTAATTAACTTACCATTTCATGCTGCAGTTGAAGGAACTTCCGGTTGTATTTATTGGGCATGAGTCCGCTGCCATCAGAATAAGCGGTGAAAGCGAGTTCAAACTGGTCTCCAGATGCCTTTTCAGATACATCCAATTTGCCGATGACTTCGCTAAAGACATTGGATATCTTTTCTAGTTTCGTGTTGAACAAGCCGATCTAAAGACCAAAACGGAATTTTAATGAATCAAGTTAGATTTGTGACTACATTCAGTTGATTCTAGCAAAAATCTCTTTGTAATTTATATATTTCAAAAATGGAAATTTTTTGAAAGTCTAAAAAATTTATACCCAATTATCAAACACTTGCCCTGTTTATCTGTTCCAGTGACAAAAGTGGAGGAACATCAATCATCCAGTTAGCTAATGCCCTTTGTGTGGTCCTAAGATCGTCATACATTTCCTCCAGCAAGTTGATCTGGTCGTTGAAGCCCCTGTGGAAATAGTTTAAGATTTCAAGTATCTTTCAATGTCACTAATTAACAGGTAAAATAATTAAAATTATTCTATTTTAATTTTAGAGATTAGTAAGGTCCTCAGGTATCGACTTACCTGTTTTCCAAGTAACGGGAAACGCTGGGATCCAACACAGTGAGTGGGAAAAGCTCCATCTGCAATGGTACCCCAAGCCCATTGTTAACTTTAGCGGTTTGTGCGGGAAATGCATCTACCAATTCCATGAGTCCCTCCATCGTACTTGGGACTCCTTTTATAGGTACTGTGCCATAATAATGGATCTCTAGGCTGGCTGTGTCCTTCAGATCTTTCATCAACTGATTGAAGTTTCCTGTGGACATCAAAATAGAAAAAAAAATTAGAATATTGTACATCAGAAAGTTTCTGTCCAATATGTGTCTGGTCATCGATACTAAATAATGCAACAGATTTTGTTTTTCACTTACCTTTCAAATTTAGTCCAAAAGATCCAGATCCAGACTGGAGATTTCCTTGTACAGCCGCTTTGATACTTTGCAAGTCCGCATTGGTCTTAGCCATAAAACGCAGAGAGGCTACGAGACTCCCGCCGTAAGTGATGCTTCTTACGTAGTGAGTCCCAATGTCTTTGAGGTCCAAATTCTGCCAGTTGGGAAGAGGTTTGGCACTCGAAGGAAGGGTAAAAGTTTCCTATAAATAGAAACATAACCACCATTTATTTTGTGTCTGAAGTAATTCTTTAATGATTACAACATATCAACAGTTTCGCTATTTACCGTCTCGTATTGGACCTTCACCAGAATTTCGACCATCTTAGACTCAAAGCTCGTATCCTTCAAATAGCTTCCAGTACCGGCAACATCCAACAATCCAGACTTAATCTTCAAAGAAAGTTGCCCTGTAACATCCAAAAAGTCTCTCGCCTCTTGAGTATCGAATACCATCTTGTACTGAGAGTCGGTGATATAACGCTGGATCCTCTGCAAAGAGAAAAATGGTAAATTGTAATAACACTGATAGCAAATTGGCAAAGAGGGAAATTCATAACACAGAATAATCGCCATTTAAATGTATAACTATAAATGTGAATTCCATTTACAAATCATGAAATTGTCTTTCAATGGATCCATTTCTTCAAACAATAGATGTTTATTACTTCCACAGAGTTTAATAAAGAAGGACTGAGAGTAACCTCTCCCGACAATGAATTGAACAGAATGCTCCTTCTAAACAACACCTTAACAGAACATAGAACTACTATTGCAACCTCTCACGAAGATTGAAGATCATCGTGGAAGTTTGTAGTTGAGTTCTATTGTTCGATGATTATTAGAATCAGCTACATACAAACTGGTCGGTTCCGATATTAAAATAACGTTTCTTAGGTCTTAAAGATTTTAAGAACGAAGGATTTCCATACCTGTGCATTGTTAATTTCTTCCTGTGGAAAGATGTCCACTCCTGGTGTTTCTTTAGCCAAGTCATAGGTGCGCCCAAGTAACATGGGCAAAATGTAGGGCATCAGTACCGTCATTGTTCAAAAGATGTTGGAAGTCTTCGCCAGATGAATGAAAGTTCTCAGATTCAACAAACACCTTCAAAAATAAAATTGGGAATTTATAGTTTAGTACACCAGTGTCATTGCAACTATATTTCTGGTGAATTCGAAGTACCACTTGATGGTAAAATTTCTGACCTATACTTACCTTAGAGAAAATTTCAGTTCAGCACCTTACCATTTCACGTTCCCCTTCTGCCAACAAAATTTCAATGCGCAAAGCCTGCTGGGTAAAACCTTATCTTCCAATTTGTCGCTGCTCCTTATGCTCAACCAGAAAATCTTGCAGATGACGGCGCCATAGAAAGAAAAAAAACCTTCGTTGAACTTATCTGCTTCGAAATACTGATGAGATAGAGGGCTATCTAAAGACTGATAAACACATGATGATTTGGCGTCCTTCCTGAGCATTCTCTTCAGGAAGGACGCCACGGATACCATGCAAGAATAAATTAATCAAATTACTGAAGATTTTTGATAAGAGTTATTGAAAAGTAATCACCGCCACAGCCTGTGGAATTTTTCAACAAGTAACCTTGCTTGGGGCAAAGAAATATTTAAAGAAAATAATTAAAGCATTAAGAATTACAATAGATTGTACAACTTTTGAGGTGTACACATTGAGAAGGAAGAAAAATTATTTGGAGATCAGACTCACTTAAATGTTTGTTAGTTCTCGGTTTTATTTGAGAAAGCAACAGTTTAATAAATCTTCTGCATTATAGGACAGATTAAAGTTGCAGTAAAAATAATCCCTAAGGGTTGTTGTTGTTGTAGGGTTTTAGGAGCATCAGCGACTAAGTCCATATTGTTCTGTGTTTACTGTCTGTAAATTGCGTGTGCTCTGTGGTCGATTTTCTTTATGCTGGATGAAGTAGTTTGAGCAAGCTGAGTAGTTTGATTCCAATGACCTTTGACTCAAAAGCTTTAATTATTATCTTTTATGGCAACGGGCCATTAGCATTTTTGTAAGCATAAATTTCCAGTAAAGCAGGCAGCATAAAGCTGAATGCAGTATGTTGAAGCTTGATCCTACTTTTGTGGAAATGCCAGCAATAGTTCTTTTTTGACATTGATTCCACAAGATTTGGCATTGATTCCACAAGATGTCACTGGTAATTTTGGCATATTTCATTCAAACTTCGGGTTTCTCTAATATCACCACGCCAAAGTTCTTAATATAGATTAATATAGAGCATTACGCATTCTGGATCCATTGCTTCAAGTATTAGTAATTGGATCTGTCAGACCATTGCATTGCACTTGATTTTCACACAGTTCTAGCTTTGGATTTTGCTTATATGAAGGGAAAGAAGTCATGGGTGAGCATATGATAAAATAAAAACTGTCTTCTTAGGGCCACCCGAGAACGAACTCATCAGTCTTTGTGGATTAATGTTATTAGTAGAGTTGCAGAGGGTTCGGTTTTCGGTCCATTGTTATTTTGTATATTTATTAATGATATTGATGAAGGTATATCAGGCTTAATGTCGAAGTTTGCAGATGATACAAAGGTTGAGAGGGTTTTTGATGACAGTAATGACAGTAAGCTACTGCAACAGGATTTAGAAAATTTGGACAGATGGGCTAAGAAGTGGCAACTGAAGTTTAACCTTGACAAATGCAAAATACTGCATATGGGTAGCAGTAATCCCAGAGAAATGTACCAACTGTGTGGTGTTACACTCAGGGTAGTGGAGAATGAAAGAGACTTGGGGGTAATTGTGCAGTCAGATATGAAGTTTTCTGAGCAATGCAGACAGGCTGCCAGAGCAGGTCATGAGGTCTTGTCAATGACTTACAGGAACTTTGCTAGCAGGGATAAAGAGGTAATTATCCCTTTGAATAAGGCAATGATCAGGCCACACCTCGAGTACCGCGTACAGGTCTGGAGGCCTCATTTTAGGATGGATGTAGATTTGCTTGAGCATGTACAGAGAAGGGCAACAAGATTGGTGAGGGAAATGAAGGGATCCTCTTACCAAGAGAGGCTTAAGTTCTGCAAATTGCAGCGGCTGGAAACTAGGCACCTGCGCGGTGATCTGATTGAAGTGTATAAGGCCTTGAATGGGTTGAGCAGGCTCAATGCTGATGGGATTCTTCCTCTTACTCAGATTAAGAATCTGAGGGACATCAATTCAAGTTGAGGAAAGAAAGTTGTAGAAAATATTTGCAGAAATTTGCCTTTAGCCAGCAGGTTGGTGGAACAGACTTCCATTTATCGTTGTGGAAGTGATAGCCCAAATAAATTCAAGGGAGAACTGGACAAACTTTTGGAACGAACGGATAGGTCAAATGGGAAGGTTTTTTTTTAACTGATACTCTTTAAGCTTGTTTTCCTTCATCACGTCATTACTGAAGCTAATGTGTTCTCTGGTCGATTTGTCTGTTTTGCTAGGCGGGAAACCTTGATATCTACACTCTCGCCTAGAAGTTTGGAATCTTGTTTCACTTTTCTTAATTTTCAAAGTTTTTATTAAAATAGGACCACCTTGTATACAAATTAAAAAATAAATAAAATAATATAGAAATTTCTTGAATACTCGAGAATATTCTAGAAAGATACAGAAGACTCTTGATGTGGTAGAACATTGTAGAAGATTCTTGAACTTGTAGATGATTCTAAAATATTCTGGAAAATAGGCGTAGTGTTTCAATAATATAGAAAATTGTAAATGATTCTAGAGTGTTATTCAATAATTGATGAGGAAGAGCTGTAATTTATAAAATCAAGCACCGGTCATTCAGAAAGAGTTTTTGGTGTAAGTTTTGCAAAAATGGTACCACATTGTGGTACCTTTTTTACTACAGGAGGGAACGTTGCAAATTATCCCAATACAGCTTTTATGAGATCATGTTGACCATCGCATATTTCTAGGCGGGCTCTTTTTAGGTTTTACGTTTCTCATTTAGGCAGGCATGTACCCCTAAGACCGACTAACTCAACCACTGAGTGAAAAAACCATAAACGGTTCTCGTGTCATTGATGGGATTCGAATCCACGCGTTTTCCAACTAGTATGGGTTGGACGGTAGTTATAACCACGCAGCACAGTGGTTATAACCACTGTGCTGCGCTCTGCTTGTCACAGCAAGTTCCTTCAGTCAAGAGTCAATTATGAGCCCTTGACACGATCTGTGCAGACACATAGGTCACCTCCTCCGCGGACTTTAGGAACGTTTTTAATGCACAGTCACCTCTTCTCCCATGGATTCAAAAGGACGCGGTCACGTATCAAATAAGCAGTGGTCATGCGCGCATGCGACGACGCTTATGTGTTAAGCGGTAAAGCAACTAAGGCTATGAGGCGTCATATATTTTGCCTATTTTGCTGAACGAAAATTCTGAGTTTTTGGGTTTTTTAAAACCATGCTCGCCTATACTGAATAACTCGGCCATGTTGTGACAAAGCCCATTAAAATTCCTCGCATCATTGAAAGGATTCAAGCCCGCCTTTTTCACCTGCTATGAGGAGGACGGTGATTATATCCCTTTGTTACCAACAAGACGTCACTGGATACTCAATTGCAAAACAGAGATGACAGACCATAAGATAGGAGCATGTTTAGAAGATCTGTGTGCCAAACAGGATCAAAAGTCTTGTGAATGTCAAGAGTATCTTCTTGAGTTACATGGAATTTTTCCTCCGAATTTGTTCAAAGATGAGTAATACAAATGTATGTCAGTACACCACCAATGAATCGGTACTAATGGAATCCATTTTGGCAATCATTGATCATATAGAAGGTTTAGAAATAGCTTACGAGTTGGCAGTTCATGGATTTCTCCATCACTCTGAAAAGAATAGAGGTAAGTGCAACAGGACGATATTGGAATGGAAGGATTTGTCATCCTTTTTTTTTTTTTTTTTTTGGAACTGCCTGAGCCGAAGGGGAAAAACTAGTGGAAGGAGGAAGTGTTGGGTTTTTAGGATCATCGGTGACTAAGGCCATGTTTTTCCGTGTATATTGTCTGTAAATTTCTTGTGTTTGAGGTCAATTTTCTGTTTGCTGGGTGAAAAACTCGAGGTCCCGAAGGAAAACCATGCTACCCTTGAATGAGACGTGAGGAAGTGTAAAAAGCGACATAAAACAGAAGCGAACTCAATCCGATTTGAGAACAAGTGGAAAAATTCCCCCAGGATCTTAATGCTTTCTTGGCGTCAAATTGTTCAGAATTCTTCTAATGTTCTTTTGTTGTAGGACCACGAGAGGCATTGAGTGGTATGGTAAGAGGTGATTTATCAAGATAGTCTATGAACGAGTTATCAGAAAAGTAGGATGCCAATAAAACAGCTTTATCTTTAGCTGAAGGTGCAACCGAACTACTAGGTTGTAACAGAGGTGGGAGAGTAGATGGACGGAAGCTGAGCCAGAGACAAAGAGGCTCGATTACCATTTGGACAATAAGCAAGTTTTCTGGTCTTAGCTTGTTCAAAATCGAGTTTATATTTTTTAATAATTGTTTTACAATTGTTGAGAGCTTTAGTAGAGGCAGAAAATGAGGATAAAAATTTGAATATAAGCGAACTGGAATATACAACATTATTGTTTTGAAGCCTTGGCATAATTATTGGAAAACTAAAGTTTATATAAAGGACCAGAAATGAAGGTGTAACAAACATTAAAATCAGATGATTTAAAATAGTAATACAGCCAAGAAGTCTTGCAGATCTCTCACCACATTTCGCATTCTTATAATGCCAAACAACGCGGGACTTTAGTGGCCATGAGAGAGAGGGACTCCATTTGAGAAAACACCATGAAGTTGTGATCTGAGGTTCGTAGAGGACAAATAACAATGACAGTGTACTATTAGGGATTGTGAGGAAAAGAGGAGATTGTCTGGTATTGTAGGTAAAATGAAAAATTTGGAGATCATTGGTAATTGCAAAATTATCAGCATTTGGATCAGCTTGGGCCGAGAAACTAGAAAATGGAAGCCAGATGGAGTTATGAAGTTATGGTTCCAGTTCTTCAGTTATAAATTCCAACTATATTTGTAGAGTTGAAAGAACAACAGAGGCAACAAATGAATTTTGCAGAATGGAGTAGAGGTAACGAGATTATGCCCTAGCTGATCCAGATGCCCCCTACACAGTTGCCAAAAAGGTTGGTGGACTGAATGGTTTAAACTAAATTGTTTTTCCAGTAAAACTGTACCCTCGTAATAGAAGGAATATTGGATCTCGCCATGATACCCACGACAACCTCAAAAGACATCAATCATACTGCATGATGGAAGATATGGTGGTTTCCAGAACAAAACTCTGGAAACCACCATATCTTCCATTATGCAGTATGATTGATGTCTTTTGAGGTTGATGGAAACTTGAAATGGTGGTTGATGGTTTGAGGTTGATAGAAACTTGAAATGGTGAAACTCGTGTTTAGTCTGAACTTGAAATGGTGAAACTCATGTTTAGTCTCCAGAGCAAAGCTCTGGAGACTAAACATGAGTTTCACCATTTCAAGTTTCCAATAAGCAAAGTGGTGTTATTGCACAGGATGGATAAGAGTCATCGACCACCTAATATTGTCTGGTAACACAGACGGGCGGCATTCTTCTGTGTAATGTGTTGTGGACGCCACACCTCGACCACTGCTTGTGTTGGGTCACACCTGGTTGGTCAATACAGTATATTAGGTACAGTAATTCTGATCTTTCATGTGGGCATGTGCCGAGGATTACTAACAATCCATCGTGAAATTGCTAACTAAGATTTGGTTGTCACAGAATGATTTGAGCCGAAATTCAGCCCAGTTAGCTCATGAATGGGAGTTGAATATCAGCTCCATCAGCGTTTTAGACTCTCAGTGAGCAATCCTAGCTCGAAGAATGTCCGTTACAAGCCTTAAGGTCCTCTGGTTCTAACATGCTAAAACATAATGTGTCTTAATTTTTTTGTCAAAATATATTGCTTTTATTTCTATCTATGTCCTAAGAGCTTTCAACGTTTAAATTAGTAAAGGTGTTTTCGTTTTGCATTAAACGCAATTTTCATTGAATTTATTTTTGTTTAAATGAAAACACAACTTTAGTATGACATGTCTTTTATTTCATCTCATTGCGATCACTATAAAGAACAGACAACACATTTTACAGCCGAAATAGACCCTTGCGATTGAACTCCTTTTTCCAAGACGGCTGGATAAAGAGACTGGTCTTCCCTCTTCATCCTGCCATCATTGTATCCGATTGGTTTCTTGTCCACACAGATGTATTGACTCCTGTACCCCTGTGCATTACTGGCCATGATGAATCCGTCGTACTCCTGGGTCCAACCCTCTGGACAAACATCTCTTTCTTCAAACGTGGCTACCTCCGTCGGACCTCTTACATGACACTGGGCGCAAGGAACCCCCAAAGTAAACAAGTCCGTTGGAGGTTGAAATGGAGTTCCACTTAAATCGCTGTATCGAACTCCTCCAAGATAGCTGGATCCAAGTGGTGGCTTCTTCAATTCTTCTCCACTGTCCGCAGTTTTGGGAATGCAAAGATAATTGCTTCCACCTCCAATCCCCAGTTCGGTAGAACATGTTGTGTAACCATCGAAGAGAAGAGTGGCATTGGGATTGCTGCAGCTGCTTTGTCCCCATCGAATATAGGTGCTGCTTCCTTCGTACGAATCAGGTGCTGAAGACATAAAACAGAGAATTAAGACATCGCCTGTGTAATGTACAGCTATTAATCAAGGTTAGTGAACAGTGTTAGTGAGAGTATTGAATACTCACTCTCAATTATCAGTGAAATGTATTTCATTCTTTAAAATAAATTGAGGAAGAATAAACAAAATCAAAACTTACGGATGACATTCTGAAAAGAAACAATAAAAACGAAATTAGTATCAGACAGTCACTAACATTAATATCAAAAAGAACAGTAAATGATTGTTTTAATAATTCTTATTAAAATTATTAAAATATTTATTAACCACGAACATGATTAAACTATTAAAAATTATCAAAAATACTTCGAAATTAATTTCTAACTTTTACATTTTCAATATTCATATAATTTTCCAATTTCGATACTGGAGTACAACAACTTACCATTCCATTGATGAGGCTGACCACGTCATCCATGTAAAACCCGGGTAGACCCAGTTCATTGAATTCATCATAGGCTCGAGTTGCCTTTCTCAACTGAGTGATTCCCTTTTCTGTGTCCAAAGTAGCAATTGTCTCGTGGAATACCCGAAGAATTTTATTGAGTTTTTCTACCATATCTGTAACCTGGAAAATAAAAGAAGGAAAGGTTTGAAATTAAACTAAATCGATATAAAAAAATATGGTAGTATATAGTTCCTAATTAAAATTGAGATTTTGGTGAAGCTAAATTTCCCAATTATTCTTACCTGCTTTTCCTGTTCCTTTGTGATGGTTGGAGGTAGAGCTCGGGCCCAGTCCTGAAGTCTGGCTTTGGCCAACCGTAATTCGTCAAACATCTCTTCGAACTGGGATAATTTTGATTGCAGAGCTCTGACAAGAATAAACATTATAATTTAATACAGATATACTCCGAAACCATTACCACAAAATACAGGATAATAAAAAATTATCTTACTGGTGTTTCTTGAATTTCAAGTAGCTTGGATCTAGCGTGTTCAATTCCATGAGCTGTACTCGAATTGGAACACCGCGTCCGTTGTTCACCTCCTTCACGTGATCTTTAAATCCTGTGGTAAGCTTCTTTAGCCCCTCTATGGTGTTTGGCACCCCTTTTAATGGAACCGTGGCATAATACGAGATTTCCATTTGGGCTCTGTCCTTCAAGTTCCTCTCCAACCTTTCCAATGCCCCTAAAAATATATTGGTTTATGAAATCGGCTCGTTTTCATTCTTCAAAGAATATTGATCCTTTGTATTTCTCTTACCTGATGCTACTAGATCCACCAACTGACCCTGAAGATTTGCATTTATCTGACCCTTTATGTATTCTTTGTCCTCGGCCTTATTTGCTACAAAACGCAAGGATGCGAGAAGTTCACCTCCATAAGTGATACTCTGCACGTAATGTGTTCCCAGATCCTCAGTTCGATATGTTGCCCAATTACTGAGGGGTCTTCCTCTGGGTGGAACAGAGAGCGTCACCTATTTCAGAAACACTTACTTGTAGATCGCATAAACACTGCAAAAAATTTACACTAAGATGATACTATAATAAAAAAAATACTATTTAAACTTTACCGTTTTGAACCTGAGCCGAGTAAGGACCTCTACAGTGCTTCCCGTGTTGGATGTATCCCTTAGATAAGTCCCCGTTCCCTTCAGATCCACCAGTCCAGCTTTCACCTTCAACGATATGTCTCCACTTACATCCAAGACATCTCGAACATCCTTGGAGGTTTCTGCCACTTTATGAAAAGACTTCGTTTCTTGTTCATTAGTAACCTAGGAAAGTAGAAATTCATTTTATTAAACTATTAGGACACAGCTATAAAGTACACTAAGATCCAAAATATTTTGTCTCCTACTCTATTATCAAAAAGGAATCTTATTGATCCTTTGGGAAACGCCACTTACAATTGCCTGATTCAGAACTTCTTGAGGAAATATATCGATCCCCACGCGGTCATTACGAACATCGTAGGTCCTGCCCAGGAGCATGGGCAAGACGTAAAGCATCTCAACCACAACCATTTTGTCAACGTCACCTGAAAAATGTTTTACTTTGTTAATACCACTCTGCAAACAAGACAATCCTATAATCAATTCCTTATTTCAATTTATTTTTATTCTAAAGTAGAAAGCGTAGATCGTAACCTTAATAAAAGTGAACACCCAGAAACGAAAAATCAGTTTTCTGAGCTGAAAACTAAAGAAGAGGATGGTATCGAGACAGCCTTACCTTTCGCTAATACACAGTGCCTCGTGGAACTCTAGTAGTTCATCCAACAGAAGGCCACCATCAGCCAAATACCCGAGAATGCGACCTTTGCGTTAGCTCGTAATCTGCTATCAAAAAAAGCCTTCCACGCGACGAGTTCCCATGCTTTTTTCTCTCTTTCTCTGTCTATTATCGTGTCTCCTATCAAACAGCTCGTATCAGAAACATGTGCAACTTTTCTCTGTCCCTTTCGGTAGAATCTGCTTGAAATTTCCAACGAAAATCTATCAACAATATTTATTTGGACTTTCTTTTTTATGATTTCTTCGAATTTTATTCCACTACAGTGGATCTGCTGATTTGTGACCCAAGTACACTGCTCGACAAAATTAACAGAGCAAAATGTTTTTCATTAATATTTTATTATAAATATTTATATAATAGATATTGGGGCATGCAAATTCCGAGTTACAAATAGAAATCGATATCTATTTGTAACTCGGATCATCTCAGTTACTCAGGATGGAAAGTCATCGTCGTTTAGATGTTTCTTTGAGAATGGCGGGACGTTGGACGACTTGCAGTCTCAGGCACGTTGTCTTAATGTGTAACGCAGTGTCATCTACGCACTGGAAGCAGTTTCAGGTGACAGGCACCATACAAGAAGAGCTGGCCAAGGTCGCCCAAAGGATACGTCAACCTGAACGGATTGCTGTCTGGCTCTAGCAACAGGATGACAGGACAACTATGTTGTCTCTTGAGGTTGCTGCGACCACAGGTGAAAACATATTCAACTGTGTTAAGAAAGCTCAAGCGGACTCTACTCGAGGAAGCCAGTGGTTTGTATCCCATCATTAACACCAAAACTAGTGTCATGAGCATGTGACTTGGAGCCTTGACAAATAGGGTACAGGTCTGTCCTCTGATGAGTCCCGTTTTAGCCCACCAACAGATTCTAGACGTTATTTCATCTGGAAACAACCAAGAATGGGGTACCATCCCTCCAACATCAGAGACACTTACGGTGGAGGCGATGTTCTCGTGTTAAGATGGAATAATGATTAAAGGCCGCACCCTTCTTCATGTTTTTGATAGGGATACCTTAATCACACAGAGGTACCAAGAACAGATCCTCGATCCCTATGTGCGACTTTTTTAGGGGTGCGGTTGGCCCAGATTTTCTTTTTATGCACGGCAACGCCAGTGCACATAAAGCTCAAGTGGTGGAGGAACACCTTGAAACTGAAGAGATCCAACGACCGCCGCAGCCAGCACGATCACTAGATTTAAATCCGATGGAGCATGTGTGGGACGCCCTTGGGCGTCGTTGCACACCGACAGCCACCTCCTTGGCCACTGAGCGAGAAGGTGAGCTAAGGTCTGTGCTGGCGGAAGAATGGGATTTGTTGCCACAGAATCTTATAACGAGTATGGTTCACTGTTGTTAGACCTGTTTAGTCGTTGGAGGGGTTCACACGCCTTACTGATGTCATGGTACTGGTGACCATGTTTTCGAGCATTCTGTATCGACTTCTGTAATATGACCTTTTTGGTGATCCAGGGGGGAAAAAAGTCACACAATGTTTTAACAATTAAAAACTTAAGAATGAAAATAATAAAATATTAATAATTATAAACCATAAAGAAAGAAAACTTATTTTTTGTGATAATCATCATAGGAAGCAGCAGCAACCTCATGAAAAGACTAGGGATGAAAATGAACTTCACACAATGTGTATATAAGCACGTACAGTTATCTGCTGCTTTGTCTGGTGTTTGGACATTTGTTTCCCAAATTTGGCCATTCTTTCTTGTGCCACAAGTGCCCAAGAGACAAAAATTTATGGCTGCTCATAAAGTAATGCCAAAGTACTTTTGGATCGAGTTGTACAGAGGGTTAGACCACGCTCTCGAGGTTATCATTATACCTGTTATGGTATCATCATGTATTACACTTTCAATCTACCATTGGTGCAAAAAAAGTGTAAATCGAGACTCTGCAGACCACATGATTTTTTCCACTGTTCCACAGTCCAGCCTTGGCACCACTCCAGTCGAATCTTTCGATTTCTTAAAAAAGGAGTGGCTTTCGTGTATGCGCACGACTACCAAATCTCAGATTCTTCAAGTCCAACTGCATAGTTCTATTGGAAATGGGTCTTTCCTTTATTTTCTTAAATGAGGCTCTTGTGAAACGTGCTCCAACAATAACACCTTTCTGAAAATGGGAAAGATTGCTCTGTCTTTCATCCTTTCAGCTTCATTTTGAGTTTGGAGAAGAGAAAAGAAAATCATATTGAGAAGGGTCAGTTGAATAAGGAGAGTTCTGTAGTATCCTTACTACTACTTATTCTACTTTTCATTTGCATCTTTAGTGAAACAACGTGTTGTAACTATATTTTTGTGACCAGAAGAGGTTAAAGTCTCTCTGAGTCATAAAAGGATTATTGCACAATACGAAAAAGGTTTATTTGTCAAAGAAAGCGTACGAATGGGTGGAATTCTTCTGTGAACTCCACCGATTCGTACACTTTGGAAGTGGTAGAATAACTGTGGTTGACGAAACCCTTTCAGCCCATCTAATAACTTCAGCAACGGTAAAGAATCTTTCGTAAACTTTGTAGTTACTGGAATGGAAGTAGCTGATAACTGGCTATTGAACATGACACGATGGGCATTTTCATTTACCTACAGTAGGTTGTTGTTGTTGTTGTTAGTGTAAGGTTTAGCCATATTTCTCCGTATGTAATATGTCTGTAAATTGGATACATTCTGTGGTCGATTTGCTGTTTTCTGGACGAAAAACCCGAATTTCTGGGAGAAAAAACCATGCTGCCCTCACCTAAAATCCACTAAATTAGCCACGTTTTGTAAAAGGCCCGTAAATTCCTGGCATCATTGAAGGGATCCGAACTTATCTTTTCCACCCAGTGTGGGGAGGACAGTGATTATACCAACAACCCACGAGGGCATAAGGGCATTTCTGGAGTTAGCCAATCAGTGGTTTGATTCAGTGTACCATATGGGATCCGGACATCAGAATACATGATCAAATAGTTACAGGTACTATGAAATGTTCCTGAATATGGCAGAATAGAACTAGAAAATTGGAAAAATTGTGGCTTGTTCCAGTGCACATCTAAACATGTTGAGTGGAATTACCAGTCAGTGGTAAAATCCTATTGCAATTAATGACGTGAACAAATGTAGGCACAGAAAGAGTCCGCGCCTTGAAAATATCAAGGCGCGGACTCTTTCCTTTTTTGGGAAAGGAAACGATTTTTGGGATAGGGTAGATGCCGATGTACAATGCACTTGATTGGATGACTTTGACTTTGAAGATCAATTTCGCAGATTGAGCAGCGTTAAAGTCAAAGTAGAATAATCGCATTGGGGTTAAGTCGAAGTACTACAAAAAATACCTTGTACAACTGTATCCATTCAGACCCTTAAACTCTTATAGTGCCTTTATTATGTTTTCTCAATTGATCAATCAGCAGTCGAAATTAGTTTACTCCTTTCCTTCTAGTGCCATGATAGGAATATGCAGATATTTTGCATATTTATATAAAAAAAGCTTGTCTTTTTAGGGCGCAATGTGTACACGAAATAAATGGACAGGCATTCTTCAAAGTCCAGAAGTCTCTGATCGCAGTATCGATGTATTCATACGTAAAGTGTTTAGTAAAAAAATACATTATTGAGAAATTGTAGTTCAATTTGTAGATGGCCTATTCATTTTAAATCATCGTTAAGTTTCAAATGTTTATCCCTCTTTTGACCGCCTTGGTCCATGGAGCAGCGAAAATCCCAGCTGACCCACATTTGCCTTTACTCCCAAAAAGGACTCCAAAAGGGATTCCTAGAACTATTTCTTGGGGTGATAATAAGACCACACAAAAGACATTTTTATTTATTTCAAGGATTTATTGGGCAAATTACATTTTGTAAAAGATTTGACCATTTAAGAAAAACACCTCCTTTCATACAATGATATTTCTCCCAGTATTCCTGGTGGATGAGTCAAAGCTTTGGTGATGGAAGTCCTGTAGAAAAGCCAACATCTGGAAAAAAAATAGAAAAACAGTTTTCCATAACTGCCTTAATAATAATAGTTAAATTTATTTTAATTAATTCATTTATTAACGTATTTAACGTACTATTTTAATTTTCAATCATCTGTTAAAATACAATTAATTCCTGATTTACTTGTTGGGTATCTGGATCCAATTCCCTGAGGATAAGTCCATGGCCATCAGGTTTTCACCAAAACTGAAAGCTTTGCAACTTGCAACCCTAAGACACCAAATTTGGCATTCCTGTATGGTGTTCATATCTCTACCGTCCGTACCTCCCTCTTGTTGGTCATCGTGAACTTTCAAAGTCCCCTTGGCAACCTTTTGGAACGTGGTCGGACAGATTTTATCTGAAAGAGAATTTCACAATATGTGGTAAATTATTTTTATGGATATGAATCGCAGAAAAAGGCCGAAAACTAAATTTATTCAATCGTTTTATTGAAAAACACTTGGGCACTCACCAATACTTTCTCTGAGTTCCCAATAAGCATCCCTATAACTGTTAAATTCGTCCAATCCGCGCTGATACCGATCAAACGTAGTTTGCAAAAGTTCATTATCTGGTTCTTTGTACAAGCTAATCTCTTCTATGGTAACGTCAAATTGATCTTGTAGATCGGGCAGTTTCCTCCACCACTTTCCAACCTACATAAGAAAAATATTGGTCACGTATACTTTCCGATTTGTTGGTTATTGGACAGCCACATTCTGGTGCGCAATAATTAAAATAACTGAATGTTTATCACATAGTGGTTAAGTTAACTCTTCTTTTTCTTTATCAAGAGAGCTGATGGTACCTACCCTGGCAACGTCTTCTCTAGAAAGCAGGTTCACCATGCTTCTAATCCATACTGACATTTCATTGTAAGTGTATAGCAAATCGTCATATAATTTGTTCAACTTCTTTAAGTCATCTTCCTGATCACTGATAAAAAATGTAATTATTAAAAACAATTAAATTTAATAGCAATAAATGAAAGAATCAATATTTAATGCGTTATTAATATTGTATATCAATTATTAAAGTACAATAATAGTTGATGAATTAATTATCGATGAAAAATATTCTGTTTTATCGAGATACTTGTTGTTCTCACTTACGAATGTAAAGTTACTTCTGGGTAGAAATTATCAACTTCTTTCAAAGATGTCAACTCGGCCACCAAGGGATCCCCAATATTATTGTCATTTGTCATTAGACTTGGAAGTTGTTTCTTGGCTTCTAATATTCCCTCTGGAGTGAGGAGAGAAATAGGGATTGGCAATGATGAATACACCGATAACATCTGATTGATTGCTCCATGTGGCTTGAGTTGGCCAATTTCGCTCACCACTCTTCTCCAAAGGTCTAAAAAAGAATGTGTTTTCAGTGATTAGATGAAATGGATACTAAATATTCAAATCAATCACTTGAAACTCTACCATAATAATACCTGGGAAGTTGTTATCTACAGGACCCTTACGACCTCCGATCTTCAACACTGCATCTCGAACATGTTGCACATCTTCCCTCACATTGCAGGTGATTCTGTGCAATGCCAGAAACCAACCACCATAATGAATCTTTGAAGTGTAGTGGGTATAACCTTCTGTTGGAAACCAGGTTGGAACTGGTTGCGCACCTTTTGGAACACTCCTGTCAACCTGAAAATGAGCAATTAATTGTTAGGTGGATTGATGAACTAAACAAACTGAAGAATCGAGTAGATAGATGGATTTTGGAAGAGTGAGGGCGATGTATTTCTTACCGTTCTATGGGACACCAAAACTGCAACGAAAACGGTATTATTGAAGGAACGTTCGTCGGTGAAAAGGCCATCAATTCCCATTTGACCAGAAGCAGTAGAAATGTATCCAGCTTTAACGCGCAAAGCGAGATCTACTGGAAATTCCATTACCTCACGTAACTCGCTTTCGTTATCCAAAACAAAGTAATTGGCATCCGTTATTCCAATCTGAGTCTAGAAGATAAAATCATACATAAATCTGTTAAATTAGCATTGTATACAAAGACGTTCTCCTGAATTGTAGAATTCGTTTATAATGCGGTGTTGAAGAATCCTTTTCCTAAAAACTTAAACCCACCCTTCCAGTATCTCAAATAACTCTTACCTCATCGTATTCCATACTACTGTACAGATCCATCCCAACCCTGTACGAAGGGAGATCTATAATGCGGCCCAAGACCAGGGTCACGATAAAAGGCAGGGAAACAATCATCCTGGATCTCTGAGAATCAAAAAATATCGGTAAATAAGTTAATCCGCTTGTCCATGTATCACACTTGAATCAAAGATTTTATTGCTGTTTATCATAAGATTAACTTTAAAATTTTCAATTCAGGAATATGATTATCCAAAAAGGAAAAACCTCTGCTTAACTGGTTAAGCCGTTGTTAGTGGCTAGCTCTAACTATTCATTTAGATGATCAAACCTCAGCATACTGGAATAAAACTGAAAACCAATGTTCAACAAACTACTGAATAAAACTTTTACCTTTTAATGTTAGGTTCTCCTGAGCCTATTGTAATCTTCGACGAGCGAAGTCGTAATACTGGGGCTGCTAGTTGAATCTTTTCTGGAGACATGACACCACCTGGTTATCCAGAGAAATTTCAGGGGAATATCTTGTTTGCCTTGAAAATCGAATACGACGCTGCTGACAGCTGGAGAATCAACTTATCACGAATATGATAATCGAGGGAAAGAACATCTGTGATTGAAGTTTATTTTCCCACGTTGGATACTGTTTTTAACTCTTTAAGATAACCTTATCGGAATCAGACTCAATCGAACTTAATTTTTTTAAAAATTAAAAGGATTAGACTATTAAGATGAATTCAAATGCAGATATAAAGCTTTTAGAAATCACCATCAAGGCCATTGCAGTAGCATAGAGATCATCATCCCGTCTCGTCACCCGTAATGATCGAATTCAGGAAGTTGGGTTTGCTTTCAGCGGCCTCAATGAGCTCTCTGCAGTATCAGCTCGCATCTGTCGTTGACCATCTGTTAACGAATATCGAACGAACGGCGCACAGACCTTCGTTTTCTTCGAATCCTGGGTCGAATGGTCGAATTTGTTGAATGATTTCCTTATTAATGTACCCGGATATTCGTCGTCTTCCAGCAATTCTCTTTCCTGGGTGAAACGTTTATCGTGAAAGAGTCCATCAGATGGATCACACAGTACCTCTTCCTACTATCTTACATGCTAAGCAAGTTTCCTTCGGTGATTCTCATGAATCAGCTGAACATGTAAGTCGTGATCCTCGCTCTTCTGGAGTATGCATGCCAAATAATGAAAAAGACTTCCAGTCGCTTCGCCAGGTTGGTTTTTATCCTCAGCGCCTACGAACAGTCTTCGACCTATCAACTTTAATTAGGTCTATCTGAGTCAACAATATCAGCTGACCCATCTCGTTCTTCATCTAGCAGAGGTAGAGCGCCACTCTTTGCCTTCGGAACTAACAAGAGCTCAAGATTTCAAGCTGTTCCTCTTCAAGCTCGGTCTTTCATCAGTCGTCTTGCTCCTTCCACAGACCTTGCAGATATTGAGGAAATTTTAAAGACTGAATGAGGTCTTCACATTTCTGTGAGGAAGTTATCCACCCGTTATCCAGACTATGCTTCGTTTAAATCCTAAATCTGAACAAGCACGTATTTAAGATTTGGATATCTGACCAATTAATACTATTATTAAGGCCTTGCAAGTCTTCTTCAGACGCTGCCTGGCTAGCAATTATCTTCTGGACGTATATCAAGCTTGTCATTCATATATCAATAGTAGAAGTGTTGTAAAAAATCACTGCTTTTTACCTCTTCCTTCTGCAACAAACTTTTGGCATAGTCGCCCTTACTATAACTCGATTACATCCCTATATACTTGACAGTGAAACCCATCTCCTATTCTGTTTATCATTCTTATAGAAACTCAAAGGGTGGTGGTTTTGCTCTCTTTACACACCACCTGGTTAAAGTGCTGCAGTTCACTAAACATTCTTTGCTCTTCCAATTTCTCTATCCACCATGCAACAATTAGAGAATATTATAGATGAAGCAATCGTTTTGAAGCCTCCAAAAGTAATACCACTCATTGAATTCAATGTCCCAACTGCCGATGACCCGGATTTAGTTTTAACCATATGGAAACTGATTGGACTTCGTTAAATCGGTTTCTGGGCAATGTTTATTGGATTCTTATCCACAACTTTAATCGGTTGATCAATATTAACTATCTATTGATACTTCACATGTATTTGACTCCGTTGACATTGATATTCTTCTTCGAGCTTTCATATTATGGTCTATGACCCCTCCCCTTTACTGGATTTGCTCGATTCACTGCTTAGAAATCGTAAACTATGGTTAATAATCGATGGTACTTCATCAACTTCGTTTACTGTTTCGCAAGGTGTTCCTCGAGGCTCACCCTTGGGTCCACTTCTCTTTGTTGTTTACATTCATGATCTGTCAACTTTATTTCAGTCCGTTAATGTCGAGCGGCAACTCTATGCAGATGATATTGAACTCTGACCAGGAGGAGGGGGAGTTCACAAGACACAGAGAACTCCAATGGTCATAAATAAATAATGCTGCAGCAAAAGCATTATTTTATGCATTTTCTGACCTACAGATGGAGGCACTATAGCACTTTAGTCACCTGATAAACCTTTGTAGTTTTAGTAAGGAAAGATAGATGGCAGCACAATATTAGATAATGTTTCTTAAAATATGTTTCAGTTTAAAGTCTAATAAACGAAGGGATGCTTAGCAGTTGATTTGCGAACTATTTTAGGTAAGTTTGATACAATTCATGTGCACTATCTTACCAAAATATTAAAGGACATGAATTACAGTGAGGTTGATCCTTCTTCATTGCCAATTATGGCAACTGTCTGAGAAGGAAAAGCAAAAACCAAACAATTTCGGACAAATTATTGGAAATTCTCATTTCCAATAATTTGTTCGTTTGTCCATCTTTTTTCTCACCTTCTTTGTAGTTATGGAAAATGGTTGAGTTGGATTGCTGTTTAGAACATGCACCAAGGCAACTAAGGCCATATGGCCTTTTGAAAATTGGGTGAATTCAATTATCAGTTTGACTGGTTTGGGAGACGATATCTGAATTCATTGACAGAAGAGAAAATTAAGCTAGTTAGGCTACTCTGCCCAATGTTGGATAATTTTCAAACGTAACCGCTATTAAATGACCTTCTTCCACTGACCAGAATCTCTATCCATACTTTTCTTGATGACAGCACGTTGCATTTCATCTTCCAGTTTAAGAAAGAAACCTTGTCCTGCACAAACAGCGTCTTGTTCTCATATATCCACCAGAAACTCCTTAAATGCTGATGTCCAGGTAATTCTCCAATGGGGCAAAGATAACTTAGTTGATTTCAGTCCTGTCTTATATCTTCTGCTCCTATGCTTATCTTGAGGATTACCCTGACTCCTAATCTCTCTTGGTATAAGCACATTACGCATATTGCTTCCTCTGCATCTAAAAAACTTCCAACCTCCAAAAACTGCAATCTAGAGAAATTCAAGTGTGATGTCAACAACTATCTTCATCTTCTCCTTCAACCCATGCTTAGTACTTAAGAGTATCAGAAAAAAATAATAAACAAACGCAATAATAACCACAACTTTCTTGGGGAGGAAAAAAGTTGTATTTCAATACCAAACATAAAAACCAAACCATTCTGGACTCCTTCTGAGTTGCCACTCATAAACCCAGTTAGGCGTCTGTCAAAAATACAAAATTAATTATAGGAAAGAGACTTCGTATCTATTTCGTTGCTGTCATCCGACCATGGACAGGCGTGGTAAGTCTAACAGACAGCAGCGCCACTGATGCATAGCGGTGGTCATCCGACTCATTGTTGCTTTGTCAATACGCGGAAGTGGCTCGATGGTACACCAAGGGGAGGCTAAGCCCTATGTAACGGCTTTGTAATTGTGCGGTACTTTTAAATAATAGCTGGCACGCGGTTTCCGAGATGTGGGCTTCGTGGATTCAACTCAACGAAACCGAATTCCGGAAATATACATATGTCTGGGGTGCCACCGCTGGGCCGACCATAAGACGCACTTTTCCTACGCATCTGATACGGATGTCGAAGGGGGGGAGGACGAGGGATATTGATTATACGTTTCTTTCGTCAAGGAAATGGGGAAAGAGATCTGTAAGAACTTCCGTCGGAAGGCATAGAAAAATGACTTTTTGGAAACATAAGCGTTCTGTGGAGGGAAAAAAATAATCAGCGGACATCGATCCTTCATTCTGCTCTCCGAACTCGGTTCGTAAGGCTTACACGGACACGCCTCGCCTTCCGGGCCCCGCTTCCAAGTACACAACCACAGCACGAATTGTCTATGTAGGTCAAAGAAATCCACGAACTAATCAATTCTCTAAGTGTACATCGCGTGGTAGGTTAGTTTTCTACCAACTTTTGGATTAAAGGGACAGTTTGTTGAAGTGCGTAAAACTTTAAGCCCTTCACCACCACCAGAAAACTCCACTTTAAGAGGAGGGGAAACTGAAGAGGTGAGTAGGTGATTTAAATGCACACATCAATCGATGGTAATGAGGATGAAATATTAGTGCTAGAACGAACAACACCATTCTCTCTAGATTGAAAACTGACAGAAATATCTGCTTTAAAAAAGACTTTTGGGAGAAGAACCCGTTTGTCCTTTCATCTGTTTTCGAAGATTGCTGGATTAAATGTCTTTTATTGACTATCTGATGACCACTAGTTTTCTCTAAAGCAGACTGTGATGGCCGATTAACCTTATGGCAAGGACTTGGTGTAAAATAAGAAGTGGGGTGTTGGACCACTGTTATTTCTAATTTTCGAAAATGACATCGCGAAGGGATAAAGTGCGTGATGTCAAAATTTGCAGATGACGTAAAGATTGGGAGAGTTGTTAATGATCAGTGCCATGCAGCGTTCCTTCAGAATGACTTGAACAGGCTTCATGATGGCCAGAAAAGTGGAGTCTATGTTTTTCTGCAGCAAAATGCAAGGCTGGGGAACAGCAACTCCAACAGAGGTAGAAAGGGATCTGGAGGTTAAGATATGGGCAGATATGAAGTTTTCTGAGCAGTGTAAATAGCTGGCCAGGAAAGTCCATAGTGTCCTGTCGATGTATCGAACAATAACTTGCAGAGATGGGGGAGGTCAGAATCCCACTAAGACGGCATTTGGAGTATTGTGTCCAGTTATGAAGACTCATCTTAAAAAAAAGACATTGAGCTTCTTGAAAGGGTCCAAAGACGGGCAGCACTCGTGGTGAGATCGGCAAAGGGCGCCCGTACGAGGAAAGACTAGGTGAGCTAGAGAGCTTGGCAAGCAGACACCTTAGAGAGGACCTCGTTCAGGACGATATGGCTCTGAGAGGGGTTAGTAAAATAATGAAGGCAGAATTTTCACTCATAAATTCCAGAACTTGGAGTTATAAATTCAAATTACAGGGAAATTGGTGCAGACTACATTGTAGGAAGTTTTCTTTTAGCCAACGAATTTTCAAGAAAGGCATCATCTTGTTATGTTTCTAACTGCGTATATTCAATCCTCGATTTGCTGTTGGCTGGATGAAACACCTGAATTTCCTGAAGTAAAAACTATGCAATTCTCATCTCAGACCGATTAACTCAGCCACACCATTCAAAATAATAATAAATTATCATATTAGGATTACCGGAGAACAAACTCATCCACTCAAGTGTATTATGTCCATAAATTGCATGTATCCTCGCCTGACATCGACTAAATTGGCTAAAGAGTGAAAAAAACCAAGCCCATAAAAGTTCCTCGCGTCATTGATCGGATTGAACCTGGGTTTTTCCACTAGGTGTGGGGAGGATGATGATTATAACTGCTGCTACCAGAGAGGATTCAGAACAGTGAGCAATTCAACTCCCAACTGGAACATGTTGGTCTGGCCCTGACCCGTTGTTTCATTTCATCCCGCAGCAGATGAGTGGCTTCTCCGTTCAACTCCCTCACGCTTCTAAAGTAGAATATAACGATAATCGAACCCTTCTTTTCCTTGGTAATTCTCGTGATGCTTTGGAAAGTACTGCCAGTAGCAACATGAATGATCTGTGCTCTTGGCCCGTTATTTATAAACTTACCTTTTCTCCTAACAAGATTAAGCTTCTTTATCTTAAGGGCAACCTTAACATTTTCAGGCCTCCGACTGTTAAACCTTTTGGTCGTTCTCTCTCCATGGTTGACTCACATAAATTTTTGGGTATTATTGTAGATCGTAATTTAACCTTCCAGAAACATATCTTGCACCTTCATGATAAAATAGCCAAGTATGCTTGTCCGTCTTTCGCATCGATCCTGGGGTGTTAACCTTGGTACCCTTCGTCTTTTGTACAAAGTGGCGTTTGTTCCAATTTGTACCTATGGCGCTGGCGCCTGGTTTTGGTATACTAAGAAGACTGCCATTCAAGAGAAACTCTCCTCTATCCAAAGACGTATGCTCTTAATGACGAGTCGTACCTGTCGCACTGTCTCGACAGCTGCGCTCCAAATTTTAAACGGTTGCCTACCTCTGGATCTCCAAATCGCTTATCGAGGTTTTTGCTATTACCTTAGACATGCCATTCCAGTTGACTTTTTAGACTTCACTGTTAATATCAACTGAGATCCTAAAACCGAAAAAACTCGTTGCTGGAACCATTGGGTTCAACCATGGCAAGATCGGTGGTCTTCTTCTTCAAAAGGTACGATCACAAGAAAGTTTATTCCATCTGTGTCCTTTGCCTTACAAAAGTCTATTCTAAAATGGTTCAGTCCGAGTCTCCGCACTCTTTTTCTTCTAACTGGTCATGGTTCCCTTCGTGATAAACTTGCTATGTTTAACCTGTCTGATTCCCTCCTCTGTAATTGTGGCAGCCCAGAAGACTGGTACCACGTTCTTTTCATTTGTCCATATTACTTGAATCTTCGTCAGCCTCTGTCTGCTGTGTGTCAACCATTTTCTCCTGGCAATAAGTCGTCTCTGTTGGACTCCGAAGAAAAATTTCATCTTCTGCAAGATTTTGCTTAAAAAGCCTTTGCCAGACGTGGACAACTCATCAGTAGTGCTTCAATTTCAGGAACTACTATTCCAGCTCTACCTCCAGTCGAGACCAGCACCTCCATCGTCGCCACTATCGTCACTACCACCATTTTTAGCTCAAGTACCATCTTCACCATCACCTTCGATTTGGACAGTTGGTAATCATACTTGTAATGGCTCTCCACAACTACCAAAGGCTCTATTCCATACAATGAAAAACAAAGCCACATCATAACCCCACCTCCTCGAAATTCACTGTTGGTACAATGCACTTCGGCAGCAGATGCCCACTCGAAATCAGGTTCGGTCCTACTGTAACAAGAACAACTAACTAGAGCGGCTCTTGCACTTTCCTTTTATGGTCTGAGTCACTTGTTTACCCAGAAACAGAAGTGTCCGGATACTTTTTTTTTTGGAAGGCAGTGTACTTTACGCCTTTATAAATACCTAAAGAGTGCTTCTTTGAATAAGACAAGTTTTATCTTCCATCGTGGTATTTGTGCATTAAAGGAGACATCGTTTTTCATCATATTCTCCCACCCAACCCACCGGAAAGAGGATAAAACAGTGCAACAAGTGTCATCCTAGATGAGAAGCATATCGGAAGGAACTGATAACACTTGAGCTCCCCTTCTTAAATTAACGGATCAAACTTTCTCTTCTACCTCACATCGACACTGAGGTTAGTCTTTTAGACCCCAAAAAAAAGAAGAAGAAAGAAAATCCAAGCTTATGAAAACCATCCATTGCCAGTTTGTGTTGCCCATCGCGCATTTGATGGCTGCATCCGGCAATGGATGTGGAAAGTTCCATTTATTCCCACCAGGGGTCTCAGTTCCCAATTGTTACAACCTCGCAGACGACACTCGTGTAGTTTGTGTATACAAAGCACGCCTTTACGAGCGTTCCGCGATGTTTTAAACCTTCATAAATTCTTGCACGGAGCTTTCGCTTGCCCAACCACAACGCAGCCGATGGGGCAGTTTCGCCAGGAAGTGTTAATGCGCTCGTCGACGGACATAACGCTGCATGGGGTAGTGCATCGTTGCGAAGAAGCTGCCGGTGACTGATTATGAGCGTGCAAACGATGTTGGTTGGAGAGAAGCGCCAGCGTTTGGTGTATCCTGTGTGACAAGAATCTACCGACTGTTCGGGCCGGATCGTCATCCCCAATAACGTTCAGACAACCATCGACACCTGCGGAGAGACAGCGGATAGCGGGCGACGGTAGCGAATGTCCCGAGGTTTATTGCCGATTTTCCCTCCCACTGCTTTGTGTTAGGGGATTTTACTGAGGGGAAGTGAACTGGGGAAGGGGGACCGAAGCAGAATAGAACATATTCGGTAATGTTAATTATTCACGATTCTCCTACATCTAGTACTGGTATTATGGCAGCTTCCTAAACATGTACATCCTCGCTGGCACATCCCCCCTCCTGGCCATCCCACTCCTACTCCTTACCCTTAATGTCTGCATATAACGGCGGTACAATCAAAGCAATTAAGTTCGGTTTTATTGATAATTTATCTATATCTACTCCTTGAAGACACTGGTTATGGCCACTTACCAAGCCATATCGTTAATCTTAACGAAAGGAGTTGCTGTGGTTGAGTCTTCCAGTGAGTGTACACTCACTGGACAAAAATTTATGAACCTTAGCGATGGTGCCAACAGATAATTAAACGCACAAGATCCAAATGTAAGTTGTCGTATGGTGTGATCACGAGTTTCTTGGGATCAGATAAATGCTGTACAATTTCTTGGGCTTCTTGGAAGATCCGGTAATGGGAAGACAAGTGATCTTTCTGATTTTCAGAAAGGGTCTTCTTGTTAGACCAAGTTTGAATGACTGAAACAAATGACAGCAAATGACTGAAAAACTGAATTCAGTAAGAAAGAACCATTTCCAACCGAACTATGCGAGAGTTTAAGAATCTGGGATTCATAGTCGTGTATCTGTATGAAAGATTGTACTGGAGTGGTGTTGCTAAAGTCCAGGCTGGACTGTGGAAGAGTTGAAAAAAGTAATGTGGTCTGATGAGTCTCCATTTACACATTTTTTCACCAATGGTAGGGTGAACCTCAGGAATCCATGCATCCAGACTGTCCTGTGTCCACAATTCAAGCGGCAAGAGGTCGTATATGGTATGAGGTATGTTCTGTTGATACGAACTGGGTCCGCTCATACCATTAGAAGTTCGTGTTATCCCAATGAATATCCCTCTGCCGTATTGGGCCAACTTTACCCTGCAGTGCTTTTTTTACCCGGATTGCGATGGATTCTTTCAAGACGATTCTTTCAACTATCCACCGTGCAAAAATTGTATCGGAATGGTTCAAGGGACATTCCCAAGATTTCCAACATCTACCGTAACCGCTTAACCCTTCACATCTGAATCCATCTGAGAATCCAATGTCTGGAAGGTGTTGGAAAGGGCAGTTCGGTTTCTGTACTGACCACAGTACATCAGCTGGCAAATATCCTAATGGAAGAATGGTCCAATGTGGAGCTATACTCCCTCAGACACTTGTGAATCTATGCCACGAGGTGTACGGCTGTAATTCGGCAAAAGATGGTTGTACTACTTAATGAATAAAGGTTTATAATATTTTGGCCAGTGAGTGTACTGAAAAACCACAGTACTGTACTTGTGCTTTCGACTAAACTTCAGTTATTAAGAAATTTTCGCGTGGATTCTTATCTGGCAAGTAAGACAGTCAGGACCATCAGCTACAAAGCCTCCAGGAAATCGATTTGAAGTTTATTATCCCATGAAGATGTTATTTTTCGACAAGATGGTCTTGCCCCATCATGTTGAAAATAGTGTTTCTTTTACGTTAACTCAAAGACTTTGAATAAAATGGAATGGTTCAAGGAACATTCCCAAGATTTCTAACATCTACCCTGGTCACAGTTTTGAAGGACTTGCATGTAATGGTTGGCACGTTCTGTTGTTGTTGTTGTTGTAGGGGCACATCAGCGACTAAGGTCATATTGCTCCGTATATATTGTTCGTAAATTGCATGTGGTCTGAGGTCGATTTTCTGTTTATTGGGCGAAAAAACCCAAGTTTCCAGGAGAAAAAACCATGCTACCCTCGCCTGAGACCGACTAACTCAGCCACGTTCAGAAAAAAGACCCAAAAATTCCTACCTTCATCGACAGGACTCTGACTGAAGTCTTTTCCACCCGGTGTGTGGAACAACGATTCTACCAACTATGCTACTCATGGCACCAACAAACTTTCTGAGTCACTATTATACGTATATGGAAGTTTGCTTCATCTGTGAACCAATCAGCTATAAATAACTAATGGACTGTCTTCAAATATTGCAGAAATGGACCATAAAGTCGGGTCGCCCATCTTTGTAAGCATCACGAGGGATTATGGTATTTGAATTTTATCTTATTAATGAGTAATAGTCAAAGTGAATGTTTGTTTTCGACAAAACTGTTGAGAGAGAGAGTCTTTTTTTCACAGATTTACCAGTAACCGCTTTCTGCACATGCTCAACAAAATCTTCTACCAACCAATTATTGAAATACACAGCATCACTCTCTTCAAACTTTTTAACCAACCCAACCCGTTAAATGGTGATTTACGATGTCTATTCTTCAAGAAATTGAAAAGAATCTGAGAGAGGTTGCAGATCTCTAAGTGATTGACAAATCCAGCCCTGCTATTTACATCTTGGAATGTCCGAATATTCTTTAAACCATTCCTTTATCGCGAGAAGTATTTAACTGTCCACCGAGTCAGAGTTTACCAACCAATTCCTCACTCTGGTAGAACCTCATAATCATTTTCTGGAGAATTCTGTTGAATATTGCAATAGAAGAGAGACCACTGAATGACGCATGTGTGGAGTTAGAATGTCAGGTATCCTTTGAAGACGACAAAGAGGAATACGACCAAGGTGACGAAGGCCATATCAAATATATCGTTTGGAACCGAGCCACCCTCTCAGTCACATACAAAGCCTAGAAGGTACTCTTCCTGTCGCAGAAAAAGGCCTAAAGGTGTCGTCTTCTACGATACAAACTTCACTTCCGAGGATGCTCCTTCAGACAATGGACAAGCTCTCTTTTTTTTTTCTTTCTTTTTGCTCGTTTGGATTAACGCTCCGTCGGCGTTCGCAGCACGGGGCATCACAATTAGGGTCTATTCAAGTCTAGCACGAGATCCGATTAAGGTGACCACGTTATGCAAAAACGGCAGTAGACAACACGGCGATGGCGTCGACTGCGGTCAAAGGTCGCCATAGACAGTGCTTTAAGCTCAGATGCAGCTGGCGATAATCAGAGAACCGCGATGTGGGTAGTCGACGTCACAGTTTGCCTGCCACTGCGTGACCCCTCCTCTCCCCTAATACAATGGGCGAGAATAATCCTGGCCAAGATGCCTAATTACGTTGTAATGCGTTATAATAAAGTGTGTGTAGTCCTGTGGTGCATTCCTAGGCACGTACAAAGATAAGGGGTTCTGTGCCCTTTCCTTCGCTTTACCGTCAGGTAGAGTTTGGTATTAAGAGACCATTGTGTAGCCGGAGCAGCGCGACATAATTACCTCCTTGACCCTTGTGTCTCTGTGCGTTAATGTGACATCCTTCGCTTCTTCTTCGATGGATCAACGTTGGCCACTTAAAAGCGAAAAAGAAAAATCTCACTGGAGGTCACTTTCCTTCTTTTATCGAGGGGATTCCAGCATGGGAATTACTTGCCCCATTCATAATCTTTAACGAATATCAATATTCACAAGTCTTGTCGAATTCCTGTATCTTTTATGGCAACGTCAGCGAGTGCCATAAAGGGTTTTAAGGGTTTATTAGGGCCTTTTAATGGAACTGGAACAAAGGGCATAAAAAAATGGCCTCTTGAGGCTGTTCCTCTAAAGGTCTAAGTTAACCGCAAGAGAATCAAACTTTCCACTGGTATAGCAGCTAATCCACCAGATGCTCTCTGGATATGACCAGGGAAGATTGGAGACAGTTCATCAATTCGTGTTTTTCATCCCAAAAACATAAAACCGACCACAGAATCTACGCAATTAACTCCATAACTTAGTGTCCACTACAAAACCACGTCAATGAGCCCATCATAAGAATGCATCGCGCAAATTCCATTCTCCATCCTCGCTACTCGTGTCATTTCCTCTTCTTCATGCACGTACGACCATCAGAATAAATAAATTACCCGCGTGCAAGACCAGAGGGTAAATGAAGTGAGAATCATTTATACAAAACTTAAAAACTGCACACCCAGGGGAAACGGGCAAATGGCGAGCGTCTTTTGTCCTTATCTTTTAAAGCTACCATAATTGGATCATCAAGAAAGAACATTTCTCGCAAAACTTCAGCTCCATCAGAACTTGGTAAATATTTTTCATTTAGCGCTTTAGTAAAATCGAATTTTCTGCACTTCCGTTCCCTGGTGGCGCTTGCGTGCCGGAAGTGACAGAATACGGAGATAATAGGCAGTTGATGAAGTGCGCTTTTAATTGAAGATGGATTGTATTTGATTTCGTGTGATTTGCATGCATTATTCTTCTCGCCCGCTTAAGGTACTGTCGCGGCGGCGGCGAACGTGCAAATGGGTTCCGCTAATGCGAGTCGTGTCGGAGAACGAAGACGCCGCGTTGTATAAGTGATAAGCCCGCCGAAGGCCCTGACGATGGAGGAGTTGAGCAATTAAGAAAGCAGAACAATTGAGTTAGAGTTGGACTCAGTCACCTGGAAGGATCGAGTCTGTAACGGGTGCAGAGGCGAAAGAGTGATGCGAGCAGCACGTGGGACAAGCGTTTCGGGGAACGCACAGCGAAATGTCGACTCATTTAACTATTCATGAGTTTATTGTTCTGTGTCCACCCCAACAACCACGTTTTATGTGCCATTAGCCTCGTCTACCCCTCTCTTTCCAGTCGGATGTGAGTTCCATCATCTCCCAATCAGCGAAGAAGATATTTGGGAGGGTCTTTGTTCTCACTCGGTCAACACGCGATGATTTTTCACCCCCTTCGAACTTGGGGGGACGGACTGACAGCGTGTCCTAAGTCTTTCTGGAACACGCCGGGTTTTTAGTGGATCAAAATTGTTCCCTTCCGTCTCTCTAACAAATAACGTGTCACCCAAAATAAATCCCCTAATTCCCAGAGTGCTCTAGGGTATCAGCTTCACCCCCGTAGACGTGGTTGACATATGGAAAAGAATAATGACGGGTTGGTGTCGACGCCACGGACGAAACATCAATCCTGTTTTTCTTCTTGTCCTTTACGAAGTCCTGTGGTGTGATGGGGTGTATTTGAGGGAAGAGGGGATTGTTTAACTCGTCGTACATGAATGCACATATCAGACAGGTTGTAGGCAGGGGGTGGTGTTCGTGGAAGTCGACATGGAACAAAATTGTAAGTACAATACGTTCGCAGACTCGACTAACTCTGTCTCTTTGGCATTTTGCCCAACTTTAAAGGCGTCAGGCTGTCTAGATGCAGGAGAATTCGTTCTAAGAAATACTTTTAAGCTTAGGAAATACTCCTGAGAGGTACGAACACCGGCTTTTTTTTAATTTAAGTGGAGAATGGAGGAGACCTCTCATCTATTGGTAGCATCTAATAATGTTGTTTGTAAATAGACACCCAATAAATTGAAATGAAAGTTCTTTCCCTCTTGAAAAATAACTCCAAAACTAAAGTTCGTATCCAAAAACTGTTTTTGGAATTTTTTAAACAATAAAGAATTAGTCCAAAACCGTACTGTAATCTTTGATCTGTGGAGTGATTCCTCGTGAGGATTTTCTCTAACCCATATTCGGTAATTAACGACTATCACAAATCAATCAAGGTGAAAGCCAGTTCATCATCCTGCCCTATAGGATTGTCCTTTATGTGCAAATGAGCAGTACTCCACTGCGCGATCATTGGGGTGACAACAGCTCACAGATTTTTACAGCTATTTCTGCTGACGTCATTATTTATTGGTGCCAAAAGTAATTGCCGATTGGAGAACCCTTTGCAAATTTCATCCAAAACTGTTAATAAGAAATTAGACTTCCTTAAGATGAACTTCAGAGAATTTCATAACACCAAGTACATCTAACGTTGGAGAACAATTAAAACTCAGATTAACTTCTCCAAGGACAAAAAACAATCGTGGTCTCAACATTTACACAATATTCTTTATGTTCCAATGTTTTATTTTTCAAATACTGTATTTCTTCTATTAAGATTCTTATTGGGATTTCAATTTCCTTGTAATTTCTTTTTGATTCAAGACAAATGAGTTCAAAATTCACGCAATTCATTAATTTCTAACCATAAGAATTGTCGTAGACTGTACACTCAGTGATCACTGAATTAATAGTAGCAGTTATGGGATGTAGTAAAGATATCATGGAGTCCCAAGAGGGAATGATTGTGGGAGCCCGTGCGTCGGGTGCTTCCATATCGAAAACGGCATGTCTTGTCGGTTGCTCACAGCCCACTGTGGTTAAGGTGGGCAAAGATTGCTGTTGAATGGGTTATTACACCGCCCACAGACCCCTTAAGGATTGCCCAAGGTGGATATTTGTGGTGAGCGAAGGATGCAGCGCGTTGTACGGAATCAACGGCAAGTCCTGTCCTATTGCACTACAATAGGACAGGACTTCCCAAATGACAATGCGCCGCACACTCAGACGTATGGGATTCCACAGCAGACGACCCAAGAGACACCCTCTCCTCACCGCTGAATGCTGTGGTGTCAACAACACGCTGGTTGGACACTGAAGGACTAGGAAGGAATGTGCTGGTCAAATGAGTCCAAATGCAGGTGGTCGTGGTGATTGCTTAATAGGAGGAATGTTCTTATGACCCCTGGTACGTGTGGACAAACCTTTTATGATGAGGGCTATTGGCAACTCTTAGGAAACCACGTTCTACATTGATTTTTCCCGGACAGAAACGAGATTTTCGAATAATGCGTCGTGTCATCTGGGCCGCACTGTGCTGAAATGGTTGGAGAACGCAGTGAAGATATCACCCATCTTGATTATCCAATCGAACACCGTGAGATGTTTTAGAAGGGGAAGTGAGACGTATGGACATAGGCCCAACATGTTACTAGGTAGGTGGTCATAATTCAGTGATCACTCAGCGTATGTCTTCTTACAGAGATGTAGGATATGTCTTCTCGTGATCGTTTTTAATATCATTTTAATTCTTAACCATAAAAATTAAGAGAATTATGGTGAAATCTCTCTCTCTTCTTATTGGGGTTGTGTTATCCTCTTAATCTTTATGATTAAGAATAACTATTCGTGAAATATCTTCCATATTGAAGTTTCCAGTCCATTACAATCAGCACGTAGGGCTTCTAGTTCGCCATCAAAATACAGAACAACTAATATTTGGACTGAATTATGCAAATTTTATATTAACCCCTCCACCCCACAAAAAAATATTGTACGAATCAACAACGCATTTGATGGTTGCACTAAACTTAATGCTGGCTCACTTTCCAGGATTAATAATTATCGGAAACGTGTGTGTGTGTTGGTAGCTGTTAGCAAAGGTACTTAGTTTAAACCAGCAAGTTAAGTGTCGTGGATGGTCGACAGTCAGCGTAATGGCCCACGGTCCGGAGTAATGAAGACATTTGGCGGATATGATTTAGCGGTACCACTAATAGCATTGCTCCTTCGTACGTCTCTGGAGTGGAGCCCGGAAACACAAAGCCTGTTTGCTATGTATCAAGGGAAACATCTGCAGACCCAGACGTTTCAATCACGCTTGATGGTGTCGGATAGGTCAACACGAAACACGTTCAGCCTTGCGAGCCCCCTACCTGACATGACAATGACATATACGAAGACCGGAGAGAAGCCGAGAGTAATGCATAAGATACATTAGATACAGTCCGTGGTAATTTTCGGAAAACGGAATAAAAAAATGAGAGAGAGAAAGAAGAATGCTGATGCAGTTCATATCTGGATGGTATCGGAGAGATAAATGCGCTTCTGCAAGTGGAAGTCTCTGAATCAACCACGTATTCATTTTATAGAGGCATATGTGGACAAGCGAGAGATTCTTCCCCTCGTTGGATACCCCTGACAAGTTACGCGGACATTGTTAATGATGCAACAATAGAAACGCGGTGGTGGTTTCCCTCCAGGAGACTATGACGTGTACACGTTACTAGGGCAACCGTGGAGGATGTAGAGCTCACGGAGTCGCGCGGATTGGTGGACCAAAATGGTCAATTTTATTCTTTTTTTGGGTCGTTCTATGACAGATGGATTTCACATCCTCGATCCAGTTGTCTCCTAAAGCATCCAAGCCATTGCCTTTATCTACTGAGCAGTCATTACTGGAATAAAGTTCAACCCCTCGGAGAACTTTGGAATCAACAAATGTCAACCGTATCTTTCCTCCATATTCGTCCAATGAGGGGGAAATGAACACAGAAGATCCCCGACCACAAAATAAGCCTCTTTCCAAACCATTAAAAATAGATGGTATTTATTAAACTGATTTAGTCCAGAAACTTATACTTGAGGGCATATAAAAAATACATTTCTAGGCAACCATTTTTTTCTTTATCACCCCTCATTACACTTAACTGTTATACAACGCAAATAGTATCCCCTAGTACTTGTGTCAAGCGGCTTCCTTCCTTCTGCTGTACTGTATTTCCTCCCTCTGTCTCTCTTGTCTCGCTAAATACAGCGGGTATCAAGTAGTTAAATAAATGACTCAACAGATGACACTAATAACTGGGAGCTGCGCAGTAAAAGCGAAATGAACGCGGTTCCTGAAACACTATAGCGAAGTGCTATTACACCATCGCTTGCAATAACAGTTCTCACAGCGGTGGGTACATTGCTTTGGATTCTTGTTCATTGTTCCTTATTTAGATCTCTCGAGGTTCCTCCCCATAAACAAACTCTAAACACTCTTAGCCAAATAATAAAACCACTGTAACTTTAAAAAGAATGTTTTCTCATAAAATGTACGATTAGTTTTTGTTGCTCTTTGCAGAATACCCGGGAAAAATCTCACCATCGTCCTAAAATAGATTGCGGACTATTATAATCTTTAACCTTCACCTTTGAACACCCTTTGACCTCGGTGGAAAGGAAAGTCAACGTTCTGATGGATACTACCTGTTCGAAACTACTTGGTTTTGCACCAGAAATGCGTCACCGACTTTAAAAGTACCCGAGACACCAAGACATTCGTATGACCTGTTGCCGAGACAGTTCCGCGGGTGAATGCCTCCGTAGATGACCTTCACCACGATATAAATGTACGGTCAGTAGCTTGCAATTATTTAGAGAACATATTGCGAAAGCATCAGCCCGGAACAGAATATATCAAGGGCGTGTTGCTTGGAAGTTATTTCCATCATTAACTATAACGCACAGAACCAGTTCTGAACTCTCCCTCCCTTTACTAAATATAGCCCCAAGTCTGAAACTGCCGCCTTAAGAAGTTGAAAAGCCCCACACTCCAAACGTGACACCTGGAAGAAGCTGGAAATAAACAATAGTGATTGGATTTGTAATTAAAGACATTTGTCCATCAAATACCAGAGGAAGGTCATCGATGCACGAATCTTTTGTTTAAAATTCAATAAAACAAGATAGTAAAACGGGGTCCCTTTCTTTTTTTAATCTCTGTCCAACAAGAGTTTGACAATGAAAGTTTTGAGATGACTCAAAAAAAACCGAAATACATATGAAAGTAATTGGTTCATAGAATCTGTTCTGACTGCAAGAGATGGATGAGGTAAATACGAGCGAACAGCTATGATAGATGGAGAAGCGTCAGAGGCCTTGTGTGAATGCACACACCAGCCTCAGATGATGGATTGGAACAGCTTGGATTAATTACGTCAACCATGATCTTATCGATAGTTTACGAAGCAGCCTCAGTCAACAAACAGTACCGAAAGTGAGCAGTTACTGAGGGTGAAGCCGAACATGGATTTGTTTGTATATTCCATCTTATCAGACATTTCTTGAGATGGAGAAACGGTAACATTAACTCAACTATCTCATTATAAAAGTCTTAACCCAAATGAATGCAAAATACACAAAGCAACTAAAAGATTCATTCGGCCATCTTTGCCCATGCGCTCTACTGAAAACGATTTGCGTGAATATCAAAGTCGTAACACAGTCTATAGGTGTGTGACCTAACCCTAACTTTTGAATCTTCCACAACAGGGTGCTTAAAACCGCACGTATGCTACTCACGCAAATCTATTCACACAAAACCGTGCGTGTTTTTATATAATATGCGACCTAATAATATCGGCGCCTATTTCTATGAATGCACGACGCCTAAAGAAAAATGGAAAATGTAAACATCACCTCTTCCTCCCCATAGCCATCCCCTACAAATCCTACAATGAGCTCTATTCTCCCAATGCTCCCGCAGTGGGCAGACATCATGTCACTAGTCCCCAGACGCTATAAGTTTTGAATACACGTACAAAATTGAGTCCAATTTAACTGCCCTCCCCGTCCACCTTCCGAAGCAATCAATGTTGTCAGTAGCACGTCACGGGCGACTCCTAGTACCTGGAACACAAAGGCCCTCGTGGATGACCGCGTGGCGCATGCAAGAGGCCATCCACCGCATATCGGCCCTAAATCGGCATCCCCGGAGATAAAAGAATAATTGAAGACTAAGCTTTTGACTAATGCAGACGATAAACGACAATATGTGCCGTTCCGGTAGTTTGGAACTAATAACTGGCCCTTCTGGTTAGGGCTGGCAATGGGGGATCACGAAAACACCCATTAAAAACACGCTCGCAGACTACAGTATCGAGAGAGGGAAAGATGGAGAGATGGAGATAGATAAATAATGGCAAGTCTTTTGGGAGTTTCATCAAAAAAGACGCTATTCAGGTAAAACTAGGTATACGGCGCCTGCGCCCTCTACAGAGACTAATAACGTTCAAACGTTATGACCAGGTTTAGTTGAATGCGGCACGTCATCATAGAATGAAAATATGACAACAGATAGCCTAATGACCCCTTTGTGTTCATCCGTGCGTACATTTTCTCGCACATGATTGCTCACTAGTTTATAGTTATGGGCACTACTGAAGGGGCTCCGCCATGGTCATTAACCAGAACTCCATCTGAGGTCATCTAAGAAAGCCAAAGACAATCACTTTCAAATGAGACGATACAGGATTTCCCCTCTTTATGCTTCACCGACGAACCTACGGAACAAGAACCCCTTTTTTTTAAAGGTTCTTGTTTGGTAAAGGGGGAGAGCAAGTCCCTAAGGATGAGGGGAAGGTGGGCACTCTCGAAATTTATCCCCCTGGTGAATACAAAGCAGCGAACTTAGTGCGAATCTCTCTCTCTTCCACTTGTCCAAATTCCAATTAAAATTCTTAATCCAACAAATCACCATGGAAACCACTGAAAATCAACTTAAGTCGTAGCGAAAGGGAGGCAGAGAGGCTGTAACTGTAACTAGTAGATGTAGAAGCTGTTTATGGTTCGCAGTCTTAGGTTAGAGAGTCGTTTTGACCTTTCCGCCGCACAATGAGAGCCCTTCGATAGTTAATGACCCGCAGTTTATAGCTCTGTTGGGTTTCCCGGACATTATACACCGCTGTGTGGCAATGTGTGTTGAGCAGAACAGCATTACATTAATTTCCCTGGTTAGTACACCAATCCTTAGGCCGTTTCCCTCTTTATGTGTGTCTGGAACGACCCCCCTATTCTCGCAACTCCTCCTCATCATTCTTTCGACAGGAACTGGCCTTAAAATGGAACTTAATAGAATTCCGGAAGTCGCCTCGCTATAACTTCCGTCTGACCACTGTCCGTCTATTGAAGGGCGTACAGCGTGAGTGGTAAAGCCCATTACGGAACGCTAGGGTTAGTACGCAACTCCTCCCTCCTTCTCTAGCGTCAAAGTGGCATTATGTGACCCTGGTCCATTGGCTTCCTGCACCATCCCATCACTCGGACCAAGTTTCGATTGTTTGGTCACCAAAGCTACGGTAATGGTTTGTTTATACGTGAGGGGAAGATAGGGGGAAAGGGGTAATTTTACGTATTGCCCCCTAGTTGGCCGTCTCCTTGAAGCATTACTATAAATATTTGATGTTATTGCCTGTTATTTTGGACAAACTGCAAAGAATCGTTTCGCCGCGTGTTAGGATCCAAAAGGGAATTGCTGCACATAATTTAGCTTGCAAATTTTAATTTACTTCCATTTGAGAATGGCAACTGACGTGCAATAGCTTCTATAGCCTTTAAACTCTGCGTGCTAACTCTCTCCTCTTGGATTGCGTCTTAAATTATTCTATTACGAACTGGTTACACATGCCACGAGGCCAGTTCAGAGGTAAGCTAATTTTGTGACTCCATTAGATGAATATGCAAAGCAAAATGGCTTACAAACATTATCATCCAAATGGTTATTGGAGGCAAATTAGCGAACTTTACAAAAGTTAAAATTATGGGCAGTTATCAATTCAGAATCTTTAATAATTAACTCAAACAGAGTTTATACTTTCTTAATGCAACAAGTTGCCCTCTCATTCTGCGATCACGTCTTAGAGGTGTGACAGCTTACAATTACCCTGACCTGTGATTATGAAGAATGCGTAAAATACTTCATCATGAAATATTATCCACTGTTTGGAAACCAAGGAAAAAAAACAGATACAATTTGGCATTTTCAGCAGCTCCTGGACTCTTTTACTCTGGAATTTTGAATCTAAATTTGTACATCTTTGGAATTAAAACCGTTTCTAGTTAGAGTTAAGAGACATTAAAAATGAATGTTCCATTAACTATTTAAAAAAATATATATATATATTTTTTTTTTTTTTTAAACTTTTCTGAACTTTTCTCTCGCAGATTTGATACACCTTCATCCTGATTGGACAGAATTAGAACAATATCTCTAATATACAAACACGTAGGGCAGACCGAATGGACTTAATGTTATAATTTATGCTTCCTGCAAAATGTAGGAAACATGAACCGAGATTTTCGATTCATTGAATACAGACCATGCGAGGACAAAAAATAGACAGAAAATACAATATCTTCGCGGATAGCTACTGTATTTCAGTTTTGGTCTGGAATAGTTTTTTTGGTTGCTACCGTCAGTTGCTAATCTCTGAAGAGGAAACACATCACAGGTAGCCACTGCCTGTCTTAGCATCTCCCCTTAGGATATTACGTTCGACTGTCTTAGAACTCTTTAAGTGACTTCACAAAAAATTTCAATAATAACCAACTTTTACTTCTTGTACCTGATATAGATTTTTGTTAATAATTTCATTATGCGCAAACCAAAGCTTGATATAACCAACTTCCAAAAAGGACTTAGAATTAAAAATGCTTGAGCTACAGTAAACAAAAAAGAAAGCAATTATCATTTCAATATAATTTATTATAAATGGCATGATTATGACAGATTAAATTTCATCGGTCATCCTTCTCTACATCCTGCGCAAAACTTTAGAATCCTAAGATTGTATTTTATTCCACATTTATACTTCTAAGAAGTTGTTATAAGCTGCTTGGTGGTTCCATGCCAATTCCTCTCTATTTTTTGTTAAACTTATTCAGTGTTTCCATCTCTCAATCATCTCCCCTTCTCTGCTCCAGCATACAATTTACCGATGATTACTGTGTTCGATTCTGCCCTTTTCATTTGCACGCAACACAGACGATCGGTCACGCCTCTCCTCTTCACTGACAGGTGGTGACACCTGCCTGCTCAACAGACGCGCACGTAGTCCCAGAATACCCGTATGCATGCTTATATCCACACCAGTCACAACTGACTTTATTGTGATCGTTTTAGTAAATGCTTTTGAGTCAGAAACTTCTCACTTTTTTCCCTCTTTACAACAGGAGCAGCCAGAAATTACGGTTATCTACTCGCTGATCAGAAATTTAAGATTAATGATCTTTCTTTAAACTTTACCAGTGGAGCCATTAAAATGAAATCTGGTGATGTAATTGAAAGGGAAAAAAATGTTTCGTTTTCCTGGCAGCTGTTATAATAACCCTGAAAATCCAAACAAAGCATTGTTAAAAGGGAGCATGAGCAAAAGAAAGAAGACATTACCATGCGTCTGTCGCACTTTAGGTCCTGCACACTGGTTTCCTGTCATGACATCCCCCTTGCATGATCTAGTCTATTCAAGTCACGACACGCCAACCCTCTAGACACGAGGCACAATAACTCTTCCGACGAATATGAAATTAGACTACACGCAATATTCAACCCTCCTCCCATTCCGCTAACCCTTACACCAAATAAGTACCTGAATTTGTTCCGCTAGGGGAAGTCACGTGTTTCGTCTCTGACTGATGACCCCTTGTAATTTGATATGCTAAGACTAATTACTTATAGTTTACTAATGGACTTATTAAGAACGGAAGAACTGGTAATCGCCAACTCTTAATTAAATAATTACAAAATAAGCTCCAAAATATTTCATAAAGTTCCAACTTCCGTTATTCCAATATCTTACGTTTTATTTTCAATTTTTATATCAAAATTATAAAAAGGACATTCGTGTTTGTATTCGTAATATTTTGTAAATAATAAATCTCTAAATTACGAGTGAATTATATTTATTGTTCATTTTATTTATTAATTAATAATTCTTTGAGAAGCGTATTTTATAATCCGGTAGACGTCGCTCGCGTAAGAAAGCACAAGTTCCATTTTTTTTAAAAACCAATAATTTTAAATATTATATCGTTTTATTTTTATTTTTATATATTAAAATGATCAGACACAGCTATGGGCTCGTTTCGGGACATATATATTTTATTTGCTTTACTAATTTATTTTTAGTGTTTTGGTTTAATTATTTACTTTTTAATTTTAATTAAATTGTACTTTTTCTAATGTCTTATTATGGTATTAATATAATAAAATTCTTCATAATATTAATTATAAAAAGATACTTCCAAATTCTTCATTTTTATCGACTTTGACTTCGTGGATAGTATATGTCTAAATGACAAGCGAATTGTATTTATTGTTCATTTTATTTATTAATTAGGGAAATAAAAACAAATTTATTAATTAATGAATATTTGACAAGCGTACTGTATTATAACTATATAGTCCGCTAGAGGCCGCTCGCGTAAGAAGACACAAGTTCCATTTTTTTTAAAAATCAATATTATTATTAATTATTATATATTTTCATTTTTATTTTTATATATTTAAAAGATTAGACACAGTTATGGGACTCTTTTCGGGACTTGTATATATTTTATTTGCTTTACTTGTTTATTTTTAGTGTTTTGTTTTAATTGTTTACTGTTTAATTTTAATTATATTGTTATTATTTTTTTTTAATTACGAGAACACAATAAGGCCTTCTGGAAATCTTAGAAATTATCGAAATTAGACACCAGATGGCAGCAGTTATCAAAATAGCAAAATACTGGTATTTTGACCTTGATGTCCCAAAACAGCGAAATCAAAAGCCTTTTTTCAGTTTTTTTTTGGGGGGTATTCTGTTGACCGACTGTGACTAGGGCTCATTAAATACAGCCCCCCTTTACAGAAAAAGGTTTGACGACGTTGATGACTTCAAGCTAATATCAAAACAAATGTCAACACTGCCTAAACTAATTGTGATTCTTGTGTAAGTAATTGTACAAACAAATAGCCTTAATCGAGTTGTTTCAATTCATTTCTGTCCGGCCCTTAATGAAACATACAAAGTATTTATTATAATCTTCCCAACAGTCATCAAATATACAAACAAAATTTATCGATGCAAATCTTTGCTGATTGTAATTGTCCATATCACCGAAAAACGATTTGGATTAGTCATCTTGCATGCGTGTTCAACTCCACCTTGTTCGTTCAACAAAACCTCTGGGATATTTTCAGTGGACCGGAAGCGGAAACGGTTATGACGTCATTGTCAAACAATTATATGATAATAAAAGGAACTTGCAACAGTGACTTTGATGAATCAGCTCACTAGATGGAACCTATATCCACCTGTTAGAGGTCAAGGTAACCGATATACATGCGTGACGGACCGATGTCTTTGCCGATTCAAGACGGATGCTAGTTCCGCTAATTATGAATTTTTAATATTTTCCTGTTTGTATGTAGTCTTCGAAGAATGAGGGTAAAGTCTTTAAGGAGTTCCTAGCAGATTAAAATAGACCTTCTGGCGAGGCTGTCTGAAAGTAGTGCAATACCAGTTGCGAAGGGTAAAGTTTGTTCTGCTATAAGCATTAAGACATTGATACCTGAGAGGATAATAGTCCTACAAACTTGTTTTTTAGTTTTTTTTCTTCGATTTTTCCATAGATGTATGGATCAAAGAGTTTTAAGTTTTGTTTTTTTCTGCATAATTTCTTATAAAATAAAAATGCTACCGAATGTTGATTGGTTCATTTTAAATTTTTTTAATTTAGACATTCCATTTTTTTTCCCTCCTAGTCTTACGTGGAAATTCAGTGCGTGTCCGGGTCCTTATTCTGCACTGAACCGTAAAATATGGTAGCCAACAAATCACATGACTGGGGGAAATGGGAGTCAACCACCAAAATCACTTTATGATTGCATTTTTCTCTTCCCCTATGAATAATAAAAAAAAAAAGACTGTCTGAATGACCTCTAAGTGATTTCCCTTCCTTTAGAATGATCGTTACATAATTACGCTAATTAGAGATGTTCGTGATGGAGCCGTCCCTGAGGGCATCGTTAAATACCTGGCGTGTTCAGTTTCTCTTTTACATGTCGCCAGAGTTATTCAAAAAGAGATGAAAGTTCCGAGTTAATCGATTTCCAACTCGTGTGGCTGGAATTGTATTCGCTCTCATAAACAGAGCAAAAACTAAGACATTATCAGTTTCTCTCTCTCTCTCTCTCTCTGCATACGCTAATTAGAGATGTTCCTGCATCCCTTTTTCTTCTTTTGTTCGATATGATCCCCCTAACAGGGGTTTACACTCTGCTCATGACAGCTACTACGACAAGATAAAGTTGTCCATTTAGTATTCTTCAACTTGACCTCCTGTTTTTAAGCGGACTACCTAACTTTGAAGGGGGGGGAAGAGAAACAGTCGAAGTAATGAACCTTTCATTGTTAGCACCCCTGCTCCCTCTTCAATAAGTGATGGACGTCCCTCATTCCCGAAGACACCAGGACCTGTTTCGAAGAGACACGCCGATCTACGCGATAACACCACCCACCATAAACAGCGACTGTCTTAGGAACCCACTCCGGTCTCTAATCGCTAGTGACGGCGGCATAGTGGCGGGAACTTCAGTCTCCCCAGACAACAAAGGGGACAGGGACGAGCCGAGGGTAAAACGAGAAATTATAACTGATCTCAGAGTTGTGTGGAATACAAAACAGTCAAGAAGATCGAATAACGTCATCAGCTTGACTTTCTGAAGATGTTGATGACGTCACTAGACTATTCACCAATTCCATGAGCAGCCTGGTTTGCATCAACTAGTTACTCCAAAAGATGACTGTCGTATTCTCTTTCCACTGAGCAAACGAAAAAGTTCTGGAGTCAGAACATCGTGACAGATGGTGAAAGGTCAAATATTGATATCTAAATGACGGGGAAGATAAAACTACCTTTGGTAGGAGTAAACAGTTGGCGAACTTTGAAACGGCAAACATAAAGCAGTCCTAGAAAATATCGTGTGACTGTGAAAAACATGCATTGCACAATCTTCTTCTCATATGAATATCATCCGATTTAAAGGGGGGGGGGGGTTCTCCTGAAGATCCCTTAGAAAATTGACTCTGAATGTACAATCATTGGAAAAAGAACAGCTACACATGAAAGGGAGAAAGACGTTTTTGAGGTTGTAAATACCAGAAGAAGTTGTCAGGAGATCCTGGCTGATCTTCTTAACTAATAACTATAATTGATTCACATTCGAGACTTCAAATCAACCATCCACTTTATTATGCACAAAGGAACAGAGAATTAAACTGCCTGGACGTTAAATTAGGACCAGGCGCTAATAGCGAATTGGTCCAAATCACAGAACCGCAGGACTACGTGGTATGGAGTTGCAAAATGACACGAGAAATATTGGACCATTCGTCTAACTGTCCACAATCCTTGAAGAGGATTGGGCAGAGAATTGAGCTAGCGAACACACTTTGCCAGTTCATCCCACAGATGTTCAAATTTAAGAATTGAGTTGATCTAAACAGATGCTTGAATTCCTCCTGGTGTTCTTCAGACTTTTCTGTCACATAAATTGAAATAGTTGCATAAAATAACTCTTTTCTGCGTTATGTTTTTCAGGACAGCCGTCACTGGAGGGACGTTGTTGTCCCTCCAGTGACAGTGAGTGCTAAGTATAGAAAAGTGAACAAATGTAGGCGTTTCGCATATTTAGTGCAAGTAGGTTGTTGTTGAGTTGAAATAAATCACAATGCAAACAGCTTTATAGTGCCTTTTTCACATAACCCAAAGTCTCTGGTCCAAATAAAGTGGCCAGGTAGTATATATTTTAAGGTTCTACTTAGCCAAATCATCAATGTTTTAGTTAGAAGGAGGGGAAATAAGCTATTGTGGCAATTATAGAAACGCAAAGGTTGTGCAAGGAAAATATTCAAAATTATCAAAGGTTCCATGTACGATAATGCCAGGGGATTCACATATGCGTTTATTTCCCACGAGACTGTGAAAAAAAAGTAACAGAATCACATATAAGTCCCTTTTTCACTTCCAGATTGATATCCTAATCACCTGTGATGTTGACTTTTGATTCCAATTGATGGAAAACCCCTAGCAAGCTATTTTTCAACGGCGGATTAACACCTGGGTAGTTAAATTGCGCAACTGTCACGTACTAAATGACGCAGATAAACATAGCGCAACTTTTAGTCACCTCTTTAAGTACCAGGAGAATGACGTCATGGCCGCCATGTTTGTTGGCAGACCTACTTTTCAATGTAAACAGATCACAGTTCATCGACGCTTCTGCGTATTACATAGTACGCTTCTGTTGAGCGAAAAGCACCCTTTAATGTTGACAGCTAACTTAAACTAACACTGAAACGGGGTGATCAAGCACGGCTAAGGTCAAATGGCGGGAAAGTGTTATCGTATCGAATTTATTGGAACTCGAGATGTCCAGTCGTCAAGAAAAGAGTAGATTAAATCTTTTTCTTTTCTTTTTTTTATGAGGGAAGGGGCAAAACGTAAATAAAGAGTTTCAACGAGTCTAGAATGGCTGGGTTTGTTCATTTTTAAGGGCTGTTCACAAAGTATGCAGCGCGAATTTTATATTTTTGAAAAAGCCACGTTGTGAAAAAGGCCCGTAAAAATTCCTCACATCATCGACGGGACTCGAACTCAGGTCTTTACCACCCGGGGTTGGGTGGAAGACGATTTCACCAACTGTGCCACCCACGAGGGTTTTGTTAAATAAACTTTGGTGAGATTTTCCCCAACAATGATACATTTTCATATCAAGAAAACAAAATTGGCTATATCCATTTCGATTGTGCCATGAATTTCATGTCAGTATATATCGACTGGAATATAAACACTCAGTGACAAAAACGTTGTCCGTCCCTGAAAGCATAGATTCAATTTTCTGAGCTTTGGTATACAAATAGATAAAGAGTAGAGGTAAGACAAGATCTTTATTTAATGTGGAAAACCAGCATGTTTTGGGATGGTTAAAAGCCATCCCTGAATTATCCCAAATATGCTCAATACGAGATAAATCGGAGGTTTTTTCAGACCAAGAAGCATATCTGCATTGCATACAAAGTCAAAGTGTTTGACAACATTAATGGTAAGGGACCGATCACTGTCCTGTTAGGTGAGTTTAACACAATGTGAGTGTGAATTTGCAAGTTCTTGTTAAACAGATCAACAATAAATCCGATTATCATCCGCGAAATCCAAGATGGACTCCCTTTTGATGTTATGAATTGCAGTTCTCTTCTCCTCCCACCTCCCATAGACCGTCTTTGTCTGCCTCCAAGGTAACATTTTAGCATCTCAGTTCGAAAACTTGGTAAAAAAGTTATTTCCTTGAGTACTCTGCTTTTTTTTTTTGTTTGCTTTCACCTTCGCGGATATTCTTTGAAGTCATTTGCGAAGCCTTCTGACGTCAATGCGGTCGGTCTTACCTTTGAAAGGGTACCAGTGACTCACCTGACCCGGGGGATACAACCAACCTTGAGTCACTTGTCACGGATTTCTTTCTGCCTGACCACTTGTGACGCGTCTTCTTGTGTGGCATAGGTGTTAAAAACGGCGCACACTATGACAGGGAGGATATCAGCTTTTATGACAGATGAATAACCCACCGCCCCTCCATCCCCCTATTTTTCCACCCTACTCGAACTTACTTCGCAGGAAGTCCTAAGTGAGTAAAAGCTCTGTAACATAATAGACAACCACCGTTACTTCCGCATGCCAGGGTTCTTATCTTAGTGTTTTTTCACGTAATCAGAAGTGAATGTCTGGCAGTTGGATACGAGTCGCTGAGAGCACAAAGGCATACATGCCAGGTATGGACTGCTTAGAAGCCATGAAAAGGAAAACACTGGTGATCGACGAGCGCTGGAAGAACCCCTGCATCCCAAGTGTCTGTCGCCTACACAACTCTAAACAAAGGGGAGATTAGAGTGGGCAGAAAATTCAGAAATAAAACAGACAAAAATCCAACTGGTTTTGTATTGGAAGTTGAAGAGTCTTTCACAAGATGTCAAATGACTACGATGTGACCCACAACTATACATTTTTACTAAAATCCCCTCCTTATCTCGCCCTGGTAGCCTACTATTGTTAAACAACTTTTGTTCGCCAGTCGCAATTGGAAAGGCGGATCACAAGCAAAAGAGAAAATTCTCTTACACTTTCAAAAGAGCTCAACGTATCTCGAATACTTAAAAAGAGCCTTCACGAGGTAAGATTAGATGAGGGATCAGGCTTCCGGAGAAAACACTGCGCCATCATAATATTTTAAAGATTCATTGTTTCTGTTCGCTCTTTCTTTCCTCGCATCAAAGCAAGTAATGCTGTGAGGCACCTTAGTACTGCTTTTAAATTGCGTTTATCCTGTGGTCAACGTTATCTATTTTGCTGGATGAAAAACTCTCGCTTTTTTCCAAAATATCGGCAAACCGTATAACTCTCTCCATAAATGCAGTTCCCTCGGAGTTAACTGAGTCCACGTCTTGAATGTAAACGTTGGCTGTGGACGAGAGTTCACTCTGGGGTTAGTTTTAAACACGATTGAAAAAATGGTAACAGAAACAGAAAACTTTCTGCTATCAGCATTTTTCGAAATTCTTCTGCTACCTTTCCAGCAAAAAAATCAAAGGAAGCATTCGGAAGGATGTCTCTGTTATAAATAGGAGATCTGCCAAGATTGTCAGCACAGGTGTTTGAGAAGAACGGGTGTTGTTAAGCCAGAATTATCTTTAGATAACATTGAAACAGAACTACTGTTTGTAAAGGACAAAAGAATCATTATTCCGTGCGATCAAAAAGTTTGGAATAAAACTAATATTTTGGAAATTAAAGGTATCAGCTATTTAGATCTCCTTTAAAGTAGTCTCCAATGCAGTCTCAATTATGCTAAAACTTGGTTCATTTTTTTGGCCGCGCATGGTCAAACAATGAACCAAGAATATTAGAAAATGTGATGTTGTTTGGAAAAACCGGCCAGAAAACTAGGCTTTATGGAATTTGTGCTGGCATTCCCTGCTCACTCGGCTCTTTCCATTAAGGAATTTCTTGTGAAGCACTCCATCAACATGAACCTCCATCCTGTTATTCATCAACGGTAGCAACCTGTTTTTCCCCCCAAAACTTACAGCCCCCCTTGATTGAAAGTTCCCAGATTTACAACTGAAGATTGCTCAAAACACAATGCAGAAACTATTTGTGTATAACAGTAGTTAAATTCCCAAAAGATAATTTCAATGTTTGGTTCTGTATGGCAAAAAGGAGAACCTCCTAGATACTAAACAAAGTCGTAAGATGTTTCTTTGGGCCTCCAGATATTACTTTAAATCGCAGATATATATGAATAAAGGAAACACGGCAGTGAGTCACCAAAAATTATAGTGTCAAACCTCCTCGCGAATTAAGTCAAGTCCCATTCTAGACTGTACTTAATGCTATCAATCTTTCTTCCCTCTGGTACCCAAGAGTCCCCCATTGTCCCTCTGGCGGTTCGTGGTCTCCTCCCAGAAGATAAAGATAGCCGGGACAGTGTGTTTTTATACAATGTACCCCTTCCAACGGGACACTCCTTCCTTCCTGTCCGATGATTCACACCTTACATAGGTGTGTTGAACTGTTTGGACACTGTTGCCATGCGTCAGCCAAACCAGCTGGAAAAGCCGTCCCCTCTCCCTCAATTGTTGCTTAGAGGGGTTGCGGATGGTCAGAATGATTAGGTCGAGAGCAAGACACAGCGTGAACCGTTGGCATCGTTAACCAAGGTCACGCCCGGCAGTCCGATGGACAAGAGAGTAAGATCGCAACTCTCCCCATCGAATTTGTCCCCGTCTTACTCACCCTTCTCCCCGATACGCGAACAAGTAGTGTAATGCCGTATTTAGACCTCGGTGATAGCAACAAGATCTGTTTACCATTCTTCTAAATGACCTCTATCGTCCCAAAGTGCGACTGGTCGTGGGGTAGGCAAAAAAAGAGGAAAACCTTTTCTAGGTCTGTAGAGTAGTGTAATCGTTTTTCTTTATTTATTTCATAAGTGTAGGAAAACAAAGATGAAACTTATTGCGTTTATATTCTAAAGAAAATAGATGTTTACGAGCTATACAGAACTAGAGATGGTTTCCCTCGGGCATTTGTTCTGAGACACGTGGAACTGTTATGCCATCGCAGGGTTCAATACCCGTTAAAGATAGTTGACACGCTTTCTTTGACAGGTGGGTATTGAATGCCAAAAACCTTTACTTTGTTTTTGCTATAAATGCACTCAAAACCATCTGTTAAGAGTCATAAGCAGCGAAAAGCAATGCATATTACAAAGTTTACGGATATACTATGAAACAGGTCATTGATATATGAAGGCTAATTCTATTGTTTTTTGGTTAAACCTTCCAATATAAATAATCTGCGCATTAGTAGAACAAAGGAAGAAAATTTTAATGTGTAGAGCGGATACAAATTACATTTGTCTGCGATAACTTCTTTATTTCAAGCGACTCACTTTTTATTGTTCTGCCTTATCAATTAGCCTTTTGTTGTTTCAGAAGGCTAACTTTCGATATGATCTATTGTTCGTTTCTTAAGGCTAAATGCGATTATATTGTTCTTTCCAGAAGGCTAACTCTGAATACGTTGTTTTTATTATTCTTCTCAGAAGGCTAACCTTTGATATGTTAATTTTATTGTTCGTTTCAGAAGATTAATTTAATTTTATTGGGTTTTTTGAAGACTAACTTTTGATATATTAATTTTACTTTTCGTTTCAGGATGCTAATTTGCATTGTTCCTGTAGATAGACTGATTTTCTTGTTCCTTTAAAAACAAACACTGGACCTTCAAATATCATATCTGAATTGGAAATTTGGTCCTGCATTCACCGAGTTCAAAGCACACTTCGAAAAAAAAGTTCCAAAAATTCAAACCAACAGGATTCTTTCAAGGCATTGTCACCAAAGTTAAAATATGCTCAGCAGGAGGTTAGTGATACAACAACGGAAATAATGAAACACACACGCGACAGTAGTTGCCCCTCTAGTGAGACAATCAGATTTAAAACCAAAGTGGAACCCCATCCCCCTCCAAAAACAGCCAAAGGGGTGTATTCTTAGCCCCGCAGCAATGGAGTGGTAAAGTGAAATATGTTGGTAGCACGCTATGAGGTAATTGATGGTCGAGAAAAAGGGTTAAAATCCCATCAGCCAGAAGAGCGAGTGGAGAGCCCTGGTAATTCTATCGACAGCGATGCCATGTTTAGAAGATCGACTTCCGGTGACGTTGTACCTTAATCATCACAGCTCTATAGTAGCGATGCGGTTCATCCACTTGAAGCCATGATTTGCCTTAACAGGAGTGAATTTTTTGCACTTCCTAACGCCGTACGTGGACATCCTACGGAGCACCCTCTACTCCGATAACCCTTTCAACACCGCAGGTCTCCGCGCTGATCTGTTTCCAGCTCCGGAAGTCATGTCTAACGGCGCGTGGCCAAACGTTGAACAACACAACCACTAAGCCTAGTCACTAATATGCAAAGATCAACGTGTTTTTTTTTGTTTTTTTTTTTGTTTCAGTTCTACTTCAGTAAATGAAGGGATCTGTCAACCCTTCTCCGTCCCTAATTCATAAAGATGCAGTGGGCTGTAAAGTTTTTACAACTCCCAAGCGGGTCGAGGGGATATCGATGACTTCCCCCAAGCAAGCCACTGCCTTTGTAGCCCGATTCTCTTAGCAACAAGGTTTTTAATCAGAAATTACTAATGACAGTGGTAAGCGATCATGCCAGCACGCACAATTTCCCGCTTTGAGTTAAGCCTTTCCGCGAGTTAAATGGAGCATTACCTGAAAGCACGCCTTTCCCCTTTTCTGCCGCATATTTGACCCCTTTTCGTACCCTCCCCACTTTCTAATATCCATATAACCCTTTCTAAGCCTTCACTCTCTGCTCACAGCCATTGTGCGAGTTCCATCTCTGTCTCTGCTCCCGGTTTCCGTACTCATCAAGCAAGGAACTATTTTAATTGAACGTCATTTGATTGATGATCAAACTTTTCAACATGCAAAGCATCTGCATATTAGGCTACTTTAATTAGAGATACTTTAATTAATTAAAATATTTCTTTTTTTTTTTGCAGAGCTACCACGGATTCGTCAAGACGTGCATTAATAATAGAAGACCACTCTCAACCTCCGAGGCCATCTGTCATCCCTACAAAGTCTCGTCAGTAGGACAGACAAATGCTAATTGTGTCTGTCGTAATGTTTGTTTGTCTGAGGATTCCCTTTCTTTGGTTTGGACAAATGACTGCGGTGGGTAATGGATCCAGTAGTTGAACTAGCCAGAGATTAAGCCTAATGGTACTGTTAAAACATCAGTAGAACTACTACGAAGATCAGAATTAATAAGAACAAAGTTATTTTAAGAAATTAAGTTAATATCTCTTTATGGAGGGCTAATTTTTCATTTTTAATGTTTTATTCAGTTATTATTGTTTATTAAAAGCTTGTTTTCGCTGTTGTTTTTGAATTTTTTCCCCATCTGTATGCGAAAGTTAATTTTTTCTATTGTTTTCAAAATGCAATTTCATTCTTATTTTAAAAAGACAAATCTTTCATCTTGCCTTCCATCCTCATAAATTTCGACAGTTCTCTACACATATTTATTTTTATTGTTTCTTCCATCTATCAATTTAAATGCCTTCTCGCTAAAAATGTATAAACAATATTGGGAAATTATTTATGTAGAAAATGAGCCACCTAACCTGCTTGAATGCTCCCACACCTTCCGGTGTTCTAAATACAGTGTCCTCTCTGAGCCAGCACTTTCAACACGTTATGTAACTGAGGTGGTAAAAAGAGAGAGAGAGAGAGAGAGAGAGAAGTATGTCAATGTTCCTGTACCCACACACCGATTCCGGAGATGACATTGCAACATAACATTCCAGGTCACAAAAGAAATGGAAATTCAAGGTTGTTGAACTGATAAGTTCCCACATAAGGACGATTCTATATTTAAGTTTTACATTGCACAAGTACGCTGTTCTGTCATACATAATTTAAAGTCAAAAACCATTTAGCAATAATCAAATGCTAATGGCAAGTGAGCGGCTTTTCCGGGATGAAAAACAATGGAGTTGTCTTTCATCCCGATACAAGTTAGCAAACTAAACGTAGAATAAAAGCAATCTACAGAAACAAATATTAATACATCGTGTCCTTGGGGCTTAATGTACAAAACAACAGCCATCCCCTAAAAGTTTCTGATGAGTCCACTAAATGAGCTACCTTAAGGATTGTGACATCCAGTCCCGTATACTGTACGAAGTCATGCATCTAGTGGTTCAAAGTTTCCCTATCTGCTCTCCATAAAAACTGTTTACAATCTTTTATAAGTCCGTTTTCACTTTCTTTTTCTTCCTGTATGCTGATACTCCCAGTCCTTGACATCTACTTTGACTAATGCTTTTCTTGCTTAACCTCCGTGTCTATGTTTAACGGTTCCTTCACCCCATCATGCACAAAAACAAGATGCAAAGACCGAAGAGGGAAGGAAAAAAAGAAAAAAAGAAAGCAAAACCGGTCAGCTAACACGCATCATATAAACACAGCGGGGATTGTTATGCCTCGCGTTATCACCTGAAGGGGTGTCCAACCAGGCAACATGATTTAAATCCTTAACATGAAGCTGCATCTCTGAGATATAACTGGTTACTACTGGGTCAAGGCTGTAAAATTCTCAACGATTTTGGAGTAATTGTTGATTCGCTGCATAATTACCTTTATAAGCTACTGCGGGCTTCTGTTTACATTCTAACACTACAGCCACCTGGCGGTCATTCCAACAATGCACAAATCCTTATTTTACTGGTAATAAAAAGTTGTTTGGCAAGCAGCCAAGTTTACCAAGCCCTCATTTGCTCGCTTCGAAAGTCATGGAATGTTGCTGGGCTGATTTATGGGGCAAACAATAGACCAAAGTTCCTTGCTCTTGTGTTGACAAAACTCTGGATAAAGAGCCATATACAATAAAAGAACAGATCATCGGGGTATTTAGCGTATACATAAAGTGTCCAGATTTTCTGGAGTCCAAAGCGGGTTTAAAAGTAAAAAATGAATCATGAATAATCGATACTAAGAATGTACAATACAGAAGGACTTGGTATGGTGAATCCGAAACGATTCTCATCTCCATGTATGCGTATAATTACCTATTTAACTTTTAATTATTGCCAAAAGCTGCGTCAGATACCAATATAGCAATGAACGCACACAAAGGCCACTTGTGAGGCTTTCACTGAACTGCTTTTATCTTCTTTTTTTTTCTCCTTTCCATTTTTAACTTCAATATTGTATCTGTGATGAATCATCTAGCCAAGATAGCTGGAATCGAAATCTTCGTTTAAAATTTAGCTGACTCACTGATACGTCATCGCCAGGAGACGCTAAAGCCTCCCCCAAAGAAAAGTGGAGAGCCAAAAGAGTAGCGCGATTTTATTTAAGCTGCGCGTTATGTCACACCAGGATCTTACGCAGTGGGTGGGGAAGTACATCAGGTGATACACCTCACGGTCTCCAAAGTACCTTAAAAAAGGATAAGTACTTAAATACGCAATTAAATTGTATATAGCAAGAAGTTATGGTTCATCCGAAGCGTCGATTATCCGAATCAATCGAATAACTGGCAGACAGCGCCATCTACATGTATTATGCATATATCAGTTTGTTTTGTCTCATTTAAAGTAGTGAAGCTAAAGAGAAAATGGAATGGTTACCACGCAACCATGATTATCGTTAGTTTCTATAGCAATTGCAACTCACTTCGCACGTTTAAACCTAAAGTAGGAAACGGATATTTGGGGGGAAAGTAAAAAAAAAAAAAGGAACAGACGACATCCTAGAGGGTCGTTTTTATTTACCACACAGATGAAATTTCCCTCATTTACGGGTGACAAAAAATCCATCTTGTTTGTCATAAACGTGCAGTAGAAAGTTTTCTTCCCCCTCTTAGTGTTAAGCGAAAGAAACGTTCGGGGCCGGACAGAAAATAAAGCTATTAGCTATGCCAACAATCTCGGCCTCTGGGGGGTTTCTGATGCATGGGCAAACGGCCACTATGGTATTTCGTGCATTCTCCAGACCCCCTGTCACAAACCTTAAAATAACGCCCTCTTTATAAGGAGCAAGGGAGAAAAAAGAAAGAAAAGAAAAAACTTTGTTGCTGTCAACGTCTCAGATGCCACTGACGTATTGAACGCTAAGGCGGAGTGAAGCTGCAGATCACTAGAATAGATGGAGAAATTTAATCACGGAGGACAACTGTTGTTTTCGGTGTGTCAACTAGCACAAGTTGACGGTGGAATTTTTTACATTGGCCAAGGATTATCACCCAGCTCATTAGTCAAATTGAAGTCAACCATCGTCTCTACGAGAGATGTTTTGAATTTTGGACCATCCCCATAGTAGCTCTGTTCCTAAGTGGTTCCGCTATCCCCTATACCATCCTTCTGTCTTTCCAAGCATTGTAGAACGACCATCGATCATGAAGTGACAGTTAGGGTTAGATGCGGTACCGAGTTCCGAATATCCAATCTACGTATTCATCTCCAGACCCAGATGACACTGATTAAACACCTTCTACTGAGCCAACGCCTCGCTATCAGCACGTGGATTATCTAACTCCCCCCTCCTTACCCCCACCAGCCTCTTCCTCCCTTAGTAGGTCCATAGTCAGGGCGTGATAGCGATAGTCCTACTTTACATGGCTTCTCTGTATGGTAACTTAGACGGGTTTGAAAAATGGCGGTCAACACTCAACAACCATTAATTCAAATGTCATCTCGCAAGCTGTCATTAGAGTCAGCCTACAGAGATGTATTAGCAGTAGCAGACAGCTGCAAATCACTTTCCACTGGGGAAAAGCATCGTGGCAGGTAGATGTGTGGACCTGACCTGCACCTAACTGTCAGCTGCAGTGAAAGCGAAGTGTGTCATCAGTGGGATCACCTCACTTTGCTGATTAAACCAAGTGGTCCTCTCCCGTACAAAGCACACTCAGGATATTTTGTATGCTGTATTAAACTGTATTAATCACAGTAAGAAAGAACAACTGTGCTCTCCATCCTCCCTAAGTTTGGACTTTTGATGCTGTCAAGATAATCCTACAAGTACTCTATTCCCTCCCACTCTAATCGGTTCCCCCCTTTCCGTCCCTACTCTCCCTACAAGCTCAATCTGTCTTCGGGGCCGGAGTCGTCTATAAAACCAGCAATTTAAAGAAAACAGACGAATGCGAAGATGAATTGTGGATAAAATAAGCTCTAGAATGATCCATAAAATGGATGCTGGAAAATCTCTTGTTATTGTATTCTGGGTTTTATTAACATTAATTGATAGATTGGTTGTTATGTCTGGGAAATGAAGTAATTTTTAAATTTTAATGATTTTAAAGCTTTTTTTTTTTTATAAACAAAAAACAGTAAATAAAATGGAAAAAGAAGACATATTTGTCTGTCTATTATTTAGCCAAAAACAAATAAATGTACGTTCTGAAAGCAACTTCAAAAAAAATTTATATACTTTTTATTTTTATATATTTATTAAAGTTTGTTTTATTTATGCTTTTTATTTATATTTATATATTTTATTTATAAATTTAGACTATTATTGCCAAAAAAATCCGAAAAAAAAAAAATAATAATAATCCTAGAGATTTGAACTCAAATCTCATTAACACATTCTACAATAAAAAAAAAAAAACACATCGTCATAACCACTAGGCTACCTGAACACCAAGAAAATGCCTTCATTTTCTGATATTAATATTTATAAAACACAAATTATATTTTTAAATTTTAATTATTTTTCAAATAATTAAATTTAAACAGAAAATAATCTGAAACTAGATAAAAATATCATAAAATCTTTTTATTTATAATAAAATATCATGGTAGATTTAAACATTTCACGATTACCAAAAAAAATTATAAAATACGTTAGCGCCTGCTTAGAATGTTCTAGATGCACACAAAAAATAAAAATTTATGTTTATATGAAGAATAATAAATAATAAATGAAATAATTATTAAATTTAAATTTAACGGAATCCTAATTTTCAGGATTTGAACATTTTGTTTGCGGGTTCACACTATTATTCATATGCAGATGAGTCACTGATCTCTTCTGCTTCACTGTACGTGCTCGTTCCAATTCCTTCTCGAGCATCTCGACAACAAATCTCGTCCAGACCCTTTGGCTGCTTAAATCCACGATGAGTCAAAGGCTGTTCGGATACCTATAGCGAATGACGTCACCCTTCACACATGCCAGAAGCAACGAATTAAGAAAGCCGGTGTTCTTACCTAGGATGAGTCACCGCAAACCAGATTTAGGAGATTAAATAAAAATTGTACCCTTATTTGTTATAATGAACTCTGAGAGAATGTTACTTATTCCCAACTCCTCCCACTATCTCCCGGGTCACACTGAACTTGTTCGTTTACTTTCTCAGTGGATAAATAACTTTTTTTGGAGCTTTTTCTTTTGCTACTCACGCATGTTGTCTTCTGCTACTTTATTATTATTATTTTGTTTTTCATTTGTTATTTATTTGAATCGTCTTTTGCTACCTATTGAAATCAAGTTTTGCTAATTTGATTGTGATTGAAGCCATCTTTTGCTACTTATTTTAAATTGTCTTTTGCAACTTCGTTATATCGTCTTTTGGTACTACCCTACAATTTAATTTAATGCGCTTCAGCCGATGATTGCTTGTTAGCAAGAAAGCTAGTTGTTGGTTGAATATTAAGTAGCGAATTAATGAATAAATCCCAGATGTTTATTTATTTATTAGTTATGTACAATGTAACTATAAAGCCTGTAATCGGTTCGGATTTCTCAAGACATTATTGCAAATTGCTTGACATGAATACCTTACTGGACGATCAAAGCTATCTTTGTGCATGGTCTATTCAACGAGTGTCCGGGCCCTTCAATCGTAGTGGGCCCAAAAGTAGATGTTGATAGTTTAGTGGGCTGTCGATCTCGATCAGCAGAAAGGTAGGCATTTTGGAGTGACCAGTTAGCCGGAAAATATGTATTTCGTTTAATGCTTTTAAAGATCATAATAAGACTTTATGTTTATAAAAAAATTATGCTCTTGGCGCTCTCCCTGACCCCTTGGTCCACTCCTTTCCACCGATTGCACCCGTTAATGAAATCGTTTGAAGATAAAAATGCATTCAAACCTAAGTTGATATAATTATGTTTATTTCTGAACTAGAAATATGTACATAATGGAGTCAAACGTTTCGTGGTATTTTCTTAACACTTCTTCAGTGACTGCTGACTTTGTAATACACCTCACAAAAGATCACTTCGGTTATATTCTTATCAAAATGACTAATTGTAAAGACCCTGAATTTACCAGAAGTTGGATCAAGCCTTGTTTACATGCTGCTTGTATAGAGACTGTATTTAATGTTATCTGTCATATGTTTTATTACTCTAGCTGTATAAAATGAACATTTAACAGTTTTTATGACAAGCTAGGGGATTTTGTCTTTCCATGAACAACTGGTTTATGAGTTGCCTTGGAACCTGGGGACGCTCACAGTCAGAGAAAAGAATAGAACATTAGCAGCAACTAATGGCAAAGATAGTCAGGCTATCTGTGTAGTGATAAAAACTTCGGGGGGGTTATCTCCGTCAAAGGTTCTTGTGTGGTCGACAGGTGGATGGCACAAAAATGCTTGTCTGCTCCTCCTCCTTGTTGCCCATCCGTCAAAAAGGAATTCTTCTCAGAGCATTTCGATTCTCCCTCCGCCAGAATGTTTTCACAGTACCCTTAAAAAAGTAACGAATGTACCAGGATTTAGAGGAACATTTTGGGAAACATGGTAGTCATTATAATGGCGAGGAAAAAAATGATCTATCATCGCTGCAATGAGCTTGCTGGAGAAACGCGAGTGATGTATTGGCCAATGGTTTGTACAGTATGCACACCACACATAGAAGCTACCGTGATTGATTTCCCCATAAAAAATGACCTCAAGAACGCAAGAATTATCATGGATACAATGGGAGTCTCTTCTACCAAGGGGCCTTAAAGTTCGTACAAAGATTTGTCTCCATATTAAAATATAATAAATAATAAAATCCCGAATATACGCTGTTCGATATTGGAAACTTTCATGCATAATAAATGTGCTGTATATGGACGTAAACGAGTGGTAATCATGCTGATCGACGCAGTAGAGCGTCTAATAAGAATCGGAAGGTGCTATAAAAAATGTAACCGTTAGGAGACCAACAAAGGGGTGAGCGAATGACCGTTTAAGAATGTGTAATGCTTTGAGTTTAAAGTAGCTGGAGGGTGAAGATCGGAGAGCAGTGTATCTCGAAAGCTGGAAGATTTCCATCATGGGGAGACATCAGTTGTATTAGTCTTGACCTCTGGTTGGTATTTTTAACACATTGAAAGGAAGACATTATATCGAAACCTTCCTACGATCAATTCTTCTGTAGTTTCTACGCCACATCACAAACGGTATCTTCCAGCAGGACAATGCCTACACATATTGTCAACTAAATCTGTCGCCCATTAAACACATTTGGGATATGATCTGACATTCACTGACCTCTGTCCTATCGCTTTTGCCAAACTGTAATATTGAAATTATAGAATTTTATTTATTATACAAACCTTCGAGTCTAAACGCAAATAAGGCTCCTGGAGTTGATAGCTTATACCTTGCTGGTTTTTTGTTGTAATGTTTTTGGTACATCAGCAACATAAGCCATATTATTCTTACATAATATGTCTGTAAATTGCATGTGTTCTGCGGCCGATTTTGCTGTCTTGGTGGATGAAAAACCTGAGTTTCTGGGAGGAAAACTATGCTGTCCTCGCATAAGACCAACTAACTGAGCCATGTTGTGAAAAAGGCCTATAAAAATTCCTCACGTCCTTGATGGGATTTGAAGTGAGGTCTTTTCCACCGGTGGGGGGGAGAATAATGATAATACCAACTGTACTACCCACGAAGGAATTTACCTACTAATCTTAAAAGCAGGACGCGAGAGAATGCATTGAATTATTAAGGTTAATTATTAGGGCACAATTGAACTTGGGAGCAATTCCTTAGATTGCAAATGTCAATGTATTGCCAACCAGGGACCAGACACTCTGATTTAAATGGGGGGAAAAATCATGGAGATGATAAATAGGAGAATTCAGGGACATTTAGATAGAAATGGAATTCTGAAGGAGGCACAACAGGTTTTGTTAAAGCAAAATGATGGTTAACTAACCTGCTTAGCTGTTCTGACATTGTTCATAAGCTGGACGCAAGGACTAATTTCAACGTTATTTGGGTTTTAGCAAAGCATTTTATTCAGTCCAGCGCGGGAAGTTACTCTATAAACAGTAACATATCGGGATAACGGTTAAGATTCCAAGATGGGTTGTAGAACGGATGATTAGCTGGGTCGCTGTTGTGTTAAATATCGAAGCACACGACACTCGCTTCTGGAGTTGACCACTCGTAGCTATTCCACATCTCACCTTTAGATAGTTGTTCGACTACTGTTCAGCCAGTCACTGTTAATTCATGATATCACAGAACGGGAGCACTAAATCACATTGGTATTATTGAGATACTGGAACTTGCATGTCTTGTCCTCACAATTAGACGTTCGAATCGGAAAGATCTCGACGCTGACCATTTCTTCTTCGCAGACACTAAAAAACTGATCGCCCACGTGTGAGAACTACAATGGGGTGTTATTAATGCAAAGCCAACTCATTATATGTAAACGGTTACTAAGTGTAAAATTTGATGGTTGTTACTTTTTTGGTTAAGCTGTCATTGGTTTTTCTTTGTTTTTAATCTAGTTTTGACAAAAATACACATAAATACATGGATACATGGTTGTAGGTTAGCAGTCAAGTTACAAACATTTATTTATTTATTTATATGTACTATGAGTCCCAGTCAGCTATCCAGGCAACCCCACAATCTATTTACAATGTAGTGCCACTAACAATGTTAAAGTACAATTATCTCAAATCCTCTCGTAGAGGGTCAATTCGTTATCGATGTAATGTCCATATCACAATGCAATACTGTGAAGGTATCTGACACTATAAAGTCCCAACATAAGGTTGTGATAATCTCTAAGGATCAAATTGGCACTTGTAGGTCCACTATGAAGATTGAAAATGAGGGGGAAGTCCAATCCAGAAAGTAGATGTCTAAACCAGGAATTAGATCACAATAAAGAAGTAAACTTTTCCTCAATGCCTGAATATTCCTAACAGTACAGCAGTTAATAGTAAAGGGGAATACCTCAAGTCCCCATGTACAGTCCATGGAACTGCAATAACACCACAGCATCAGGTCATCCATCGAGGAAGTAACCACAATGCAATCCAACATGCTCATCGTGGTGGTCTAATCATGAATCCCCAATTTCTCTGAAACAAGCCTGCCCGAAAAGCATCAGCGGTCTCCTCAACAACACTGAATCACCTGTTAGTGGAAGAAGCATCTGGAGGATGTGTCATGAGGTTCCTTAGAAGCCAAGTTGCGAACTCCTGTATGCATGATTGTCATTTTTCTGGTATGCAATAAAAGTTAAAATAAATAACTATTAGCATCCTAGCTTTAATAAAAGGGTCAGCCGAATGATCGGTTTATGTGTGTGTTAATTTTACTTTTGCCTTAATCGCTTATTATACAAGAAGGGATTCCACGAAGGAGCTATGATTACTTGTGACACTCCATGGATCGCTTTTTCCAAGCAGTTGACTACCCCTCACGTAGGATATTTCTAAACTAGAGAGAATATCTTCCATGTGCTGCATCAGTAGATGTCAGAGAACAAGGATTTCCACAATATACATTGTAGCGAAGTAGTACCACAAAAATTAATAGCATTTACCCCATTTAAAAAAAAAAAAATGGTTGCAGCCAAAGAAAATTGCAATTTTTTAATATTGGACTTAAGTTAAAATGAGCCTGTCACCACTACTATCTGGTTATGCCATGCTGTTATCTTCTCCTTTGACCCGCCCTCGTGGGTAACACAATTGGTAGAATAGCTGTCCTCCCTGCTCGGGTGGAAAACACCTGAGTTCGAATCCCCGTCAATGACGTGAGGATTTTTCACAACGTGGTTCATTTAATCGGTCTCAGTGGCCCTCCCACGAAATATCGGGTTTTTCACTCAACAAATTAATTAAAGAACAGACATACAGTGCAATATGGCCTAAGTTGCTAACGCGTCTAACACCCTAATGTTAGGCGTATTTCTGGAGAGCATGTTTTTTTACCTTTTCCTGCGACTTCTCATGGATATCCGAAAGTATGAAATCTTAGTTCTTTCAGCAAATTAAGTTTCTACACTGCTCGACAAAATTAACAGAACACATAGCCTTAAAAGCCCATTAAAGGTGGTATGGTGGTGTCCCATCGAATAACTATGAAATGAGGAGACAGCGAGAAAATTCGGACAGGTATAATGGACATTTATATGGATTGTATAAGAAATAACCAAAAAGGTCACATTTCAAGTCGATACAAGATGCTCGAAAGATGGTCACCTAACATCAGTACGGCGCATAATGCCTCCAACTGCTAAAGAGGCCTGACTGCGGTGAACTATGCTCGATATAAGGGCGTCTATAAGATTCTGTGGCGACAAATCCCATTCTTCCACCAACACAGACCTTAGCTCCCCAAGTGACTGAGGAGTTGGATGTCGGCGTGCAATGCGACGCCTAAGGGCGTCCCACAATGTTCGATTGGATTTAAGTCTGGTGATTGTGCTGGCTACGGCAGTCGTTGCATATCTTCAGTTTAAAGATATTCCTCCACCACTTGAACTCTATGTCCCTTTTTCTGATGTTGGAGAGATGGTACCGCATTACTCGTTGTCTCCAGATGAAATAACGTCTAGAATTTGTTTGTACGCTACAACGGGACTCATCAGAGAACAGAACTCTATCCCATTTGTCAGAGCTCCAAGTCACCAGTTTCCATTAGCTCTGCAGTGGTTGTAAATTGAGCCTTCTTAGCATAGTTCTGACTGTGGTTGCAGCAGCTTTAACAGATAGTTGATGACAGGACATCGTAGGGTTCCGTCTTGCTGTTAGAAGCAGATAGCGGTGTGTTCTGGTTGACGTAGCCCTCGGGCGACCTTGTCCAGCTCCTCTTGTAATGGTTCCTGTCCTGAAACCGCTTCCATAGCGCCAAGACGATACTGCATGGTACATTAAAGCAACATACCACCTCCACTTGAGACTGCCCGGCTTCAAGTCCTCCTATGGCTGCCATCTCAAAGAATCATCTAAAGGACGATGATTTGCTGTCCTGAGTACTGCAGATGTGGCTATCCCACTGAGTAAATTAAAAAAAACTGGAATGAAGTGATGTGGGTGCAATCCTTGTTTTTATAGGTATGTATAATTTTCATAATGTGCGGCTCTGTAAAATGGTTTTATATTGGATACTCGGAATTTGCATACCAGGATGCCTATTATATTAAGTATTCACTGTTCACAATAAAATAGTCATGAAAAATATTTTTTTCTTTTTATTTTGTCAAGCAGTGTATAAGAAGTGAGGAAGTGAGAGAATCATTTCCTCTTTGTCTTCACCAAAAATTCTCCCCGCTTCAGGTTGGAGTAAACTGGTCAACAGCAAGTTGATTGTGTTAATTAGATTGCTCACGCCAATCTGAATGGGTGACAATTTCTAGCCACGAAATTGGCAAATTCTTGGGCAGAAATTGTTAAACTGGCACTCATCAGATCTGGTTCTCCTTTTGTTTCCAAAATGAACTTTTGAATAATGGAAGAGATTATCTGGTATTTCCGAAAAAATCACAAAACGGAGAGACTCTGGAAATGCTGGAAGCACTTCCAGAGCATATGAGTTAGGGTGATTGCTACCATCACTATATGAAATGAAGTCTCTAGGGGACTATTTCGAGGAGTAACATAGTACCCACTACTAAAAAAAAAAACCATTAATTTTAGGCCACCCGAATAATTAAATTCATCTGCCGTTCTGTGTCTTATGTCTGTTAATTGCGTGTGTTCTATGGTCGATTTTTCTGTTTTGCTGAACGAAAAACCCCATTTTCTGGGGGGGGGGGAGGAGAACCTGAAACTGACTAACTCAGCCATGGAGTGAAAAAGCCCATTAAAGTTCCTCGCGTCGTCGACGGGATTCGAACTTGGGCCTTTTCCACCCGGTGTGGGGAACACAGAACCCACTGTTTTTTTGTGACAGGTTTTTTTTTTTTTTTTTTTTAATACAATCTGGTCGAGAATGTGTATATGTGGAATACAAAGTCGTTACATTCCTTCAAATAGAAAATAAGTAATGGAACAAGTACATTTTTCTGATGTTCTTTGTTTCTGATGTAAATGTCTTATTTCGTACGGTTACTACACGATCAGCCTTATTAGACGTTCAAGTTTATGAATTCTGCATCATATCTCCTATATTCTTTTAAGCCAATCCCACTCAGTTCCCCTCCCCCCGTCATCCCTCAGGGGAGGCAAGGGCATCTGAACAGTCCTGGTTCTAAATAGCAGGGGGCGTTGTAAAATCTCATAGTGGGCCAGAAGTTGTAGTTACTCCCTCTGTTAGATGTTGACTATCTTGAAGTCCACTGTTACAGAAGAAGTTTGTAACCCATGTAAGGTTCTGGGAGGTCGCTGACCACTCAAATTTATCAGCGCTATATATGCGTTGGACGTAATGACACTCCAAACCATCAGACTCACTCTGTACTTATTGATCTGAATCCCATTGAGCATGTATGCAATAAAAAGAAGACAAATTTTGAGTTTTCATCCATTCGTGAGTTAAGAAGAGTGGGCTTCACAACCTTCACTCATTTAAAAATTTTATTGATTATCAATTATTTTACGAAACCATTGTCCTTAGTACTTCAACTTTTGTCCACCATTGTATGTATGTATTTATAATATATACTAGTTATATACATATTTTACGTACAATAACTAGCAAACTGTGTAATTATACTACCATGCAAAATTGTCCTAAGGTTCTTATTTTGAGGTGTGTCTGGTGAATTCAATAGTCTGGTGAACCATTTAATCTGCGAAGTACCTCTTCTGGGAAAAGTAATTATGCAACTTCAAAACTGATGCGAATTCCTAGCGTGCAATCGAATTAGCATACCACACGACTGGAATTTCCCAGAAGTCCGCATATATTTAAATATTCATAATGGTCTTTGTGCATGACCTCTTTTACACCATAATTCAACTTTCTTCCATAATTTCTATGGAAGAAAATTGAACAACTCTTTGTTTAATGCATATGAAATACCATACCACACAATGAACAAAACAAGACAGTTTTACATAGAAAAAAAACTTTATTATATATTTCCATACAAAAATTTACGAAGCCAGGTCAACGGCAGGCCCCAAAATCATTTCTACGTGTAAACAATTTTTCACAAAAATCCTCCCCACTTTCAATATAAAATATCACTTGGGAGAGTTACCAATAAAAAGCAACACTACGGGTGATGCATGACAATACAAACACACACACGCGCACAATATATACAACAGTGGGGTTTAGGGCCCATTGAGAGGGAAGGGTCTCCATTCTGATGTTATTTCACATCAAAACACCACTGTCAGCTTATTGAACACAGAATACCAAATACTGGATAAATTTTCTGTATAATGTTCCTTTGACTAATAAATGGAATATATCACAACAAAACGAGATCAATAAGAACCACTGGCCGTGGCTAATATAACTAAGTGTCCATTCTCGGAACGCTGCCCAACATAATCCATCACCAAAATACAATTAACCATAACGTTAATTTTCCGTTATCGGTCAAATAAAACACTGGATGTTGGTATTAATACCAGACAAAAGCACTTACTAAAATCGCACAAATACTTTTGGTCAGGGAATGTACAACATAACGAACCTCATGAGAACACGGCATAAATTCCCAATAAACTAAAAAAATATATTCGTGCCTGTCAAAAATTGCAACTGCAAAGCAACCATTCGATAAAGATTTTATTATAAATTCATTTAATATATTTTAAAATATATGAGGGGGCGCTACAGTCGTATCTTTAAAAAAAATGAAGTCATGTACAGCTAAGCGAGGTAAGCAATCATTGTTAGCTCTTAAAGAGTTAATAATGATTTTATTAGCAAGATACCAAATACAAGCGCATTTGCATATTTTAATAACACCAAAGAGAATAAAGAAACCTGATCTGCTTCTACAATTTGAATGTGCGTTTATTTTATTTATTTATTTTTTTATATACGCAAAACACATTTCATCTTACAAGTTTTCCTGGGAGGATCAAATTAATTGAGACTCTAAAAGCGAAGTCAGAAAATCGGATTGACTGCATAGAATAAGAAGGCACATTTTATATAGTTCAAGCATAAAGAGCTACTGCAGCGTACACAACTCCTCATTTTATATGGTTAATATTTGCATTAACCACAACAAAATGGTTTCAGTAATTTAAAATTACTGAAATAATTTAATACAACTAAGTTGACACTGAATACAAAATAATAATAAATTCATATATTCAACCGAAAATACAAATGCAGTTTTAAGGTTAAAGTATACCTTTAAAACAGTTAAAACATTACATTCAGTATTTACGAATTATTCAAAAAAAAAAAAAAAATGTTTTGTTTGTTTGAGAAAAACATTCAAAATACAATTATTTCTAGTTTTCTTACATTCAAAATCTTACAGCTAACTTTCAAAATATGATAAAAGGGTACATTAAAATAATAATTCAGTTTCTTATTAAAAAAAAAAAAAAAGTGAATGTAATCAAAATAGCAAGGGAAATTTTTCCATTACAATCTGCATTTCTTAAATCGCTACAAATAACTGGCATTGCAGTACCGCAGTAAATATAGTACCGCAGTAAATATTTAAACCTATTTATACATAAATATTAAGTATAAACGATCTGAAAATGAAAATGGCACAAAAATAAATAACTGTATGCATCCTTATATATGAAAATCTCTAATAAATTTCATAATACTAAAAAATAATAATAATAATAAATCAAATGGACCGATCAACCAATATTTCAAGAACAAGGCGATCACACATTCTAAAACGATTTACTGCAATACATAAAAATCACAAATTTGCTTCGTGAAAATAATTTAAGATTTAAAATAAAAGAAACTAAATAAAAAATTCATTTTAACTTTTCAATTAGTTTTGACGTCAAGATAATAAATGAACATAATCCACGTGGTCATTGTGGATTTTTATCTTATTATACAACATACTACCATTGGCAGTGATAGTTTACTGTATAGAGTTTCAAAATTACTGAAATGGCTGTAGCGAAGTAAAATGCACACAGTTACCAAAATATTTGGCAACTAAAATCAAATTTCAGTTTCACATCAAGAAAAATAGTTTCAAAGGTGGCGCGGATGTTGTAGCAATTAACAAACGACAGAATCCAGGAAAAAACATATATATTTTAATACAAATCGAATTCTATTAAAGACAACTGCTTGTTAATGGAAACATGTGCCCAGCCTGGAGTCAGTAACTTTCTAAAAGTTATTCTGTACACACTCAAGAGAAATTTTTTTAATTTTTTACATTTCGAGACCATCCGAAGTTCAGTCCTTGCCAGCTCCTATTAAATATCCATCGCTCTTTTAGCGTCCTTAGCTGATTTCGTGCAGATCCTTTTGCCAACTGCACAAATGTTCAAGAGTTTTGCTCCCTTGTAGAAATTTCGGCTCAACCACAAAAGAATATTTACAGTTCTAGTTTGAGATGAAATGAATGATGATTTTTTCGTAAGCTAGTTGATAAAAGTCCTTGTGGATGATCCCTTCAAAAGCATATGAGTTGAGCAAGGAGTCTTTGGCATGTCACAAAGATTTCATCACCTGAAAAGAATCTCTTGTCATCAATCAATGTCCATGAACAGATGCGATCAGAAAAAATCCAATAAAGCTGTCAACGATGTTTGACAGATCCAGTCATGTATTCCTTCTTCTTGGAAGGAACCGAAGAATATTACTTAAGCTGTTCCTTGGTGTCTCTGGAGACTGGCCCTGCAAGTGTACAAACATAAAATTAAATAAAATGAATGCTCTAAATAAGCAAATATATATTTTTATTTTAAAAAAGGTATGAATTCTTAGTGAATTTGATAATTTTTACTATAAAGACATTTTTTCCCTCAAAAAAGGGAATTTATAACTAGTTGTAACATAAAATACATACATGTATTTTTATATTTGGCCCGATCATGTCGTCAGACATGATCTATAAGAATCACACTAGTGACTAGACACATCTATAAGAGTCTTTCAAATGTGCAGAAATGAAATTTTCGAATGCAGAAGGTGAATTGTAAAAATCCCAATAAAAAAAAATTGGAATTCGCAGTTCATACAGGAACAGCAGCTTACCTGGTGGAACAGACCACCACGATCGGTCAAGCATACATGATCGTGTGGGGAGGGGGGCACATGAATCAGCTGCTCCCGTCCCGGAATTGGAGTCCAGACTTCTAAAGGGCCGGCCAGTGAGATTATCCCACCCAGTGTTTGTGCAGCATCTCCATGTCCTTGTCCACATTGAGTACAGAGGAATCGACTTCTTACTGAAATGTCTTGGTGAGGAACAGTGCCAGTTGCAGTCTAATATTTTATGGAGGAAATCATCGCAGGTGATTTCCTCCAAGAAAACAAGTGCACGAACTTGCAAGGGAAGCATCCCAATCCTTCCCCCACCAGAAAAAATTTACTCCATACTAGCTACTGATAGTCTAGTTTCGCCACAGTACCAGTCATGTCCATCGCTATATCCAAACAACTGAGCAGTTAGAATAGCCTTTAAAGACAAAGCCAGGCAGCTTAATGCATGCATCGGTGCACAGCATAGGAAGTGCTGCAACGATTTGCCTACAGCCTAAATCTATATGAATAACAGAAGGGTTACACAGCGTGTAGAAAAGGCCGGTTTCGAACCCCGTCAAGACTGGGGACTTTTTCAGAGCGTGGCCGAGTTAGTCGGTCTTAGGAGATTTTGTAAATTTTTTTACCCAGGAGATTCGAGTTTTAATCCAGCAAAACAAGCAAGTGTACCACTGAATATACAGAATTTAGCCTTAGTTGCTTTTGTGCAAAAAAACAAATTTATTCCAATGCGTATGTTATTTGAATGACCCTTAAACACGAAAGTCCTGTTTGCTGCTAAACGTGTTTTCCCGTTTGACTTTTTTAGTAATCCGAGACAAGGAAGGCTAATGCCAAGAAGGCATTAGCCTTCCTTACTATTTTAATGTCTTGGATTAAAAAAAAAAAAAAACTTGGTGTTGAAACAAGGTCTTTCAGAAATTGAGCGATTTCTGAAGTGGTAAGGAACAATAATTCAGGGGGTAGAATATTAATAAATGAAAATCACTGTACAGTCTTCACACAACACGATTGCCTGACTATGGGACATCAGTCCGCTAACCACAACGACAGTGAGTATTTACAATAAAACATTTAATGACTACAAGCTGCTACGAGTACAAAACTCTTGCCATGGAAACAGTGCAGGGATGATAAAGAATATGAGAAACCATACATAACAATTGCTGACGTAAACAAAGAAAAGATGAAGGTTAAAGGAACTATATAATCCAAAGTAGTTTCCAGTGGTCTCTTGGTACAGTTGACTCCGAACAATTATAATCTTCCGTTGTCCATTAGTCTGAAAACACTAATGATCGGAGAAATCAATGCTTGTAGCAAAGATGAAAGCTCTACGGGTTATTCCACGAAGAGAGGGCAACCCGACGGAAAGGGGGGGGTAAAGGTTATACGAATCCTAAAGGTCAACCGGGATTACTAAAACGTGACGCGAACATTCGCTCTCAAAAGAGAACAATCATACAGTACAAGGCCCGAGGTGACTTGTACGTGAAATATATCATGGGTCCAAATTAACTTCCCGGGGTATCCAACTGCTCGTTGGAGCCCCAGGCCTGCCACGTGGCTCATAAGGATGCAACCAGTGTACCAAGAAAACAACACAGTCCGGAAATCTAGTCAAGACCATGGCAACCGGTTCCCATGGTAACAGTCTAGTCTAGCATTAAGGAGTGGCACACGGCAACAATTAAAAGCCCGAAACCCGTTGCTGATCATTGAAGATAATGTATCATTTGTGGATGGTACATTGGCCGTCCTTTCAGATGAAAAACGATTTATTTATTCTCCAGTGAGCTTAAAAAGACTGTCTGCTTTTCCAAAGAAGCTACGGGTAATGAAGGATGTACACAGGAATCAGGGGTGGTCCGCTAAGTGAAGTTAGAGTTTGCTCTAAAGAAATACAAACCGCATATTTGGCGGCTGAGAAAATAGTTTCTTCCTTAAAGGAATTTGAGTTTCAATTTCTAGAAAACGGGGAGAAAAAAAAAGTTGTTAACAAACAGAAGAGGACTCAACAAACGAAGAGATGAGAATGACAGCCGATGAGGAAACCTACAACGGCCGACATTGCTAAAATGACTTATACGAACTTACACCAATGAAAGTGATACCATGGAACGAACGAAAGCGCTAATGTAGAATTCTTGAGTCCCGTTTCGTCCTATACTTGTACGACATTCTATGTAAGTGATAAACTGCTGTAAGTTAAGAAAACAAAACTAGGAAAGACTTTTGCTGGCTAACGATAGAGCTGTCACATTTCCTCATCTAAATTGTTTCCCACCACCCACAGCATAAAAAAAAAGAACGCTACAGAGTCGGGGGGTGGAGGAATCTGGATTTGGCAACTAGTTCCACATCTCTGGCAACACCTTAAGTACGGATATAACTGACAGAGACACTTCTGATAAATCACTCGGTGATGTGGACCCTGACACCCCTCCTCCCTTACGAAGAAAGTAACAGACTCCTTGAAACAAATAAACTGTTAATGGGTGAGCGATTAAATATACAATGTGACGAATTCAGGATCACGGACGTTATACGGGTGAAAAAAAAAATGAAAGAAAGAAAGAATATGTTTTAACACCACCACCGTATCTCAGCGTGTGAATTAAGAACAACAGTTGGGCTAATTATATAAATTGTGTTAATGGCTGCAGTCTGAAAACAATGCATGAACTCCTAACAAGCATAGTGGATATGTGCGTTTTATTTGATACTTTTAATTAAGCTGCGTAGCTAACTGGCTTTAAATAGAAGGGTCAAGGCCATGATGGTTACTGACACGGTGACTATCGCCAATTTCGAAACGGAAGAGAAGGCTAAGGCAAGGATACAAAAATACCGTTACGAAACCAGGCACTCTTGCACTGTTTATTGATACAAAGGGCGTGAAAATGTATTCTAAAAAAGACATGCACTGCATGTGCAAATGTTACTGATGAATTATGTTCTCCTTTCTTTAAATTTAGTTAAATTTAAAGTAGTTAAATGCATTTTTCGAGTCTAGAACAGGAGTGGCCAACTTAATTTGTGATGTGATCTACTTTTTTCCTTAAAAATGTGCCGCGATCTGCCATCTCAAAAATTTCATTGCACAAGGTGCACAAATCGAGGGATGACTGTATATTTAAAATTCGTCGTGATCGACCGAACTTAAATCCATGATCGACTCGTTGGCCACCCCTGGTCTAGAAAAACAGAATATTAAAAAATATAGGTACATAATCGTGTTTCAGCCGTCACTATTAAAAAGTTTTGGAGATCCTAAAGTCTCCAAACTTTATTAGACTGTTGGACAGACAACTTGAGTAGTCGAGACCCCCTAATTTTTAGCGGGTCTCGACTACTCAAATTGTCTGTCCAACTATTCAAAAAGTCAGGAAAATTATAGAATTTCTAGTAGCACATCGATTTGCATACTGTGGGCTGAAAAGCCCCAAAAGAAACAGTTCCAGTTTTTCAACTTAGATCAAAGAGTACAGCAATCCAAGTAATTTTACAACAAAGGGATAATATGAAAACAAAATACTCACGGTTCTTTAAAAAATATATCAATAATTCGATTTGCAAAATCTTTATAGTTTACTTCTAGATCGTTTCATTCTCTTCTGCAAGCTTCATTTCGTTTAAAAAAAAAAAAAAGAAAAGAACCCCCTCTCCACCCCTACAAATTTCTTTTCTTACTTCATTTGTCGTTTTAGCCTCCCACTAATAGGTCCCGCTAAACAAAATAGCTGCACACCTTTTCCCAATAAGAGACCTCCACAAACGTGCAAAAGCCACCAGGAATAAACCAGGTGGGACACTAGACAGCTGTTGGGGGACAAGGGGAGAGGAGAAGGAAAGGAAGCATGGGATATGATGTTATTGCAGGGCTGTAAATCTTTACCAGCTGACGACGCAGAACAAACCCTATGTGGACAGATACAATAGGTGACGCCACTGTGCTAGTATACTGGTTGTCATGACAACCTCCACCACGGCGTAAAAGAGACTGCTAACGGATCGGCCAAGAGGATTCAGTGAGTCAGTTTCTGGAGGGTGCTTTGGACAGGTGTTCCTATTCCCTACAAGGTTCCATAGGGACCGCGTGATCTCACCACCGTGGGAATGTCGGTTGTGACAACAATGAACGAGCCAAAACTAGTACGTGCCCTGTCACGTGACTTCAACCTCCCACCTGTTGAGTATCAGATGGATTAGAAGGCACACCATGACTGCAACGCTAAGGCTCGTCCTTTCCAATGAATCTCCGCCTCCCCCCCCCTTAAAAAGAAAGAAAGATGAAGAGAAAAAAAAAAAAAAAAACTGCGTGGATGGGAACAAACAAATAAAATAAAAATACGCTTCAGGTGGGGGCGAAGTGGACCTAGGTCTTACTCAAAAAGTAAAGAGCGGGAAGTGACACAACTGCTAAACCCTCACAAAGGAACATCAGAACAATAACTGGCACTATAGGTCTTGTCGAAGGAAAAAAAAAAAAAAGAAAAGAAAATTTCAAATAAAAAGAACTCTTTCATTCATTACGGAAACTATAAAATATGCTTAGAGTACAGTGATGTCAGTGGGCTTCTATAGATCCCCCCCCTCTAGAAAACGATGGAGATTTACAAAAGGGTAATCAGTAAAAAAAAACAAAACCATTTAAAAATTTATGAAAAGTTAAATAAAATTTAACGAAAATTATAATAAATAAAAGATATTAATAATAATACATATTTCATTTAACATTTATTTATTATTTAAAGTTTTAACTGTAATATTATAAAAATACATATATATATATACACATATATATATATATATATTTATTAAAAATAAAAATAAAATAAATATATATTCATATATATATTTATTTTATTTTTATTATTTATTTATTTTTTTTTTTTTCATTCTGATAGCTTAACCTCAGGTGACGCTGCAATCTGCAGTGTTCACGTGATTTGTTGTCTTATATGTACATAATAAAGAACAGCATCGCTATCCAAGGATTTTCATAAAAAGGTTTGCACAAAATTTAAGATTTTTTAAAAATATAGTAGCTGTTTTCTTCATTTTAATAGTTGCTAAACTACAATTGTATCAGACATAGTTTTATTATTTTACAGATTACAAATCACTATGAGTTTAACCGAGTGCCAAAATATTTAAGCTGGAAGCCATTTTTTAAATCACCAAAACAATTTACTGGATTTGAATTAAATAAGGCAATTATTTATTAATTTTCTAACCCGAAAAATACGTACCATATTGAAATTAAACAGATGTAGCAAAGGAATAAAAATCAATTTAAATAAATTAAACTTCAATTTTAAAAAAAGGATACACGTTCATAATTGTATTTATTACTTTGTCTTTTACTTAGTTAATTTTGTTAGTAAATTAATTAGTTAAAATCTAATTTATAAAAATAATTAGATTGGTTACTAACGTTATTTTTTTATTATTGTTATTTTATTCGGGGTGATACAGAAAAAAGTACGTTCCCTCGCATCATTTGGCATTGCTAATACTAAATACTGAAAATAAAAAGATAATATGGAACAAGTTGAAGTCCCAAACAAGGGAAGGAGTTATTGACCTTGTGTTTATTTATTCGTCGCTTATTTAGATAGCGCGTCACTTGCAAATACTTATATACGCTACGCAGGGACTCTTCGCTCAAACTACGTCATTAATCACGTCGAGGTCGACTTCCAACCTGCTGGGTTATAGATCCGTAATAACAACCTTTGCCACCCAGAGAGCCTGCTGCAACTAGATCTACGTACACAACTCGAACCACCTGCTTTTTCGACTCTATTTATGGCATTCGGGGGCTTCCGGTTTCAATCCCTTTCTAGTGTTACTACCTCACGATTCGTATGATCTGATGTGGTACCACCACTAATTATTTCACCTCCAAAACAGGTTACAAGCCGGAGACTGCATTAATGAGTTGTAAAGATAAATTACGTCATAACTTTTCATTTATTTCCCCCACTTGATTTTGTTTACGTAGTATTCGATGTACACAAGCGCCATCTTGCGTAAATTTATTAGTAAAGATAAATAAAGGAAGAGGCTGATGCGTAAAATTATTATAAAAATATCAAATCTTTAAAATTATATAACGGTACATGCAATCCAACTTTTCACCTTCCATCGTTTATAAGAAATACGATAGGCTTGTGGTGCCATCTATCGGAATTTACCATTACGCTAATTCAGATAAGTTATTTACAATAATTAGTAGGCGTTCGAAAATGAGTTTAAAAAGAAAGAAAAATACTCTCCTAAAAACAGAACTTATTAAGAATATACTAAATAAATAAAATTAAACTGCTGGCAACGAATATACTATTTGAGTCTGAAAATTATACATCAGCCAACTGTAATTATATGATTGAACAAATGAGGGAATACTTACATCCGAGTTGGATCTTGAACGGGAAACGGCAAATGCGTCGCTACATTCGCGGAGCTCGCGCCCGACTCGTCTGATAACAGCAGTCATGGAGCTTTCCAGAGGAAGCGATACAGACACCGATCTTGACCTGTTACTTCCCAACTGGGGTGGATCAAGGAACTCGTGCTGCACAATATCTGGCAGTGGTTCACGTCGGGACGGAACAGCTGAATTATTTTCAACACCAACGGGCAAGTCCATGTCGTTATCTAATAATTTCAAAAACGACAAGCATTAAAACAAAGTTCATAAACTGCAGAAATTCATAATCTAGTTGTAAAATGATTTTCTGTTATTTTATAACTCGGTCAAAAATAGACCTTTATAAGAAGTCAATCTACCTGTTGAGTATACAATTCCACTTGTTTATTATTTTTTTTTATTTATTTATTATGATGACGACAACCACTTTTTAACTAAGAGGGTGTAAACACATTACGGAAGCACGTGTCTTACACGATGCCAATCCAAATTATGAGGTCACGCACGTGTTGTGGTTAATATAAGCCTGTTGTCAGAACGCATGTTGTCCAATTGCGAAAAAAAGGAGAAAAGAGACCATAAACCCGATGCTGGTGAGAGAGGGAGAATCTGGCGTTTACACCCGCGTGCCAGTGTCACCTCCCACAGAGGCACGCAACAGTCACATGACACACACGATAGGGTACACGGTATCCACGCAGATATAATTAGTACCGATAGCTTGAAACAGTTGTGCCGGAACTTCGAAGCTACCGTTAAAAACTGGATCCTTCGAATCAGAACAAAATCCTCTTAGAATAAAAAGATAATCTGTGTTCTGTATTCAAGGGATTTTTAAGTTTTTTTAAGTGTTTATTTATAAATACGTTATTGATGGTAAACAATCCTTTTTGTCATTGTATGAAAGACTTATTGCTGCTATTTTTCATAATTATAAATTATATCTTATAAATATTATTTTAAAATTTAGTTATAACTCGATCAATTTAAAAACAAACCAAATTCACTGAGATTGACGCAATCAGATGGCGCATGCGCAAAAAACTGCTCAACACTCCAATTTTAGATTGTCATCACTTCTAATGACTTTTATGAAAGACAGCTTATTAATCAGTGAAAAATGGAGCATACCTAAAAATAAAAGAAATCAGCAAAATTTCAGAAATTTGATCACCAAATACTTTTATTTTTAAGAATAACAATGGCGCCTGTGCAGAGAGCTAACCAATATTTAGCTTTATTGTAATATATGTGATTTTTATCTTATTATTTCTTTTTTTTTAATTCTTTTTTTATGAAATGGAAAAGCGTTGTTAATTAATAACGGAGAGATAGAGCTAGAATACATGATATTCAATTAAATTTCAGAAAAGTGAATAATATTAAATAAACCATTTTTATTTATACTAGTGTCAATGCTGGTGGGCGCATGCGCACAGTACCTTGCGGAGTTAGCCATTATTTATAGGGTAATATTTCAACTTTTTATGAGATGTAAAATGTTTATTAATTTTTAAAAGACATTAATTGAAAAAGTTATGAATTTTGATATTATTTCGAATATTTTAAAAGTGAAGATTACTAAGCCATTTCTATTTCTACATATTTTAATACTGGTGCAGGAACTACTTTTTGTTGCGCTATCAGTTTATTATTTCTACAATAATATTGACTTTTAGCGAATGTAACAGATTTATTAATGGTTGCAAGATTAATAAAATAAAATAAATTCAGTAAACTTGCAGAAAAGTTTCTAAATAAACCGAAAAAATATTGAAAAAATATTAATACATAACGCACACTTTTGATAATTATTTTAACATTGCTTTGACTTATTTAAGAAATAAAAGCTTTTCATCCGTTAAGGGATGAAAAGCTTTTGTTGACGAGTTTAAGAAGGGGATTGATATACTCACCAAAGAGATGGACAGCGAGCAAGATTGATGACCATTTACTCTATCGATGGTTTTTGTTGTCATGATTTATAAATATTAGTGCAGTATTCATCCAGGCCTTAGTCTGTATCAAAACGTTATCCTTAATCGAGGAACCCTACAGAGTTTGATATATAGGAACCATTCCAACCTACAGTTTACTATATTCATCTCCCGGCCGTCATGTACAATGTGAGCACCAAAAAGTGCGTTAACAACCCACAGTGACCGAGGCTCCTATATAGACTCCGCGGACTATAAAATTAATATTGTCCCCACTTTATAATGCTGCGTCTCGGGAAACGACAGTGTTGGTGTATGGTCCATCTCTGCCCAATCACAGTCTCCTATAACGATCTCTTAACGGAACAATTTCGATGTTTAATGTTCGCGACATCTCACTCTTTTTCTATCAACCTGACTGGAATAATAATGGGTCACGGGACATTAATTCGGGACACAACAGTCATAACGGCCTCTATACCCTGGTCGTTACAGCTTTGACAAGGCTGACGTTCTTCGGCGCTCTCGATGACTCCGCTCTTATTAATTGCACTATTCCGTCTCTGTTCCACGAGACCCCTAATAAATCACCAGCCGAGTGAGCTATGTAAAACATCTCCAGAACCCTTCGGTGATGTTGCTGGTCAGCCACTACATTAATGTCCTTAGGGTCGTGCGAAGCCTAGCTAAGCAAAGAGACGAAGACACCAAGAGGGAAGCAATAAAATTCGAATAAGAAGTATTATAACGGAGTCATAATACTAAAGAGGAGGAGGAAAGAAAGAAAAATTAAGCACATCGTGTAAATTAAAGAGACGGTAATGAAATATAACTTTTTTAACACATTTCGCAAAGTTTGTACTACGCAAGAGGTTACATACATTCAAATATACGTGTTATTAATACAATTCATTTGAGATATAAGCAGCTGGGACCTGGCTCGTAAATATATAACATTATATGGATGTCCCTCCAAAAAGTTTGGGCTACGTGCTAATCAATAATAGGGTTTTAAACGATAAGACAAACATTAAAATCATTTAAGAATCACGAAAGATAACTGTGAAGGAAGGCTAAAGATCTGTTAGTTTAAATATTCATAGAGCCAAAAACAGGACTCCTTACCAGTGGTGTGTATGATGGAGGGCGGTGCTTGATGATAAGCAACCAATTCTATACTCGCTGTGCGTTCTCACACTGTTCTGTGGAACACTGCTTCCGGACTGTCCTGCTCTTGTTCTGTTGCGTAACATTCAAACACCAAGGGAAAAGTGTATATTGATAAGGCAATTCGCAAGAACTGCGCCATGAGAAAACTTCGTGATATTTTATTTATTCCATCTTGGTTGGTTCCTTGCAAGACGTACTCTTGACATTACAGTTGTGTGTGATGATGGGCGGTGCTTGATGAAAAGCAACAAATTCTATACTCGCTGTAAAGTTCTCGCACACTGTTCTGTAGAACATTGCTTCCAGAATGTCCTGCTCCTGTTCTGTGGCATAACATTGAAATACCAAGGGAAAAGTGTATATGAATAGAGCAATTCGCAAGAAGTGCGTCATAAAAAACTTCCTGATATTTTATTGGTTGTTCCTTGTAAGGCGTGCTCTTGACCTACAGTTACACCATAGTTGTTCTTAATATGGCTCGTGTTTGTTGAGAACAACAGCGAACAACGGGAGCGCAATGGTAGGGAAAACGTAGGGGTAATTGAACTATAAGCGACCGGATACTAGGGAATCCGTAATGAAAGAGATCCTCCCGTTTAAAGGAAAACATGATCACTTCACGATAATAGTAAAAATTGAACGAAGTGATATAAATGAGAGATGTAAATTAAAAAAAGCGTGTCTCTGGGAAGGAAATGTATTGATTAAAAATAAATCAACTACTGAACGTTAAACTGGAACCTTATTTTAGACCTTTATAACCATCCTCCACGGCATTCTGCAATTCTCTTGGATCATTGAATCCCGCATACCTCTGGTTAAAGTAAAATTACTGCTTTGCCTATTTGTAGTGTCACGAGGGCTATTGTAGAAGTATATTAAATCTAGTAATCACTCTTTAACATTTATCTTCTAAAATATTTCTGAATATAGTCGACTTTTCAAAAATATTTATAAAATTAAATCATTACAGTGCAGTATTTTAAATATTATCCCGCGGTACACCGAGTCAGGCTAACTTTTAATGTTACAACAAATATGCATTTCACAATATTTGTAAAGTTATACATAGTACTGATGTTTAGTTTTCACAAGATAAAATCAAGAGAGTGGAAAATGGATTTCGAAATCAGCTTGGGCATGCGCAAGAACTATACACTAGTAAATCAAACAAAAATTCTCATAATTGGGAATTTACAACTTTTTATCAATTTTAGAGTAAATACTGCAGATTTACATTTAAAAACTGAAGTATATTAAATAATCGCATCGGGAAAATGCTTCTGATAAAGGATGGAGTTGTGTATGAAGTTGTGTATGGAGTTGTGTATGTTGTGTATGTGGATTATTCGTTCTTCAGTCTGTAAAGTATGGCCTACCAGCTAAAACAGTTAATATTGCGAGTGTCCAAAGATTATTTCCCCAGTTTAATCAGCTAATACACGAAATAGTACTGCACTATCATAAATAATTAATCAAGATTATCCTTATCACGTGGTACTCTGTACATTAGATTTTCGCTAGGTAGAAGACTAACAGAAAAGAAAAAGCATCTCGTATAAAGATTACAGGTCAACTCGTACAACCCCACATTAACCTAAGAAACGAGTTCGCAAGAATACCCTGATGATCCAGGATATATGTACGCATAAAGATTTACTTCTAGACTCTCATTATCCATACCCGATAACTGTTAGTGTACCGAATATGTTCGGGGAACATTATTAGCAAATGCAAGTTCATGCAGTGTTCCCCTACCATTACAAGGGAAGTAATGTGCTAATTAGTTGAAGGCGTGTGCAGTTGGCAACGACATTAACACACCAAGCAAACAAGGCAAGTCGCCCACGTTGCATCCTGATGCACACTATCGTCATTTACACTGGTTTCCATAGGAACTGCATGCATATTCGTGGCATCTCTATTCTATGGTGTGCTGCCCTCTCTAATTTACGCCACCAGCTAACGTAGGAATTTCTCCGAGCTGCTTGCTCCAGTCTGGGTCTGTCAGCCGTACGACTACCAATGGTGCAACTACTGCTATGGAGCTACAACAGTTTCTCGTAGCCCGCACATGGACCGAGATTAAACGTGATTTCCCCGCCAGGCGAATAGAGGCTGGGTACCTAGAGATTGCGTGTACAATGGCGTCCCAGGTCTCTCCAACCGCACGCTCGCCAGCGCTGTCTCCCTTCCCTCCTACTCCCGAAACTCATTTGCATATAGCGGCCTACTGGGGCGTCACAGGGGCACTGGCCTCTGCCTGGGACGACGGCTTGGGGGCATGTTTTAAAGCTAACTGTGGGTTGGCGACTTGCTGGTCCCCGGGATTAGTTTAGTTGAGTGAACGAAAGTTCTGTACGGTAATAAATAACTTGCGAAAAGGCTATGGAGGATAAGCTAGTTTTTGTCTCTCTTTGAAGACAGCAGCTCCTGAGCGAAGTTAAAAAGAAAAGAAAAAAAAAATTTCTTTTCCTTTTCGAGATTAAAGTAGCCCAGTTTTTATTTTTCTATGTTCAGAAAAATCAGGTTTTACTTAAGTCAATTTTGTAGATAAGAAAGTTCATTTAACTCCCCAAGTAATTGCGTCACATGACTTCCGCAATAATAAACAAAATACAGGTACTTCTTCAATGGTTAAATCCCTAAACGCTTTGCTATGAGCCCTAGTGGTTAATTCTGGCTAATCTTTATTGCTAATGGTGTATGAAAGATACTCGATTTACTCAGGGTACAGTTAATATTGAAAGACTATTATATTAAGAAAAAAGTTGATTACTTTATTTTTTTAACTCAGAAAGACCTGATTTAATCATGCATTTTTCATAATTATTATGCATTATCAAAATACTCCAACAAATATGCATATGAGTAATTTGCATATTTGTTGTCGAATAAAAGTAATCACAGTACTAACTGCTAATGCTGGTACTACGTTAAGTGGACTTTTTAAAAACATTCATTAAAAAAATAAAATTATGAGCAAATATCATTAATTAAGGAATATGAACAGTTAATTTGCACATACATTGCAGACTCAGGCCCCTTCATAGAGCAAAGTCTACACCGAACAATCTTATCGAAAAGGTTTATAAAGTAATGCATTCCAACATAACCAAACCAAACTAAAATTCAAGCGCTGTAGATAATGATATTGCTAATTCTTATTTTTAAATAATTGTTTGTTTTCTGATTAATAATAACTCACATCTTTAATTTGATTATATTTTTGAAAATTTGACTTTATTGAAAGATATTCGAGAATTCGTGCTGGTTATAAGTTTAGTATTCGCTCTTTAGAAAAAATCCACACTTAAGGCAGTGCTTTTCTTTTTCTTAGAAAATATATTTCTGAAGTGTAAAACGAAGAAACCAGTGCTGACTAGATTTCACGAACGAGATATGTAAATAAAAAAATCTTCCGGAACAGCTGCTAATAAGAAATCTTAGGGACCACCAAAAATAACTTCAAGGGTTTGATTAGGTCCACAGGCAGGAAGTCGAGGAAACCTAAAACGTTTCATTAGCTACCTAGCTTATATACATACCAAACCTCATCGTCAACTCTGAAGATAGTTAGTTACGTAGTTATCTGTAGTGACGGTAATAGTTACGTAGTTTATCACTTTAACATTTGTTCATACTTTGAAAATCTCATCGGACTTTCCCCCCCACCCTTGTTTTTATTATGACACAAAATACAGAAGTTTTCAAAGCGAGTCATTTTTACATATTTAGATTGGAAGTTAGTTTTGATAAAGCCTGCATTATTAAGGGGGAATTACCTTATTTTTTTCCCCCTGAACATAACAGGCTAACGTTCATTAGTCATTTTTATTACGAGCTAATATTTCAACTGCTGTGAACTCGAAAAAAATATAAAATTAAATGGAAGTAAAATTTTAGTTTTAAAAAAATTAACTTCGTTTCGTTTTAATGGACCAAGAAAGCTCAGTCCATTTATTTCTTTTGTCAATTTGCCAATTGTAACTGCTCATAAAAGTACATATCAACACTCCCCCTAGTGGTTAAAGTGCGGCTATTAATCTAAATTATATTTTCTTCTTTCAATAGCCACGGGCAGTGCAAAATACACCACCAAAAAGAAAATGCCAACACAAGTGCTTTTTTTTTTTCAACTTTACGGAACTTGAACTAACATCACACTATAATGGATGACTTCAGCCCAGCTTCTGACTCATTCCCTTACAAGAAGAGGACAAAGTCGCCGACTAGTGAAAAACCTGTAAACAAACATAAAACTGCCATTCTTGTCGCATTCCCTGCTGTCAGGAATACAGAAACTCTTTTTATACAAAAGTTGGTAATTAGTACAGCTTTTCACTGATAAAGAGTTCTATTTTTGCTGGCTTTGTCTTTATGCGTGGCTGTTTAAGAACTCTGGAATCTACAGTATCCCAATCAAGCTAATGGAAATTTATTTAAGTTGTCCCAACAGAGAGCACCTTAAACGATTATAACAAAACAGGACATCACGTAATACTGAAAGAATGTAAGAAATGCCCCCTTCCTTTTTTAACCCGAAATGCAACTGTTGCTAAGAAAGGATTTCTTGTCAATATATACAGTTACGCGTACCTCTCAAACGAGTAAAACCTTTTCTTTTTTTTTTTGTACCAAAATGGTAAGCAGTACGTAATACATTAGTTAAAACAATCAGGGGTATTACAAATATGCAAACTATGCTTGTATAAATATGATGACATGCGTACCTCATGATGTAGTGGAAGCTAAGTTCTTATCAGTTCACACAGCTGGACTTCCTTTGAGCGTTATTAAGGCTTTATTGGAATATCACACAACAGACGGAAAAAAAAAAAAATAAATAAATGTACAATTGCAGGAAGTTTTCGTTACCGTTGTGGGTGCAAGGACAACATCCGTATGGCCCCTAGATATGTTTCGCGCCTACCATACATCGATGAATTGTTTAGAATCAGTTGCTACTCTTGTGTTAGTGCGGCTTCAAGCTGATCAAATGTCATTGGACAAAACAAAAGAGCTGCAGCACGCCTTCCTAAGGCGTCCAAGATGCCCGATGGTATTCAAGTCGGGAGGGGGGGGCCAGGAACACTAATTCAATCGGATGATACCCTAACCTTCCAACATACTTTTAACCAGTTCTGCCCAACGGGATTGAACTTTGTCATCAATCAGAATGCACTCTTGGCCTACAGCTGGTATGGATAGCATTGGTCTCTGTGATCTGTACGACCATTGAAACTAATGCTATCTATACCAGTAATCCATCTGGCCCATCTGGCTGTATCTGGTAGATTTTTCTATAGGTGAAGGGGCCTGGAATCTGCTGGATTCAGCAGATAATCTAGAAATAGCCAACAAGACGTTTGATGGAAGTTTGTTTGTAACAAAGCAACTTTGTACCAACATCAAACATGATAATTCAAGCACTTTCTAGAAATCGTAGATCTTTTTTAAAAGTTGATTCGGAACTGACTGTGAGGAACTGATTTCAATATGCAAAAATTAAGCTTCTACCATTATGGCGCACAGTAACAGTAAAATACGACTGTTTTTCCAGCGCATGACATCGTAGTGGGAGGATTCAAGAAATATTATCAATCACTCTGTCACACTTAGTAAAGAAGAAAGATCAGAGGTAGGGGGGAAAAGGATAAGAATCTCTTTAAAATTTTATGCTCCACGTACAAGCAACAAGCACAATCCGTCATAAAATCAACAGTGCCGTCCCTTATTGGAATAGAGAAGAATATTTAATGGCTCTGTGCGCGCACTTTGGGTAGGCTGCAATTGATTACATAACCCGGGCGACGCGTTCTTACTTATCAAGCGCACAAGTTTCGCGCGTTCCGATAAGATGCAGATTGACATCCCACCAAATGGGTGCAGTCTCAAAGGGGACATAATAAACATGATATCTATTCGCTGAGTCTTCAAAACATTTTCAAGACCCGTTATTTATTCACTATAATGATACGCTAGCGTGCTTTCAATTTGAGAACAAAACGCTAAAACGTAGACGCCGGCAGCAAGTGGGATGTAAAATTTATATCATCCCTAGCTCTCTCCAGGCACAATATGAAGTCATCTACGCCGATGGTCATCACGAAACTCCACACTTATCTAACTTAATTTCATTAGTAGACGCACACAACATAAAAGAGTCGTATGAACTTTAGGATATTACACGAGTTTGTTTCCATAATACGCAAATATATTATTGTGCCAAAAACGATTTAAAGTACTTAACTGAATGATGTGCCACACTTATTTTACTTCTAACCCAAGGTGGGAAGCAGAGAAAGAGTAAATTAGGTTTATTTTGTAGTGTGAATGGAAGAAAAATCGTAAAATGGAAAAATGAAAGCCCCAGGAACAGGTCTTGATGAGTACACATTGAGAGGATGCAGCACTTTCTTAAAATGTAAACACACTGAGGTAACAGCTATAAGTGGTGAAACAGTCAACAGTAGTAAACGCTTTTATGTTTTTCGCAAGCAAAGAAAATAATAAAACGAAAAAGTCAAGATATAAAAAGGGAAATTTCAAAAATAGAGTAACACACTGGAAATCCATAATACAGTACTACAACTACCACCACTTCGCAAACCATACAACTACCTATATACTAGATGGAGCAAAAATAAATAAATAAAATAAAATAAATTTTTAAAAAGAGAACAGCAATTTCATCGATCTAAAATTTATAATATCGGAATAGAATTGGGTGTTCTTTGGAACGCACGAACCAATACGAAATGCATTTCAAAATTGTCTTCAAATGTAGTAATAGATGGCATATGATGCAAGAAAGCAAGCGTATGAGCTAATAAATAAAATAAATACGTAAATAAATTAATTAAAAAATAATAAATAAAAATAAAAAAATTAACACAACCATTCCCTCTAAATGTTTGTCCAGTTCCTCCTTGAATTTATTTAAGCTATCAACTTCCACAACGACAGATGGAAGTTTGTTCCAGCATTTAACCATCCACTGACTAAAGGCAAATTTCCGCACATCTATTCTACAATTGTCTTTTCTCAATTTGAATGTATGCCCCCTTAGGTTTGTAATCTGAGCAAGCGGAAGGCGAATTCTGTGTGCTCAACCCATTCAAGGCCTTATACATCTCAATCAGATCACCTCGCAGGTGCCTAGTCTCCAGCTGATGCAATTTGCAGAACTTAAGCCTCTCTTGTATGTAAGAGAATCCCTTCATTCCCCTCACCAATTTTGTTGTCCTTTGTACACGCTCAAGCAAATCTACATCCTTCCTAAAATGAGGCCTCCAGACCTGTACGTAGTACTTAAGGCGTGGCCTGACCATTGCCTTATACAAAGGGATAATCACCTCTTTTTCCGTGCTAGCAAAATTTCTGTATATCATTGACAAAACCCCATGACCTGCTATTGCAGCCTGTCTGTATTGCTCAGAAAACTTCAAATCTTCTGGGGTTACTTCTACCCATATGCAGTACTTTACATTTGTCAAGTTGGCGCCTCCGTAGCCAGGTGGGCAGGAGCAGCAGTGCGTAGCACACGCTTTTTGATTAGACCGGGGTTCGAGCCCGTGACCACCAAATACGGAGGATGCGGAAAGATCAGGGAATGACCACCGCATATCCCCGGAACAATATGGCCTTAGTTGCTAATGCTCCTAAAAACCAAACAATAACAACAACAACAACATTTGTCAATGTTAAACTTCAGTTGCCACTTCCCACCCCAAATTTTCTAGATCCTGTTGCAGTAACACACTGCCATTACTGTCATTAACAACCCTGCCAAACTTTGTATCATCTGCAAACTTCGACACTAAGCCTGATATATCAACATCACTGATAAATATACAAAACAACAGTGAACCCAACACCGAACCCTGTGGAACTCCGCTAATAACATTAGTCCGTGAAGAGCAGCGTCCATTGATTACCACCCTGTCTTGTCCCACTCAACCACCCTTTTATCCATTGTAGCAACTTACCCTTAATACCCATTCTGCTCCAATTTGTACAGTAGCGCAACAGTGTCAAAAGCCTTCCTGAAATCCAAGTATATGATATCAAAATTATTTTTTGCATCCAGTTCCTTTGTAACCACATCATAGTATCCAATCAAATTTGTTAGACAAGACTTTCCATTAACAAACCCATGCTGTGTCTGAATTATCGCTGCAGTCTTGTCTAGATGATCCTGCAATGCATCTTTAATCAGTGACTCCATTATTTTCCACGGTACAGAAGTTAAACTAACTGGTCTGTAATTACTCGTGTCACCCTTTGATCCCCCTTTGTGAATTGGGGATACATTTGCACATCTCCGAATTCGTGGGGACTTCTGAGTCCGAGGATGCTCTCATAATTATGGCTAAGGGTTTGCTTAGTTCCTTTGCCGCCTCCTTTAATATAACTGGATAGTCCCATTCACCCCAGGTGCCTTATGTTTAACTTCAACAATTTATCCTCCACTTTGCTCTTTGTTATTACAAAATCTAAGCACCCTGCTACAATTTGATAACCTTCTGGCATTTTCAATCCTTAATAACTCCTCATGTGTGAATGTAGATGCAAAATACTCATTCAGTTTGTTTGCTATCTGATCAGGATCATCAACAGTCGAACCGTCGATATCAAGTGGACCAATCTGATTTATCCTCCTTCCTTTTAGAGTTTATATAAGTAAAGGAATCCTTGCTGTTTTTCTTAGCATCCTTTGCCAAAGATTTCGCGTAATCTTCTTTCGCTTGCCTAATCTCCTTTGTTACTTGATTACAGAGTAGCTTATATCTGCCATAAGCTTCTGTGTCGCCTGATAATTTATATACACCCCATGCATTTTTCTTATCTTCCACGAGTCTCATTAGTTCATTTGACAACCATTTAGGACTAAACCTTGAAGAATGTTCTCTTGAGATATTTACCAATGTTCAATTTGTGCCGATTTTCGATTATTATTTGAATTAACAGAATGCATAAACACTTTTTCGAGAGGGCGCAACTATACAATGTGTTGAAGAAAACATTAAACACCGCATAAATATTTAATTTATTCTGAAATAATTTTATTTCTAGAGCTGAACATTACACATACATTTAAAAAAATAATTTTTTTGAGCTAATATATCCCGAAGTATGATTTTAAATAAAAATTCATTGTTTTATTGAAGATTCTTTTAAGATGTTTACGACTTTTTTGGAGGACAAAACTTAATTCCAATAACATGATTTAAATAAGCTGTACCTTTCCTTAGCCTTAATGATCGCTAACATTCCACGCAACTTAAATGATTTATCAACTCTTGTAAATAATTTCGTTAATCAGCAGTGAACACAAAATTAAGTATAATTCACACAATAGTTTATTACAATCAGTACTCGAATTAGAAAATATTAAAGACCCGAAACGTTAAGAGAGACAAAACAAGATCAGTTATATTTTTTTACAAGGTTTGATCAAAAAGTTAGGTGAATGATCTTATAATTCTTGAACGCATAGCGGTAGCCAAAATTTTGAGCAAGCTTACCCCAAGTTTTAACTCGTTGTTAAGCGTCAGTCTAGCGTAATGCTGCTTTGAGTTGTTCGAGCAAGCTGTGTCGGACCTTGCATTTTTAATAAAATTTTTGACAGTTGACGAGTCTTAGATATACACCAGGCGGGGAAGTCAAAGTCACTTTTGAAGGTCACGCTAATTGCATTTTTTTACAACGAGGGTATGGTGTTATCAGCGAACGAGAAGTATTAAAACGGTTGAGAGACGCAATCAGCCATAGACCACACGAAAAATAGCGAAATGGTTGGCTCCTTCACAAGACAATGCACCGTGTTACACCGTATGTATGTGTGTGTTCTGTGGTCGATTTGCTGTATGAAAAAACCATGCTACCATCTCCTGGGACCAACTACCTCAGCCACGTTGTTAAAAAGATCCATAAAAATTACTCGCGTCATTGATGGGATTCGAACTCAGGTCTTTTCCACCTGGTGTGGGGAGGACGGTGATTATACTAATTGTGATTCGTCTGATTTGGCACATGCACTTTTTAGGTATTTCTAAAATTAAAACACGATACCAAAGAAAAAAGGATTTGATTCGATTCAAGAAATGCAACCAAACACGACGGATTGGCCAAAAAGTATCCACAAAAGAAGCCATCTAAAAGGATTTGATCAGTGGCAGGTACAATGGAAGAAGTGTGGTTGCAGAAGAAGATTATGTTGATGAATATTAATAAAATAAACGTTTATCGTTGAATAAAATTAATTTTTTGACAAAATTCGCGAACTTTTTAATGAAGCCTTGTATGTCAAAAGTTTAGCCAACACACACGAGCATTATACAATTCTGATTATTTCTGACACGCTCAGTTCATTTTTGATGGCCCTCTCATAGTCTCTTATAATTATGAAATATGTTCTGGTTCAGCGATCCAAGAATTTTCAAATTTAAATAAATGAATCATCATTAGAAAATATTTTATTCCAAACCATTACAAATGGCATCCAATACAAGATCCTCCACTTCGCCGTTCAGAAGAGAACAATTACAATCTATGCTAGACAGACAGATAGACATCATTGAAGACAATTAAAATGCCATAACATCACTCTTCATATCTTATCGAATGAGGAGCGATGTTATGGCATTTTAATTGTCTTAAATGATGTCTAGCATGGTGTAATCTGTAACCATAATTTGTTGGTTTGTAGTATGAACAAGTTGGAGTTTATAAATAAAAAACTGCAGCCTCCAAAAGTGCTGGTATGGTCTGAAGCCTTTGAGTTTGAAACTCTATATACAAGGTCATGAAGAATAGTGATAGTTTTGAATGTCCGTATATTTATTTATAGTTAAGTTTGGTGTCAACAAAGACGTAAGACGCGGGAATCTTTTTACTGGTTAGCGATGCGCCCTAGCGAAAAAATTCTATAAAAAAATTGAACGTTTTTTTTTTTTTTTGGTACGTATGGTTCACCGAGTGAAAGCGCACTTCCACATTTGCAAGTACCCAATAATAGTGTACTTGTACAGGCCAGTGAAAATCTCCAGACAGTCATGGAGACACTTTTGCATCCTAAAAAATGTATAGCATGATGCGTTTCATCAGCTGGACCCTTCAGAGGAATCTTCCTGGATGACAAATTTAGTGCGGAACGCTATCTAAAGTTCCTTCAACACATGGAAGAAATATTTTTCTAACAAAAGGGCAAGACCACATACGTTGAATAGGGGTCTTCATTTCCTGAAAGAATATATTAACGATGGGATGGTCCTGGAAGATGTTGGATTAGATGGCCTTGGCCACCGTATTCGCAGTGTCTAAATCTGTGTGGGGATTTCCGAAGGACAATATCTTTAGGAATTATCTACACGATTGAAGAATTAAAAGATGAATGGTCTCGGCTGCGCTCGGATTACAGTTAATATATTTTTGCTTGAATAATATCCTCCCACATCTTCCGTGTTTAATAACACCAAACTCAACAATGACAGCACAACACGAAAAATATAAGCAAACTGTTTTGTGTCTTCCTGTTGGAAATATTCATACCAGTTTGAGACACTCCTGGCTAATTCCGCATCACAGAAAACTGCCAAGCTGAAGAACCACGCTGACTGTAGACGCCGGATGTAGCCAAAAGGAACACGAGGCAATGTGCACGACTTGCAAGGTTCAGCCAGTGTAAGCTGGTAGCGATGCGGTTTGGAGAGTTCTTTTTTTTTTACTACTTTTTATTATTTTGAAAAGGGAGGAGTCTTTAAGTGAGCTGATAAAATGTAACAATGTAGACTAACTAAACATATTTACATGCCAAATACACCTGTCTTGTTCACCAACAGCAGTGGCATCTTGCAACAGGAAAATGTACATCAGACGTTTGCAGAATGTATTTTGTGAAACATTCAGAAGACTTCGTCCCCCCACCATAGCCCACCAATCCAATCAAGTACGAAAGTACAAGGAAAGAAACAAAACACCTGCTATACACACCAGGAATGACTGTTGTTGAATCTATAGGGAGGTACAAATATCAACGGGATATAAAGACCATTCAAAAAACACCAAACGTATCTGGTAACTATCAGAACACTCAGAGTGGATGTGACAGGATGCGCACTATGACTTAGTTCTATTAAAAGCAACAGCTGTTGTCAATATGTCTTCCTACTTGTGTGCAACAGCCAGCGTAGAAGAGATGACCTTGCTCATTACCTGGACTTAAACGTGATCGTATCAGAAAGGTATTTTGAATTGAGAGAAACATCTGTAAGAATCGTCAGCTGATCTATTGTGGCGACTGGAACATTTAATTTTGAATAACCTTAACTGGGCCCGAGAATATGGCGCTCACTATAAAATTTAATTTAGGGAATTGTAGCTGGAACTGTGGTTCTACTGAGCTATTTTCTCACTTGTTTATGAACAGTCCATGAAAAACGACACTATTATTCCTTAAAAGAACTTTCTGTCAACAGGATGGTGCCCTTGCTAATGATATACTATTAAGTAATATATATTCACTTCATTGCCCAAATTACAGCGTGTTGGCTTGACCCGAAGCAGACATTCCAGCTCATCCCAAAGATATTCAATATGGTTTAAATCGGCATTCTGGGCAAACCAATGAAGCTGTTGTACGCCAGTGTTTTCAAACAGGATAACTATAGTATGTGCAGAATGCAACGGTGCATTTTCATGCTGAAACAGAAAAGAACTCTCCTCACACTATGACCATGGTATGGAAAGATTAATATTCATTTTTTCAGGAACAATGACCGCCAAAATCCAGACTGATAAGATCTACAGCACTCTTCTGAGCGCCCTAAAATTTCTTTCAAGAGGAACCTCAGCTAGAGTGACTGTCAGCAAGATACGCTGCTCACTATTAACAACAGACCGCGTATTTTCTGACATCGTCCAGATTCGAACACACGCCATTGAGGAATTCTGTACCTGTACGCTGGGAGGTTTTATGATTAATAAACACCATTTAAAATGAATGTTGGTGTAACACCGGAAGAAAAAGCCCTCATCTCAACCACAGATCGAACAGTTCCATTACGAACAAGATCATAATCATTCACCAAGTTAAATGTAAGGAAATAATCTACAAAAGGGAATTTTCCTCACACAATCTCACACTAACAACTTTTTGGAAGTAAATAAATCTAATTAACCGAAACCAGAGAAGTATTACTGAAATAAAACACCTACTTCCATTTTGGGATTCCTCTGTGGGGCTCAAAGAACTACAGCGTGGATATACAAATCTTGTTACTTGATAGGATCTCTGCATTTCAATATTAAGGAATTTTGGCACGAACAAAGAGGTAAACCTTTCGAAAAATAAATGAACATTTAGGTCTTAAATCACATTACACAATAAATCAATTCTAAGGCTTCCAACACCAGCCAAAACAAAATTGAGAACTGAATACGGCTAATCGGAAAGTGTTCTTTGATCACAGCTAAAATTACATAATGAAATGAAAGTTAAATCGTAATTAAAACTGAAACATTTATTGGTTAAAATGCCAAATTACGTCGTACAGTAACTTATAATCTAAAATATCGCCCGTTAATCTTTTCATATCAAAATACCTCTATACCATGATAAAAATTCAATGTTCTATCTGTGGTCCATAGTCTGAAAATTTTTAAATAATTAACTTTGTGTTGTATTTTCCCGTCTGTAATGTCTTTCATGGTCCATAACAGAAAGAGTAAAGTTCATTTTATTATTTATGTTGTCAGCTAAACGAAGTTGTTTATAAACAAAGAAGCGAGAGTTGTTTGTTCGATTTAATGTTATTGCCCGAAGATAACAAAACTTCGTGTTAAGTACGTTATGCAGAGTAGTTTACAGATGTTGTGGTTAACCAACCTTACAAATGTGATTGTTATGTTGTACAGGGATCTAAGAAACAGATATCAATTGATAATAAAACAATCAAAGCAAAGTTAGTTGCAACATTCCACTTGTAGTCATTTGCAAATCGAAGATCTAATGAATCCATGCAAAAATTACACGTTATGAAGACAGCCGTCCACAGAGGATTCGCTCTGCAACCGTTATAAAATTACCAACTTAAAATTACGCTGCCCGTCACGCTTGTAAGATTTGTGAGGCTCATGGCTAATGTGAAGTCAAATACGGCCTCGGGACACAAGCAGGAACATCTTCGAACGTGCACCCTGTCATCCCCGGGCAAACAGCTGATTGGATGACATCTGAAGGCATCGTCCAGCAGGACCGGTGAAGTAAGAGTTTTGAGGCGGAGAACTACGGGGGGGGGGGATTGGGTAGGGAAGAAGAAAAGGGGAAAAACAAACTTGTCCTAGTATTGCTACGACACGTTTGCAGTGATGACGTAAGCATGGAAAGTGTAGTCAGCCAGGATTTTAGCTGGGAGGAAAGTTCGGGGTGGGAGAAAGCGGGGTAGGGTCGCTTCAGATACTCGTCAGAGAAACCAGTAAAAGACCCCACAGTCGAGGCGAACTTCTTTAGCGTCAGGGGAGGGAGAAAAACAGGGAGGGATGGAAACACTGCTTACCAGGCTCCACTCATTACGGAGCAATCACCTCGTCGGCTGCCCGGATAATTTGGAGGGCAGAGGTGGCCTTCATATCTCGCTCAGCAGCACAGGGTTTGGCGACAGGAGAAGAGCAACTGTCCTGTGAATTACTGCGCCAGCTTATCTTTCCGATTACTCGATCCTACTGTCCCGCTGACACCGTCTTAAAGGACAAACAGGTGGACCCCGAGTACTTCAGACCTCATCTGTTCTTCAACAACAACTTTCAAAGGACGCGTTGCAGTAGGCTGTTGAGCACCATTATTGGTAGTGTAATAAGGCAAATAGACACCTCAACTAAGACAACAATGTGTGTCCAACGGACACGCCTTGTATAGAACGAAGAAGAGAAGACAGCTTCATCTACCTCTCATTAGAAAGCCATTACGTACGCCTGTCTACAGATGGAAAAGTAAAAGCAAACACTGAGATTGCAAAACTAACAACTGTCATGAAATGGGAGAATCTGGTTAATCTACCGAAAGGATACTAAGCGAGTAATGAGTATGGATAACTGAACAGAGCAAGCTAAAAATACCCCAACACATTGGACAACAGAGCAGCGTCAAATGGAGAAATGAAAATACGAGAGTTGCTTCAAGCAAATAGTTCCTTCTAATATCCAATACTTCCAGGAATAAGTCGTTTGAAATGTATCCAAAACGTTTAATGATGACATTAGTTGCATTTTGATCACCATTTTATCCTCCCACAGAGGAGAATTTTCCGAGTACTCACAACTAAATATTACTTTCTACTTGCCTGAAATTCCAACTGCGATGTTGGGTTTCCACTAATTTGCAGTCGAAGTCCGAAAAGTAAACCCAATAAGATACAACTAATCCATTATCATTTCTATCCATCTAACCATTCAAGCCAATGTCCATCTATAATAACTATGCAATATATTATTTCATTTTTTGGCGAGTTTCATCTTTTAGAATCTAAAGTATAAATCTAAACTTGTAACAGTATTACAGATTTCATAAAAAAAAATACAGTTGTGTTATCTCACACACATAAACACGGCTAGACAAACCAGTGATCCTTTCATACAGAAATCATTTTGATTGAGATGGTCCTGAGGTAACGTTCATGGTTACTAATGCAGATATTGTGCGATGGAATCTGTACACAATCGCAAAAAGTGCACATTCCATTGTTCACTATGGCACCGGTTTATCGCTGCCATAAAGAAAAGAAATAGTTTCGACCAAGATTTTATAGTAACGATTCATTGTTAAAATCTTTATTAACTCAAACGAGTATCATAAAAAGTTAGACATATTTTTAGCCTATCTGGATAACAAACTGCATGCACAACAGGACCATAGTTGCTTAATTAGTCCATTATTGGATCCAACTTGACATATCTTCGTGTCTTCCAATCCTTCAATTAATACACAAATGCATACCATAGGTATAAGAAGTTAAACAAACTCTCTTGTCAAAAAGACTTCCTAGAGTGACAATTTCTTTCGGCCATACGTCAAACCAGTTCCAAGTGTCCTTGAACACTTTTACAAGTCTCACATTCTCGCTAAGTAACCATGAATCCAACACGTGCACACGTTTTCACTAGCTAAACGGATTACTGGTTTTTATCAGAGTATGGGGGGTTTGTCCACACTAGCTTAAGGAAGGTCAGAGGATAACACAGACAATACCCCCGTAAACAAAGTTCCGGACAAATAAACAGTCTGCAAGGGTTGACGTTTATACTCCTGACCAGTGGAAGAAGTTACTAACCTGCTCCCGTTTCTATCCGCTCAGTGGAGTTGGTAAACAAATGTCATTTAAAAGTGGAACCAGGGATGAATCTAGACTTTCCTTACTAAGAAGATTTACAAACATTGGAGGGAGTAACCTTGAAGGGGTATATTCCTAGATTTAAGATAGTGGCATTAACAACCATTGTTACTCTTTCTTTTGCCCATAGTAACAATTAAGAAATCTGAAAACAATAAATATATGTTTGTTATTGTAACCTGTTTTCTGAGCCCACTTAAATCGAAAATTGTTATATAATTATTCTCATTACGATTATGAAAACTGATAATTAACATAACAAACCTTTACAAATCAGTTGGATAAATGTGCGGTTGTACCACTTCCAGTGCAGTCTTACCTGTGTCCACTCTCCTGAAGCTCCTGGCAAAGGTTGTCCTCTCAGTATTAACAAAGCAGCCTTTTGTACAAACAATTTCTCTCTGAATTATAACAAACCTGCTCTGTTCTAAATGCTTTGATGCAAAAGCTGAAATGGCTGTCGTGTACGCAGATGTCGAAGAGCATCTGAGTGTTAATATATCTGCCCTACTGGAACATTTCTTGGTTATGAGGCATTTACCTCATATCCTGAAATTTAATGCTTTTAAAGACGAACTAATCTCCCGTAAGATGGTGTGCTGTCGGACTTACTATTTAATACCCTCCTAAATATTCCCCAGAAGTTGTTCTCATGTATGCTGACACGATAAAGTTTCTAACGCACATACCACCATCTTGAAACATCAACAATAAGCTACCAGACCTCGGCAACCTCCTAAAATTATTTGGCCTGTATCTTAAACTGAACAAATCGGAAGTAGCGAATTTCTAACTGAAACAAACACCCACTATCATACAAACTCAACTCTTGGAAAGGCTGTTCCAGTTGTCAATAGACAAGGCTCAGACTTAATGCTATCATTTGATGGTCACGTAGAGACGGTGCTAAATAAGTTAAGCAGTTTTCTAGAGGATAAAGCAACATCTCATATATGTGAATCACATACTATTTTTATGATGATGACAGCAAACATTTATAGATTCTGTATATAGATTGAAGGTTGAGAAGACAAAGAAACTGCTAACAATGAACTTTAATTTGAGTGGGTTGTAATTTTTAGGAAATACATGCGAAGGATGGTTATTCCAACCAATAGAAGTAGAAAGGATGGATGAAGAAGTTAGTTCTGAGTTTGGAGTTGAACAGTGAATGGATGCAGTTGAAGCACATGTTCGAAAGGAATGTAGAAGAAACTGAAAGTCTGCGATAGAGACAGTGGACATGTATATTATCTTATTCTACGGCTGCTCCAGAACGTTAGCTCAACTCTGCCGTTGTACTCTGCGATGATACAGAAATGTGCAGAACAGATCGATCTGTATCATCGCAGAAGTAGAAGGCTTTCCAGGTGATCGCCTTCCTGGTGACAAAGTGGTCACCAGGAAGGCGATCACTTGGAAAGCCTGCCCAATGTCCGTCTACAACGCTAAGAGGTTGGCCGCAGCTAAGCTTCAACCGAGGTAACTAACTATCCCTGGTGGTCCTAAGCCACCAAGGAATAACGAGCACCCTAGGCAGCCTCGGCACCAGCCAACGAGGAGGCGGGCAAGTTCTACTTGTACTAGTGGCGAAAAACCACAGGAATCCCGCATACACTGGAGGCAGTGCAGTACCAGCAAGAGTGGAGTGAATTTGTAAGAGATGGAACATTAATTAGCCTGACTTCCATCTTTTAGATAAGAGTTGAGGAGTTTACTTTCACAATTATGTACGCTGCTGAAATATAGGACTTCTATTGCCACCACTTTAAATAACTCCCCCCCCCCCCCGCCCCAGAATATTGGTTTCTCAAGTGGGTAACGTATAAATCACCTACCCTAACACAAATGTACTACTGAAATGACCCACCAAGCGCAAAGATTTGGAGGCTATCTCAACTAAGTAACTAGTGATCCCGCAAGACCACAATAAAAATTTTCTCAATGATTAAGATCATTCAGCTGTTACAGACTGACCCGAACAAATTTGGGACATACTCAAAGGACAGAAGATCCTTGTCAGTAAACAGGGGCGAATTGGGACCAAAAACCATTTCCCGATGGAACACTCCCGCTGCCAGTTGGCCACAAACAGCAAGACCAACTGAACATATATGTATTATAATTATATCAAAACATTTACGTATTTTTAGAAATTTGGATTATTAATTTTACACTTTGCTAATAATTCATTCGTCGTTTGCAAATAATTCATTTGCAAACGACGTTAACGTCGTTTGCAAATGAATTATTTTTTCAAAATATTTTCAAATTAAGCAAAATGCAAGTTGTTATAGCAAGGACAAGGTCCTTTACACAAAATAAAATAAACAAATAAAAGAACTAGTTAATGAAGGATTGTAGTACTACAAACCACATCAATAATTAGATTACACGTCAGCCATCGTCATTATTCTTTCGAACAGCTTAATTGCATCGTAGAAAAAGCTATAAAACTTGTCAATACTATGCAACAGTGTCTGCTACCATGTTAAATCCGTAAACAAAACCTTCCCCCTTCCAGTTCCCTCCAGAAGTGACTATCCACAGTAGATACAACGCTGACAAATTGGCTCAAGGTCAAGAAACCATGAGACCAGCTGGCCCAGGAATACCAACATACGAAGACAGGTTCAGACACGTATACCTAGAAGTACTGCTGTCTTCCGTTCTCTCGAAGGGTCACCGTCTTGTCTCCATGCAGCAAGAACGGCGCCCTGCCGTACAAAACTGCGGCGCCTCACGGGTTGTAGAAACTCTGAGTAGTAGAGGTCACGCGAAAGGGAGGAAAGGTTGTCAAGAGTAGTAAAAACATTCCCCCCCCCCTTTTTACGGAGATGAGATCACAGGTTCTTCGTGTTCACGGAACAGTGAAAGTAGAAAAAAAAAAGATGTCTTCGCTAGTGACAGTCCCAAAGAGTCATCGATGGGAAAAAGAGAAGTTAATTCAAGGCGCTTTTTGTTTATTTTAAAGATGGTCTGTTAGTTTGTGACCACCTCACAACGATCTACTGAAAGAGCTGTGACAGTTTGAATGGCGTGGTAATCGAGATTTAAAAATAACGGGTAATTCGAACCTCGGTTTATCTGAAATTTAATGATAACTACCTAATATACAAGTGAAAATTTTACTTGTTTTATGTGCATAAAAAATACGTTTAGAAAATAAACGATGATAGTTCTTATATTTTAATTTACAAATTATTATTATTTTTTTTATATTTATATTCAGTTAAACTACATTACGAAACTTCAATTTATTCATTTTTCTGGAATTGTCAATAAAAGCAGACGAAACTTGAAATCAAATCAAGCCGTAGAGAAATGATCACAAAATTAAATCTGTAGACTGAATAATTAATATATAATTTAAACTCCACTCGTTATTTAATAAGCAGGTGTAATGTGGTAAATAATTTAAGTTTCTCATGGTATAATAAAACAAACTTACGGTAGGTGTCAAACTTTGAAGGTTAAACAACTACCTAAAGCTTTAGTTCATTTACAGCAGTGCTACCATGCGCAACAAATTGTTAGTAGAGAAGGCACCTGAAGTACATTATGGCTTCGGGTTCATTTTTTTCCCCTCTCTCTGGCGACAATCAAAGAGGCCCCAACTAGTAATCTTTGGAATTATGGAGAATCACACATACTGGGACCTCAGTCAGGTTCTAGGAGACATTTAAAAATGGTGCCACTTTTCTCCGGCATGTTCACAAGAGTCTTTAAAAACCTTTAGAACATACCGCAGTTTCCAGGTTAGAAAAATAATAATAATCATTATATAAGAAAAGAAATGCAAATCCGTGATTACCTTGTTTGAGATACTCAATGAACAATAAGAACTTTGGCTCAACGCAAACTATTAAATGCAAAATAAGTTTCTGTATATTTGTTTTCGATCTTATGTACAGATTGATGCACAAAAAGAGTCACGTGACTACAAATCCTAACATGACGGAACAGTTATTGCTCTTCGGCATGATCCTCCGAAGTTTGAAACGCATCAAATACTTTACGAAGCCGTGGGAACAACCCTCAGCCCGTTCCGCCCTCGCTTCTAAAAAAGGCGCTTAGAAGTGAATCACTGCAGACCTCATTCGCCACTGTTTCCGCAAAGGGCAATCCGTTCCGCTGTGGAACACCGAGTTCTTTGTCCACTTTTACCAAATCGCACACGCAAAGTGCAGTCATTTCTGAGTTTGTGGCCTTCAACAGGTTCCTACATGCTTCTTTCATAGCGAGACTTCCTCCAAGTCTTCGTGAGCTGGGGGCTTTCTAACAACTCGTAACCTCCCTCCTATCGCAGTGGTCCCCCTAGTTTGGGGAGCGCGAGAGGAACACCGTGAATAGGAATCGATGATCGAGAAGGTTGACCTTCAGGTGAAACAACAGCCTAGCAGAAGATGGGAAAGTTGATACGCTTTGGGGGTAATAATAGGCAGCGAGTTATTTTTACACACACACACCACCATTTGTGATCATAATATCCATTTTAAAAGTCCGCTCATTGCAATCGGATATATGTGCATCTAATGTTGCTCTCGAAATTATACATTTTATGGTACAGTACTATTATATGGATTCAAATACTGTACTTTGCCATATTTATTCTCAATGAATAACTTGAGAAAAAATATGGTATTAGTCTGATACTTGATCGTTGGATGGGAAACTTAAAGCCTGACTTTAACCAACAACTGCTATTTTTCTAATTATTATTATATGTTAATATTTTGGAGTGCTGATTTCTTTTAATCTAGGAGGTCCGATTTTAACAAAAATCCTCCAATCTACCATGAGATTTAAACAAAAACTCTCTCTCTCTCTCTCTCTCCCAAATGCATAATTATTTTGTGCTAAAGCAACTATGGCTACGAGGCATCAGTTTGTAAGCTGCATGTTTTCAATGGATGTCTTGTTTATTTTGATGGATGAAAACCGTTTTTTCCCGGATGTAAAAACCGTGTAATCCTCGCTCTAAAAACTGTGAAAAGCTCGGTGTGTAAAAAGGCCATAAAAAGTCTTTCCTTCTTCGGGATTCGAACCAGGTTTTCCTTAGACAGCGTGGAAGGGCAGGGATTACACACTGTCATACACCAGCGCTTCAATCTTTTTGTAGCCGTGCAACTCTTTTATAAATCTAAATCTTCGGCGAAACCCTATCTTTTAAAACAGTAATGCACGGGCAGAAGTTCCATAATGATAAAAAATAACGGAACATTTGCAGACCTCTGGGATCCCCTTTGCGGAAGCAGTAGAACACACTTTGAAACCTTGCTATTGTATTGTTTATTTACATTGATGACAGAGAAATTATTATTTTTTTATTTACCTAACTTACAAAATGAGATCCACTGATTCAAGATCCCTGCTCTAGACAATTCTGAACCTTGGATATGTCTTAATTCGTACTGTTAATGTATCTAAAAACCCTCCCATAGGTTATGGGAGGGTTTTTAACATAGGTTATGATAAAAAAAATTCTTTAATATAATAATGGTCTCGGCTTACAAGACATTTCACATGGAGTCAGGAGTTTTCCAGATCTTTGCAGCAGTTTCATGTTAAACGAATATTCAAATCTCACAGTCTATAACACATCTATAGAAAGTGAGAATTTTATTTTGGCTGCAAATAAGGTGGTCAGGATAAGAAGTGAGCTCTAGACGTCTGGAAATCCTTCAGGAAGTTGGCGAGCATTTTTTGGGCATCAACAAGGCAAGAACTATAAAATCCTGGTGGAGAATTTATTAATAAATAAACCAACATCTCCGTTGCAATATGTCTTCAAAATTCAATTCCCATTTACACAGCTAATGTTCGGCTCATTACCGATGAACGGTTTCATCAAGATACTGCTACCATAGAGAAACGTTACCAAGGGAGGTGGAAGCCAAGTATGATGGCAGACCATTGCTGGACATTGATCAACAGCAGACACAGCTCATTAAAAACACTAATCTTATTTAAGATACATTAAGATTAAGTACAGCATATATGAGAAACTAGACGTTTGGAAATCCTTCAGAAAGTTTGTGACTTTTTTAGGGCAACAACAGAGCTATGCAGTTGTATAAGAATCAACGACTGAGACCACAGACAACTGTGTGTTACCCTAGCTAGTAGCACATTCCCGGAAACTCTGGTTTGTCGTCCAAACAGCAAATTGATCACAGAACACACAATTTATTGCGTGTGTTCTCTTGTCGATTTGCCAGTTTGCTGACGAAAAATCAGTTTCCAGATCCCAGTACCATGACAAAACCATGGTACCCTCTCCTGAGACCGAATAACTCGGCTACGTTGTGAAAAAAAGCCAAAAAAATTCCTCGCGCCACTGAAAGCCTCCACTCGGTGTGTTGAGGAGAATTTATTAAAAATAAACCAAAATCTCGATTGCAATATCTCTAAAAATACACCACCTCCAATTCCCATTTACACTTTTTCCCAAATAACCCTAGACAGGTTAGTAATGAAGACGGCGAACGTTTTCATCAAGATACTGTCAGCAGAGAGAAATGTTATCAAGAGAGGTGGAAGCCAAGTATGATGGCAGACCACTGCTGGACATTAACCAACAACACCATCAATTTATTAAGGGAATACAAGCTTATACAAAAATAGTAAACACAAAGATGCTGATACGAAAAACAGTTTATTATGTAAAGAACATGAATGTATCACGAATCACGATAGAAACAGTATGATAAAATTCACGAGTTAATTTTAATTTATCTACAAGGCTCTCGAGTTTCTTTTTTTGATTTACACCTCTGTCCACAAAGGACTTTTGTCTTTTACAAAAAAAAAAAAGTAGAAAGAGAGAGAAGACGAAACGAAAGAAAAAAAGAGTGATGTTTTTAGGTGAGCAATGTCATACTCCCAGCTACGGGGATGACTAACGGTTGAAGCACGGCGCTCGCTGCCACAGTTCGCTTGTAAACAGATGCTTGATGTGTCAGACAAATGACTTCATTGCTGTACTCTCTGCAGAACGTGATAGTTTTCCTCCAACGGTACAGCCACGGTTTGTTTTTAGGCCTGACGTGACTGCACGGCTGTAAATGAGAACGCTACATCTAATGATAGCCAATGTCAAGAAACTAGAAGTTTTTTACCATAGATTATCTTATACCTAGGTACTTACGGTACATATGTATACTCAAATATATAAATAATACAGTATAGAATTCTAAAATCGATTACAACTAAAACAAAATGCTGAGAATGATTGACTAAAGAGGGCGTAAATGCATGAAATAATTCTTTAGCGAAAACGACATCTTCTGCCTTCAAATTTAACTGGATCGTCTGCCTTCGAATGTTTATCTGGATCGTCTGTCTCCGTGGGTTCACAATTTCTCATCACTGAATCAAGTGTAATTAATAAAAATCGAATTTAATTAAAATGAAATTGTAACTGCCATATTTTTTTCTTGTTTTCCCTCTTAGGTTTTGGAAAGTTAGTGTCCCAAGTTTCACATTTTTTTTTTTAAACAGTAGACAAAAAGCGACACAGAAGTTAGAGAACACATACTGAAAATATCCTTGTCATCACTTAAAATAACCCTCTACATCAAAAGCGAAATATAATCTCCCTTCGTTTTTAACGACTAAAGCTATATATCATTTTCAACAAAATGAATGTAATTTCCGCTAATAGAACAAAGACCGTCCCAGCATAAAATACAAGCCATAACTGAGTACTTGCATCCGCGGCCTGAAAAAGCCCAGCTCGGAAGTGTTTAATTAAAATTTCCGAAGTTAGGAGAACCCTTTCTCTACCAATGGATTTTAATCACCCTTAATAGGAGATACGTCATGGGTAATTGGTTCAATCCATTCACCCACTTTTTACGCACCAATTCCTTTGAGACTTCATATTGGGTAAAACCGACTTTTTTTTTTCGAGCATCCCAAATGACAGTAGATCAATGGAATAAATTAAACGAATGGAAATGACGTCACTACCCTATTATATTACTTTTTAACCCATGCCTTCCCAGTAGTGAGTTAGTTACGTGTATTTGAAGTAACTGTTTTTTGGTATAGCACTGATGAAAAACCCATTGACTTAGTTACTTGCGATTGTTGGCAAAAATATATATTGGGCTCCTGTTTCAGCAACGAAAACTAAAATAGAATTAGAAACAAAGAAATAAATCTTATTTAGAGCAAACCATGTTTCTGAGGTTATTTACATCTATAATTGCTATGGTTCGTCAAGCTAGCACTATTGAGTATTTTCCAAATGCTGTGACTCAACTTTGTGACCCTGGACCATGCAATGTATTGTTCAACTTCACTAAACACCCATCCCCCAGTTCAGAAGCCCTAGCCTCGCTTGAACCAAAGCGAAGTTACTGTACGCACGTGCAAGGTCCATGCTAAAGCATTCTCGGGCCGAAGAGCGACAGGTTGTGTTCCCCTCCCCCCTTCTCCGTCTATAAACACTACAACTAAAGCTGCTCTCCTCGGTCTTGGCAACTTGCCAAGGTATCTGACTCGCTAGCACTGTTTATGAACCCATCTCATCGTCTGCTTTTCGGGGTTCGTGCGTTGCATTTCTTCAGATGATCCACGCTTCAGACATTACTGACCAACTGATAGCAATCAACATCATTACGAACACTAACACAAGCTGTAAAAGCAAAGCAAAGAAAGTGTAGCGTGCTTGCTGGTCACACCTGACTGATTATCAGCAGAGACTTTCAGACGGGATCTGGCTCCACGAACTAGAGTGATATAATGGTCGAATGACATGTTTAAAGCAACTAGTGACAGTTTCCAGAATCATTGGCGTCCAACTTCGGTAACATAATGTTAAGCACGCATGCTAAATAAGACGCCACCTTAACTCAAAAACTTATTCCACAGAATATTTAAACAGTTACAGATATGTACTTTTATGAAAGGACAGATTTCTACAATTTACCTTCTAATAATTATTCTTCAGATAATATGACATCTCAATAATAATAATAATAATACTCTTCTGACATCACCATTTCATTTTATAACTTTATTTTAAATGCTAATTAGTTTTACGAGTATTTCAAGTGTTTAATATAACAAAATGCACAGGGAAACGGAATAAAGAAAGGTAGATATATTTCATGCATGTAGTTTGGTACTGTAAGGGGATGTCACTCGCTGTATTATTGAGAACTACCATCCTCCCCCATTTGACACTAAGGAGGGTTACAGAGAACACCCAAAACGTAGCATATACGGTTTTAGTTAATTAAGAGATTGGGTCAAGAATTGTATCTTAGCGATCAGGCTTATTAATACAAAATATGTTTTTTATATGCGTATACCAAACACCCTTGACACATATATAATTCCGGAAATTAAGCCTCCCAACTTCATAAACACGGCATCAACATGCTTACAGAGACAACACAAACATGAACTTTACGGAGAGGTCAATAACTTAATCCTTCTCAAAGGTCAGCGTACAAGTGTCACTAAAAGGTGTTTTATCCATTCACTTTATTTCATGGTCTGTCAATAAACTGCTCTTCCTGCCTTTAGCACAGAACAGAGTGCACACGAGACCCAGTTCTTCCGGGAATTACCTGTAACTACTGTGCTCTGTCAGGTGACTAATTAGCAGCTAATACTGTCAGGTCAATGGCTGAGGCGAACAATCAAGCAACACACAGATGGTTAATTCCACCTCTCCCCTTAACCCTAACCTTAATTAGATACAAATGCAGCAGAGAAATGGCATGATTTCATCTGTAAGTTGGTATATATGCCCAAGCGCTGTTCATTTATTTCAATAACAGAACGTAAGCTCAAAAAAATCAACAAAATAAATGATCTAAAAAAAAATCACCAAAATAAATTATCTCAAAAAATCAGTTATGTTGATAACCCAGTGTTTTTTTAAGTTTTTATAATTGAAATGCTATTTTAATAATTTCAATTTAAAAAATAAATAAATAAAAATTTCAATTATATCAAATATTATTAAAACTTATTTAAAAGATGTTTTTTAAACGTCTGCACGAACATTTTCGAAATAAATCATCAGACTTTAATACAGAAAGACTGCAGCGACACGCATCGGTCATATACATGTTTTGTTTTTAAAACAATTAACAAATTAATTCCTCAAAAATTTAATGCTGGCTCAGACGAACTTAGTTGTGATAAAAATAATTATGTCGACGATAAAACTCATTCTAAATTATTTTAATGAAAATGCATATTTTTATACAATTAATAAAGCAGATTTAAATAATGGTGTAAAATATTTTCACATACGTTTTGGAAATATTATCAAAGGACTTTGAATGCAGAAATACTCTAGCGATGTACATCGAATAGATTGATCAATATTTAAATTACAATTAAATAAATGTGCTTTCAGTCATAAACATTCATTACAATAGTTCGTCAAAATATTTGTTATTTTGTTTTCGTAAAAAAGAACCAAGGCTATGAGCGTCGATCTATCATGTTTGTAAATTGACGGTTTGTAGGATGAAAATATTGGTAGATTAACAGCCCTTCATCAGCCTTAATTTCAATCAAATACAATTAAAATTTGTTTTAAGCCTATGATAAATATATCAATTTTCTGATTATACTCCGGTAGGAGGTCCACAGAGTTAATCAGGTGAGCAATGAAGACTGCTGAATATAATATAAGTCCACCTAAAATAACTAAGTTAAAAGAACAAAATATATTTACTGGCTTGTTCAACACATTGTATTTCGCTGAACCATTTGTGGATTAAAACTGCATTTCCACACGCGTTGTATCTAATAAGTATCTGTCATAAAAGTTGGTTAAACACCAATAAAATAATTAAATTACTGATATCACAAGCACGACAAAATAAAAAATGCTTTTTTTTTTTAAAAAATAATAATAAATGGAACACTTACAGAAAACGTCAACGCCTTCTTCTTCAGATGATGTGGACGAAGACGATTCCACACTGTTTCTTCTTCGTGGAACAGATGAAGTTTGAGTACCGATGCTCCTTCTAGACGGTGCATGTCCGAGAGATCCTAGCATGACAGGATGTAGCCCATCCCGAAAGACTGTCGGCCAGGAGAGGTGGCGGGGATCTATGGACATTGCAAAAGTTGCATCGCGCTCAACAGGGACAAAGTTCGGAATCGAAGATGCAAGCTGCGTTCCTGGTTCCAAGTGTCTCCTGTGAGTGGAAAGCATCAACCGACGGTCGCTAAACCCTTGTAGCTCAGTGCGCGAAGGAATAGGGATCGGCGTGCTTGCGCGGTGATCATAAGGCATAAACTGCCCCTCCGCATTAGTCCCGTCTGTCGCACCAAAATACTCAAAGCTGTTTCGTCTATGGGATCTGCTGTAATTAGTAGATGTATTCAGTTCTTCCATCTCAAATATCATAAGTGATTCGTCGTCTGAATTATCAGCAGGTGACAAAAAGGCGGTCAAGGAATTTCTGTGACTATCTTCTGCACCGAACTGGTTCTGGTCAAAAGTAAAATTCACTTGGCCAGCAATGCTTGCCGGACTAGCTTCGTAGCCACTATCGGTTTCTGGAGCTGCAGACGCGCTATTTTCTTCCGGTAACTGGCTCACAGAAATTGGAGTAGGGGGTTCTCCAGTGCTGGTTGCTCTTTCACATGAAGAATCCATCGCTGTTAAAGACAACATGAAACTTATCAGTACAATGGAATACGTTAAACAACTGAAATAAATTATTAACAGAGGCACCAGCCAATAACTTAAAATCCAGAACAATAATTTGAAATCAGCATGTTTGTTTTGACAAGTAATCACGTGCTGGATACAAATACCCCAGATATTAGCATGTCCCGATTTAGTTTCATTACCTCATTATGTTACCGTAGGTTTTTTTTTTTTTTTATACTAAATTGAAAGTTGCATAAATGATTTGCCAAACAAAGCCATTCTTTCTGTAACACATTTTGGGCAATTTTATGTAATACCATTGAGAGATAACGAAAGATTAGCACAATGTTGACTCTAAACATGACCGATAAATTTACGGGTAACTGTGCTGGTACTAAATGACTAGGGACTGTATATAAAGTGACTATAATTTTACTTATGATAATCCTATAATCAGCAGCATTATCTCATTTATTAAAACTAAGTACAAACATTTACCGTGACAGTTAGGGGAGACATCTTTCTAATTTTAACAAAAGAATGAATTCATCGTGAAAACAAAGAAATAAGTCAAAATTTTCCAATTAAGATTTAGATAGCATTTACAATATCAAAAATAGCCTCTGTACGCAAAACACCTTTTTGCAGGCACTTGACATGTGACTACATGGATCCTTTTTCTTTCAGAGACTGATGAAGAATCCGCACAAACTTCTTATATAAAGAAATCCGTATAGGTTCACTGTCTCGTTTTGGCCCTTAGGTGTATACTTCTTTGACGTCACGTTTTGGTACCATGGCTTACCTAGCACCAAAGAAATCAACCTGAACAAGACGGATTTCGCTTTTCTTGGAGAGCATGAACCGGATATCACCCGGATCTCAGGCCCATCAAACTAATTATTTTCCTTCCGCTCAATATGAGAATAGAATCCAAATTGGAAGAAGTTGGACCTCGGACTTTATTCAAATGATTATAATTTGGGTTTTATCAGAAGAAAATCAAAACATATGCTTCACTTTGCATACATGGACAATTAGCTTTTATTTGTCAACAAATACTCTGGAGTGGTACTCATTTACTCCTTATATGAACATATATTTGATGTTTCTAAAGTATAATCGAAGCCCATGTCGTGTTGGGCCAATTAAAAGGAACTTTATCCTGTTCGCTGGTGGGTCCTTCACAATTCAACGCAATCTTGATTTGCGATGAGTAAGCTGGTTCTCTGCAGCATCAATATTCTTTTATCCGATTAAGAAACTTCAATCGTATACAGAACTCCTTAACTTCATATCTATATAAGCATAATAAGTTTATTAATTCTGTAGATGTTGGGACATTTGTTAACAAAATAATCACGTAATGACAAAAAGCGCGTGTGATAAATGGTTCTCATTGGAGTCGATTAGTAATTCTCAGCGTCTTCTGTTTTACGATGCCGTACACTTGGAGTGCCCTTGTGCGCTCATTTCTTAGATAAGCGTGCCAGTAGAGTTTACACGGCGTGCAAGAACAGGCAGCGGCTTCGGGGTTTGAATTTAGGTCAGCGAAAGCGGAGTGGCAGTGAACTCCAACACACACACAACCGCTGCAGCACGCAGCGAACAACTTCTCCCCTCTCTCTCTCTCTTCTCCGGCAGCAGTCGACAGGAGGTAAATCTTGCCAACTGTCAACCGCCCCTCTCATACAACCCAGGAAACAAAGAAGAACGCGCTCTTCCAAATGAAACGGTAACCGGTGACTCACGGATAATGACCCTGACCTGAAGGTTTTCTTTCACTCATGAAATGGTATGTGTCAAGCAATATACTGCACTGCCGTAATAGCGACAAAAATAAACAAAAAATATACACAAGCGTGAAATAGGACATTATCATAGCTCAAGGAATGCACAGGAAAGGTAGGTATTCGCTATTCTCTGAAGGGCTTCAAAGGATTCGCATTCCGTAGTAGAATGCAAAAATGACAGAGTATTTTCAGCTATTTACATGGGAATAAAAGTTTTCGAAATAAGGTTCGTAGAAGAACGTAAGCCTGCTGCATATAACAGCTTTGGGGATACTTGGCAATTAAGGTCTTCATTCTGCTTTAAGCTTTGTACTGATCAGAAATCAGTCACGACATGAGAGACGCAACTTCGATATTTTAGTCTACAATTATTACAACTATGATCACTGTTTTCCTCTTTCTTTCTTTTTAATGAAAACCCCAAACACGAAAGGTATTAGGCCCTATGGTAGTTGTAGAAAACTAAATACTGTATATAATTATAAGGCAACCGGGTCTAGCTCGTTTATTGGGCTTCTGCTGTTCCTCTTCTGTACTTTTTTTTTTTTTTTTTTGACATATTTGGGCTGAAATTTTTGAATTTGGTGTTAATATTGGACTAAGTCCTACCGCGCAGATTTTACGATTTCTAAATTTAAATTTAGAAATCAGCAGCTTTTCTCAAGGACAAACTTATTTCCCGTCCTAAATTAAGTCTAAAAACACCATCGGTGTACTTCTGAACTGAAACAAACATAAATCGACTTTATTCGAAGAAGAAGGGAAAAAAAAGAAGTAATAAATATGTGCAATGATTGGAAGCTCGAAATATAGAATCTGCGTGTGCCGAAGAGCGGAAATTATATACAACCGTTGTGGTTTTTTTCTTTTCCTCCTTCAAAGAAAATCAGTTTACCTTCATTTCAGAAGTATAAGGATGGCGTTTTTAGAATAAACCAAGAACGGGAAATAAGCTTACCATTTAAAAAAAAAACAAATGCACTTTATTCGGCAATATTTCAATTTAGAAATAGTAAAACCTGATGAATTTGAATTTGATGTTAAGATTTAACATCAAATTCAAAATTCCAGCCTAAATATGTGAAAATAGGTCCAGAGGACAAATATTCTAAACCTAAAAAGAAGCGAGTAGACACTGGTGCCTTTTAAATAAAAAAATCCTATATGTTCAAAAATGATGCCTCCCAAAAAATGTTAATGCAAGCTTTGTGATAAAACAATACATATGTATGTTTACATATGAAGAAGCACTTCTATGGAAAAAAAAAAAAATAATAATAATAATAAGTACAAGATAGGGGCTTATCAAATTGAATTTCAAGGAGTGTCTTATTTTATTTAAACCGGGCATGAGCACCCATGGCCTATTTTCGAAATGTTTCTATTTCGGAAATATTTTTTACTATACAAAAGGTCAAAATTTTAGTTTGTAGAGTAATTTTAATCTTTTGTGTTGGATAACTGCGATCACATCGAAGAATTTGATAACAGCCATTTTACAACACTGGCTTTTACCAAACTTACAAGATCTACATACCATTCGGTAAAGGTCGTAAAATAGTAATACCAAATTTTTAGATTTTTTCCTTTCTTGACGTCTGATAAATTTGCCCTCTGAATCTGGGAGTGTAAACATATCACCCCCATCAACAATCTCTAAAAGATAACTGCAGGTCAAATTTCAATCCTGTGTTGATCAGAAGCCCCTCCTCATTCAAAACCATTATTTTGCTTTTAGATAAAAAAATTCAAACATTTATTAATACATTAGATAATCCAAACCTACAGTGGCAAATGACATTAATTATTTCTTATAATCAGTTCAAATGCATTTTGATTAGCTAGCGCCACCGCAATATGCATTTCCGTATCCTGTTTTTAACAATAAAGCCAATGTTTCATTACAAATGACGTAATCACAGGAAATGGGGATTTTTAGGCGGGAGAGTGACCTGTAACTGACGTCCGGATATAAAACATAAAGTCATCCTAAATTTAGATTGTCTAAAATTAACTATCTCAATAGAATCTTGAATTTATTTCCAAGAAATTATTTACATAAGAAAACGTAATGATCACGTGGTTGACAATGCGTAAAAGCTAGTTGGGGGAATCGTGTACAGGGACTGTCAAAAAATTAAGACATTTAACAAAAATAGTATTCAATGCTTTACATAAGTGCCTTTTGGGTTTAGCACTTTTGATAGCTACAATGTTTGTAAACAACAACAAAATGCAGAGGAGTAACTACAAAGTCTGGGCCCCAACTGCGAGTGTTTTGAACTGCTTTTTAACAATCGTACCATAAAGGCGTCCCTCTGCGGGGGCTCCCTGCGGTGCTATGGTAGTTTCAGCATTTCCAAAATGCACGTGCATACAAAAGTAAACTTCAATATTACCTGAACATACAGAATTCAATATCCTTAATGCTTTTCACACTTGGTGGTTCAAGATAACTTCATTTCGTCAAGTTTTCTACATGTAATCCTATACATATGTATACACAGAATCGAATATGTATAGGATCGACGTTAGGTTGAAGGTTTCATATACAAATAAGCAAAACTTGGCACAGTGCCAGTTAGAGATAATAAGCCACGAGTCCGAGGTCAGTGGCAGCATCATCTCAGTGGCCGAGAAACGCCATCTCACGCAGGGACCGCGAAGCCGTAAACGTCAGGTCTGCAGAAGTTTACAGCAGACGTTTTGAATCTTGTCTATGTCGTCTAGCCCTGTTGGCCTCAGGCGCTAGGGAGCTGCCTCCAGAACCGGTATATTTAAGCTCTGGCTAGTCATGCAACTTCGTAGCTAATGACACTCTAGGTACAAATAAAAAGGGGTTTGGAGGGGAGGAAAAAAAAAACTTTTAAGTGAGAATTTTTTAAGTTTGAGTTTGCTATAGTTTTTATCTTTTTGTCCCAGCACGTTAATCTTTTCAAACTGGTTCATTATTAGTTTTAAGGTTAACCAATGTCCTATGACTTTTCATGAGCTATTAACAAAACATCGCAATTTGTTTTCCTGAGGTGTGTAAAGTTATCAGACCATAAGAATTACGTGAGGAGACGACAAGCTACCAAAATGAATGGTTTGGCAAATTTTCAGCTTCATTACCATCACTAATGATGGCTTCCAGTTTCTTTGTTGTTGTTTTTGATTTTTTAAATAAAAAAGTGTAGCATAGATATTTGGGATGAAATATTTAATGTTATTAACATATAAAAGCACGAAACTGAAATTAAAAAAAAAAAAACTTTTTACAAAATACATATTTTTGTGCCAAGAAACCATATACAGTGAATCAAATCTTACATTTTATGACCCCTATATACAATGACTTAAAAAATGTGAAAACAATGCACATTAAGAAAAAATATGGTCATCTATTTACATTTTTCATTTTATTTATTGAGCAAAGCGGCCCCTAGTGTTATCTATTTACAATAAAATTTAAAATTATTTAATATTTCCCATCACTTCTTAAACCCATTAGAACTAATTCCAGCCGAATGTCACTTTAGCACCCCAGCAGAAATCAAAGGGTGCTCAATCTCCACATGATCCTGACATGAATTCCGCGACGCTAATCCTTTTGAGCAACAGATGGACTAACTTTATCTGAGCATTCAATCTATATTGCATCATACAATTTAGTCACTGGCTGCATTCCACTGTCATTTACTTGTTTACTAAAACTGTTTATTTAAAAAATGAAAACAACTTCTAAACATTATGAAAACTTAAACTATAAATAAAAACTAATAGATACTTTAAATCTCTGTAATGAATAATAATTTAAACTGCCCTATTAATAACACCTAATAGTATTTTTTTTTGGTGTACATCGTTTATCTTATCATTTTATCTGAAACCTAGTAATCTTGACATAAATTATACTCGGTTGTCGATTACGATCGACGGACTGTCGACTCTAAAACGAACGCTAATAACGTCGAGGGAAAGAAATTATCTAATTAATTAATTAATACATAATTGTTACATACCTTGGCACGATCGCAGTTATCAAATTTTCTCCAAACAAAACTTCCGCTTCGCAGATCGTCCACCACCATTCGCATTACAACTCCGTATGACATGCCAAGTTAGCGGCGACGATACCTAATAGCGAGTTTGTTTGGAGGGCGATGTGACGTTCACTCCCTCCAATTTCGACCAATCAAAACGCAGACCATCAAGCCGCATGACAAAACAAGTTACAAACATGCCACAAAAATTTGCTCGCGAAGCGTGCGGCTTCATCTAAATTCACGGGCACAGTTTGTAATGATCTTGTATTCGATAATATAAATAATTACATTAGTTTTAATAAAATCAAATTATATGTTTCGTCAGTTATGGCTGGGAGTCGGTGCTTCTGTTCGGATTTTAAAAGTTGCTGTGACACTTGAACGAAATGAATTTCCGTTTTTCGTTTATCCATATGTTTATAATCTGGTTTTATCAAAGAGAGACAGTCCTAAACGGAACTTTAGTTTCAGTTTTTCTTCTCTGAAAGTAGGTGAATTAGTAGTGATAATTTAAGTGATACTGGTTAAATTGATAGCTATATCCTGACTAGAAATAAATGTTTATATTATGAATGCACACTAAAATCTTTTGGGAGTAGTAATCGTAGCTTCAAAGTTGGTTTCTGTTATAATTTTGACCAGAAGCTATTTTTTGATAAAATAGGCTTAGATTGGAACTAAATAGCATGCAAAAGGATTTTTTTTATCTATAAGAATTTGTGGATATTTATAAATATGAAGTAATTTAAATTAATGTCAGGAAATGTTTACATGACGAATTCACAACAAGATGGAATTCAAGTAGGAGTTATAGTTAAGTATTAACTTTGATCTTGCTCTACTTCCTAATAGTTTATGATAAATAAAAACTCTTATTTTTCTGTATACTACTGAATATATCTATTAATTATTCATTGTGAATACTGTAATCTATGCAAGTGCAATTATTATTAGCTATATGGTGCAAGGAAGTCTGAGGCTTATGCTGCACCAGCCAAAAAAAAAATAATAATAATAATAAAAATTCCCGAGTTACCATGAGAGAGAGAGAGAGAGAAGGAAATCACCAAGAAAGAGAAAAATGATGATATCCAGTTCAGGACCCTGGGTGTGCCAAGCCCATACCCACCGGATGTAAGCCCCTGGGGTTCGTTCTAAACAATTTATCTCTTTTTTTTTTTTTTTTTCACTTAAATATAACAATAATCACGTGTTGTTAAAATTAATTAAAATGCACATTGTAAAAGCAGTTCTGTTTATTGAATTAATTAACCCCAGGGGCTCACATCTGGCGAGTATGGGCTTAGCACACAGGGTTCCGAGCTGGATATCACTATTCTTCTCTTTCTTGGTGATTATTCCCTTCTACCTCTCTCTCTCTCTCTCTCTCTCTCTCTCTCTCTCAGGGTAACTCAGTTTTTTTTTTTTTTTTTTTTGGCTGGTGCAGCAAAAGCCTCAGGCTTTCTTGCACCATATGGCGCCATAATAATAATAATTCCTATTTTTTTTATCTTTTTGTTACGTTTTACTCACAATCTATGAAGAAAATATGACAAAATTTAGTATTACTATTAAAATAGGAGAACAAGGAAGCAAAGTTTATATAGCATCTCCTATCAATAATAATAAATAAAAATAAAATGTTTCCCTAGTTTTATATTTTATCTGCTGCCACATATTTATGTACTACCTCTTTAAAGTTACATGAACTCTTTGACCCTACAAAGCTAGGTAACAACTTGTTGCAATAGTTGATTACTGTTGACAAAAGGCAAATTTTCTTACATTCAGTCTGTAGTTATCTTTCCTTAATTTATGTCCTATTTTTTATCATCCTTGAAGGAGAAAATATGACTGCATAATTCAGTTTTCTCAATCCTTTTAAAGCTTCAAACACCTCAATCAAATTCTCTCATAGATGGCCAATTTCCAAACTTTGCAGGTTGAACTGGAGTCTTGTAAGAACATCACCTTGCATCCAAACCACTTTTGCTACTCTCTTTTGTATCCCGTCAATTGCCGACCGGGCTAGCCGAGTGGGTAAAGTACCTGCCCAGCAACCCAAAGGGCGCGGGTTCGATTCCCACCTCGGGCTTGGATCAAAGTACTGCAAAAACCTTGGGAGGTGCAATATGGCCACAGAAGCCGATGCGCCAACAACTACCAAATCAAAAATCCCGTCAATTAAATTGATATCCCTCCTGAAATGAGACTTCAAGACCTATATACCATTTTCAAGATGTGGTTCAACCATGGATTTCAGATATTGTATAATAAGAAACTATTATAAACAATGCTTGTTGCATTTAGCCTTTTAACACATACATTCATTCATTATTTGTATGTCCAAAGTTGATTTTTTTTGGTACTATCATCAGTCCCATCAAACAGCAATGATTTTGCTGTTTGAGACTGATGGAAACGCTTTCCTAATAATTCTCTGAGTAAGTTAATTTATTGTACTCCTCAGTAAGTTGTCTGTGAAATTCCATTCTCCTAAATAATATTTAAAAAAAAATGATGGTGAGTTGTTAGTTTTAACACATGGCTTTGTGTTATGCCTAAAGGATTGTGTGGCGCCTCCGTAGCCAGGTGGGCAGGAGCAGCAGTGCATAGCATACGCTTCTTGATTAGACCGGGGTTCGAGCCCATGACCACGAAATACAGAGGATGTGGAAAGGTCAGGGAATGACCACCGCATATCCCCGGAGGAATATGGCCTTAGTTGCTAATGCCCCTAAAAAAAAAAACCGAAATAACAACAACAATAACCTAAAGGATTGTAATATAAGAATTCTTGTGATCATGTGCAGAAAAAATTCACCGCATTTTTATGATATCTACGTGCACATACAATAAAATGTTAAACCCAAGTAAGAAATTTTAGTAAACAAAAATAATACTTATAAGAAATACATATGAATGTATATTGACTACACTTAATACATAATTTGTCTGAGTGAAATAGATAAGTAAAGAATTACTTAGACAGTTTATAAATCTCTATAGTTCATTACCCAGACCCCAAAAATATTTGTTGTGGTTTATACTGTTCAACCAGATTCTATTCTTTAAAGTATACTTGCTTAGAGGAAAAAATATAATTTTGATGTTTTAATACTTATCCATAAATGATGTTAATAAATAAATATATGCAGAGGAAAAAAATCACAGCAAAGGCCAAAGATATGAAACAAAGAAGTGGGGAGGGATTACAGAAAATATAGTGACAAAGGATGAAGGGTAGTCATTCTAAATTAATTTAGAGCTTGGAGCATTAAATAATAGACAGATGCTTTCAGAGAGACTGCTTCCAGCTTTTGAAGGCCCCTAGCCATTATTAAAAAAAAATGACAAATAGAGTACACGAAAACAATATAAGGCACAAAAAAGTAAGATATAATTTGAATGTTTTTTTTTTTTTTTTTATTGAACAAATAATACACTAATTATTGAGGAAAAATGTATTTTTAAAGCCATTTTAAGATTTTGAGTTTAAGGCTGTAAACAAAATTGGCTAATATGCTTCTCCCCTCCCATATGACAGGCCCAATACTAACGAGAATTAAAATAATGCTACTGATATCAAATTTAGGTTGCAAAATATCACACCTTGAGTGATAAAGAAAATTTTTAAATGGATGGTTGCAGAACAGACGTGTAGAAATTTTCCTTCAGCTAGAGAGTAATTGATTATTATTGCAATAAATTTCCACTTAGTGTGTTGTGGAAGTGGGTAGACTGAACAAATTTAAAGGACAAATTGTTAGCAGGAATTAGCAAATGAAGTGGATTTTGATTTTTTTTTTTTTTTTACTTCCTTGATCATTTTGCCAATACTAATAGAAACATAAAAGTTGTCAATAAAAATTGTACAAATTATTCATGTTATGTAAAAGATCATTTTATTTTCAGATATACATTCCAAATTTAAGACTATTTATGAAATATTAGCTTGAAACAATATAGTACTGTTGGAAGGAATGAAACTGCGAAAATAAAACAGCAATCATCACACTGCAGACAAAAGCATTCTTCAAGAGTTCATCACAATGGCAAGTTCTTAAATATTTTTGCAATTTGGTTACTTTATTTCATTCAAACTATGTTTTGAAATATTCCAACTTCACCCGTTGTCATAAATTTATGCCTTATATTTTTTAAATATAAATAAAAGGATTGATGTTATGGGTATCCAAATTAGGCTGTCAGCTGGACGTAGCAGTATGTCCTTCTGCCTTTTGAAGATAGCTTGCTGTACATGGCTTGGTTTGGTTTAAAATTTTAATGGCGCATTAGCAGTAGTGACTATTATGCACCACTGTACATGGCAACGTTCAAGTTAGCGCCAGCTCTGATAAACCCAGAAATATTAAATTCTTGTCATTAGCAGTAACTTTATCAAATTTATATTTTTTCATTTTAGAACATAAGAAACAATAACTTTCATAGAAAAGACATTGAACATATGTGGTAGTAATGTACATGATGTATCATGAATCCCTTTACGCACAGGATGCCACTAGATTAGGAGCTAAAACACGCCTGTTAAATTTTAGATGGTTTGCCATGGTAGCTGCTAAGATGATTAATTACATGTGATGAACACTGGTCTCAGTTAGCATGACCACTGTTGACTAGCAATAGTCAAGTTGACCCAGGGTAAGTTTTACCCAGAGGTCAAGGCAATAGCCTTGATCCCTGGGTAAAAAAACAAAAAAAAAACCACTCTCACTTATATTTTTCTTTTCTATATTATTCTGTGCAAAGAGAGATGCAATGTCAAATTTAGAAATTCATATTTCCTAACTTTACTTAGTGACTTTTGGCAGGCACTATGAAAAATTGTATCCATTTGCTGTATTGCTTTATACCTCAGTTTAGAAATTTGCTTTTAATAAATTCCCAAAGAGCAGTATTACAAATGGAAAGTTTGTACTGCATAGGAAATGGCAGTAGGTGAACTTTCCCAATCTCTCTCCTTATAAAAATCTAATCATTCAAGTATTCACAAATTACAAATGGAAGAGTGTGGAGGTGTCCCATCCTGTTGGAACTATAACTAATAATAAGCATGGCTTGCATTTGTGGAATCAACCATTTTCAAAACATCTGCAGATAACTGTATTCTACTGCAAATATCTGAAAGAAACAGGGCCATGGCAAGTGCTGTTTATTAACTGCTGCCTGAATCCTTCTATAAGGTTTGCTATTATCAATTTCTTTGCCTTGATAGAAGTAAGGGGAGGGATTCTTTACTCTAAAAGACAACATTCCTTGGTCTATTGGAATGAAGTTATTGATTCTAAACATTTTATCTTCATCTAGGCCTCTGATATAAGATTTCATAGAAAACACAAAGCTGTATGAAAATTCATTTGCAGGAGTTGGAGAAAAATCCTGCTTTGTAACTTGAACTTATTGAGTTTCAATCCAAAGCACATCTTGAAGAGAAATACAGGAACTGTGAAGGTAAGCTGCTAGATTTCTACAACAATTTTTCTGGTGATGATTTCCACTGAACAAGATAACATGCAATTAGAATATTCACAATGTTCACATCTGTATTATGTCTCCCTCCTCTTTCCTACTTGATCAATCTCTTCCAGTCAAAAGCAATTAATCATCTAATGGGAAAAACCAAAAAAAAATGAAAACAACAGCAGGCACTTGGTGTCAAATACACCAAGTGCTTGCTGTAGTATTTGTTTTTTGATAGAAGTGAGGAGGGATGCAGTCTTTACCCCCAAAAAAAAAAAAAACATTTCTTGGTCTTCGAAATAAACTTTTCCCTTAGGTAAAAAGATAATAGTTTAAAATGGGAATCTTTAAAATTTTATTCTTAATTCTCACCTATTTTACAGGGTGTATTCAAAGGCCAGAAGAAATATATGTGAAATTTTCTTAAAGTCACAAAAACACATTTCTAATATTTGTTTACATATTTCAGGAATTGAAATATCCTTACTACTTTCTACATTTTCGTATGAGGATACCTGGAGTCTAGTGCAGGTGAAGAAAAACATTTGGAACACATGCTCTCACATCAGTATTTCTGCATTAAGAAACATTCAAGAAAATGTTCATAGAAGAATTTATATGTATATGGATGTTAATGGCAGTCAGTTTGAATAATAAATGAATTACATATATATTGTATTGTTTCATTTTACCTGGGGACCAGACATCTGATACATCCTATATAATAAGATCAAAAAACGTTACCAGAAATAACAGTCTTGTTATTATGATTTTTTTTTTTTTTTAAATTTTTGTTCTGGCTACTAAACTAGGGTTCAGTTTATCTCCAGACTCATTCTGCTATGCTTGTGGATGATCAAGTAATGATGTGGGTACATCATTTCTGTTGTGGTAGTTGTAAGTATATGCCTTTTGCTCTCCCTCGAATTTTTGCGCCAATAAAATCAAAATCAATCAATAAATCAATCTCCCTCGAAACATCATAACTGCTACATTTGTATGGTGGGTATATCAAAGTTCAAGAAGTCTGCAAATCAAAAAGTTATAGTGTGTGTCCTAATGTACCATCCTCTATTACTACAATATATCACAGTCAAGACCTAATTCCAAGTTCTTCCACAGGAGAGTCTTCAAAATTGAATGAAAAATCTGGTGAACAGGATAATTGGGATTGTGCCTCAGAAGCCTATTAATGTACAGCACCACATTTCACTAATCTGCAAGAACTGGGTGATTCAGTGAGGGACTTGAGTGTAACTAAATCCAGTGCAGAGCTCCTGATACCTCATTGGAATCTACTGGATTGTAGCTTCAGTCTAGTAGATTCCACATACAGAAAAAGAAATGGGTCACTTAGGCATAATTTTACACTCTTACAGAATCCCTGTGCTATTATTTTTATTTGATGTCTTTTTGAAGAAATTGATACTTAGTCATAATCCAGAAGAGTGACATCTTTTCATAGACAGTTAAAAGTTTGAAAGCTGTTGCTTCATATTGGCAATATACACCCAATGATTCCTATGGTACATGCTTTTCATATTAAAGAAGACTATGGAAGCATGGTGTTAAGAGAAAATCAAGTATGACCAGTATAAATGGGATATCTGTGGGGACTGCAAGATGCCAAGGTTCCTTCTGGGTTTGCAAAGTGGGTTCACTAATTTTCCTTGCTCTTCTCTGCTGGGCAGGGCATTAGATCAGCACTATATGAGGAAATCAGTCATGTTCTATGCACCCCTATGTTTCAGTGTTCAGTTAAAATCCTTTCAAAAATGAATCAGAATAAGAAAAAAAAATGGACAGTTAGCAACCTTGCTCTGCTAAAAATTAATTTTCCTAAATGGTTGCCTTAAATCAGAGGCTGGCAAATAGTCGATCGTGATGCATACACATAAAACACAACCCAAACATGCCAACAACAAACTCGAGGCACATGTGCTAATGTTTTTTAAGGATAAAATGCACATTTGCAAAAGTACTCCCTTATAACCTTAAAAATTAGCAAGAAATAATTGACTGTTTGTGCCACCTTTATTTTTGATCTCGTTTGAACGCAATTCTGAAAAATCCATTTTTATATATTTTTAAACGTAACCCCTTCTTCAGCACTTCAGACATTTTTTTTTATCATCTTCCTTATTTGAGAGTTATCTTCGTTATAAACAAGTGAAATGTAAATAAAAAAACCCGTGCTTCAACAATTGGATAACAGCCAGACAATAACACAAAGCCAGAGTTTGTAACAATTGAAGGCACTGCCATAAAACTTCAAACCAACATTCTTTGATAACTGTTCGTGAGAAACGCTGCTAATTTTAAATTCTTGTTTTTCAACGTGTGCATATAATTATCAAGAACAGGCTTAACTTGATCCAGCATTTTTCCTATGTGCACAATAAATAACAGAGATTTCTGGAATTTTCAGTGAAGAACTCAAAAGAAACACTTTTGTTGAAAAGTATTGGTGTTTCAGTTGTATAGACTCAAGTAAACAAAGAGTATGGAACACATCACTAAATTTGTGTAGGGCCTTGAAGACACCATGTGTGTGTGTGTGTGTGTGTGTGTGTGTGTGTGTGTGTGTGTGTGTGTGTGTCCAGGTTAAAATCACAGTTATTACAAAATTTACTTCTATATTAATGTCACATATTATGCACAACGTTGACAGATGAGTGCCATCATCAACACCTAAGTCTGGGATGGGTCATAAATTGCTGTGGTTGGCCAAAGAGTTCCTTCCATAAAGTACATTTCACAGGCTGGCTGCAGCATGTTGTCCTCATATTTCCATTAATCCTATAATGGAAATGTGATGAATTTACTACAATAGTAATATTGTAGTAATAGCCTGTGCTTTAGCTTGAAAATTCCAATAATGCGACTCTCATTTGAAAAAAAAAAAAGTTGGACACCACTTCTCCACAATATTCAGATGGTCTGTTAGGTTCATTTTTTGTTCAATTTTACATTATATTTTTGAATAATGTCTCCAAGCAAACATACATTCTTGTATATATAATTTATATTTTTTTCTACTGCAGTATTTGTGACATTTTAAATTCTAAAATTTAATTCAGATTGGCAAAGGTATATTGTTGTAGGTGATGGAGATTATGTTGCATGTCAGCTAGTTTGGTCTCATTCTAATTGATACAGCTTGAACAGATATAATTACACACCATAATCCTATAGTGTATTATGTGTTTTTGTAGGCTGATTTGTATACTGTGACTGAAAAATTTGGAATAACTCGTGGGGAAAACTTCTACCTGAGATCAGCTAATTCCAGCTTCAATTTAAATTGTGGAAACCTTTTAAGAATTCCTCCAGTTTGTAACAGATAGCTTTGTGGGAGTAAAATAGTTTTGTTATAATTTAACAAGTTTGGGATTCTGTTTGTGCATTAGGATCAGTGTGTTTTATGATTCTCCATTTCACGTATCCATCACAAAAAAAAAATCCATTTCACTTATCCATCTTCTCTACCAGTTTGTTCTTTCTTGAATTTATTCAAACTATCCACTTCCACAACAACTGATGGAAGCTTGTTCTGGCAATCAACCACCTGTTGGCTGAAGGCAAACTTATCTATCTAAACTTATTTATATAAATACAAATATGGCTGACATCCTACAGATAAAATTTATAGATAATTATTTAACCCTTTACACTTTCTGTGTTAATTGCTGCCTTCTTTTATAATTGATATAATGATGATGAAAGAGATTTTTGAAGGGATTTAATATATTTCCCTTCATATATGGCACACTCAAACTTCATATACTGGTAACACGTTTGTAAAGTGGAAAGAATTACTAATGGAGCGGAATTAAAAAGAATGTTTTTCCTGCAGTTATAAAGCCATAAACCATGTTAACGATAAATAAAGAGAGCCAAGTGTGTAAACACTCCAGAAAATTATCCCTAAATCTTGCTATAATTATTAAAAGTCAAACTTAAGAATTTGTTCCAGCAGTAAAACATTCTGGAGTAAATATAATTACCAAAGTACTGATAATACAGACTACATTTTTTTTACAGCTATGCAAATACATAAAACCACAAGGGTAAATGCATTTTGTTCCACAGAAGTATAATAGTTTGTTCAGTGTTGAGTTAGAAACAGATTTCAAATTCAGTTATTTTAATTAATTTATTCTGTGTTTGTGCAGGTGTGTGCTTATGTAAGTACTTGCTATGGTTTTTGATTTCAGTACTTAAACAAAGAAAGGTGATCAAAAAAACTTTAATGAACTGCAGATCCTCTTAGAGGTCCAGTGAGGTCTAGCCCAATTAACCTTTTCAGGGCCCCTAGCCATAATAAAAAAAAATGAAAATACACGAAAAGTGAGACATAAATTTGAATGTACATATATTTTAGAAGAGGAGACACAATCTACCGAGAAGTAAATTTACTTCACAAATTCATTTAAACATCATAAATAACATCACTTAAATATATTTAAAATATTATTTTAAACAGTATATTTAAATTTCCAACTTATTTCCAGTAAACTGTTATATGGCCCACCCCATATTTTTTATTTAACATAATTTGTTAAATAATTTCATTTCTAGTCTTTTTCAGTGAAAATACACTAACTGTTGAAGGAAAATCAATTTAAAAAAATTGCGTGTGTACCCTGTACTCACGAAAGGTGTTTTATGTATAAACATCTTTGACAACACCTACTAAATTTCAAACAGCTAGAACCGCAATCATGAAAAATGTAATTTATGCTCATGCAAGCTACTTACCCTACCGAATTAATGTTAGTTATAAATAGGATACGCACACCTGCTGCTTACTCCACTGAATCAATGTTTGAAAGAGGTTAGGCCAGTAGCCTAATTACCCATTTGATTGTAGCCATTTGTTGAATAGTACAATTGCAACAATACAAATATTTGTATTGTTACAATCATGCTGGGTCATGTTGCTCTGTCATACTTTGTCACAAATTACACATGCAGCACTACGAGATCTGCAAGAAATTACAGTATCCATGCATAATATGCTATCAAAACTATGACTTGGCTCAGGATCTCAACGAGTACAAGTGCTAGATGATAATGTTGCACATTCCATTTTGCAATGAGGAAATAGAGATACTGTCAGAGATGAAATATGTCAAGATCTACGACAACAATGAAGAGCTCACACTAGATCGTAAATTGTAGAATCAGACTTGGACATTTGCAAAATGATTGAAATATGCAAGATGTCGTGTCAAGATAATGACGTTGACTCTGACGAAGCATGCGGTAATGACCTGCAATAGCCTTGTAACGTGACTGCGAGAAAAAGATCCATTACAAAACTTTTACAATCATCCAAACAGAGAGATGAATGAGGATCTAAAGCTTGCCACGCTCAACCAACTCAGCGCAACTGCAAAGATACAAAAATTTAATGACCAACGAGGACTTCTGCAACTTAATAAGATGGTCAATGACAAGCAAAAGATTCTATTCATACATGTAATTTGGAGTCTGTTATCTCCCAGTCTCGAATTTATTCATTCTTGACTGGCCCAGCTAGTTGCAGAAAAACGTTTATGATTCCCCTCTTGATGGAAATATACAACTGCTTCAGTAATACAGACGGGTACTGTAATGCCCATTACACACAGTTCAACTGGTAAGGCTGAAGCGCATGTAATGTAATGATCTTGGATGTGCTCAGAGCTGGTTTATGCCAGCTTTGAGCACATCCAAGATCACTGCCCTCAAGATATTCATTTCTCTGATTACCAAAAGGTTTCTGCCCAGGGTGGAAATGGTTAGCCCAAAGCCACCTAACTAGTATGCCCCGAATCATAAACGTTTTTCAGCAACCAGCTGGTTTATACAAGCTCTAAGCATATCCAAGATCACCTCCCATGATCCTTTGCATGAGCTCCTCTCCCGACTCCGTTCTTTTTTCCTTTCCTACACTTCTGCAACCAGCTGGTTCACGCTAGTTCTGAGCACATCCAAGATCACCTTCCATGATCCTTTACTTCACTTTAAATTTTGCAAAATATCAATTTCTATGGTTACCAAAAGGTTTCTGCCCCGGGTGGCAGTAGTTAGCCCAAAGCTACCTAACTGGTATACACCAATTCATAAATGTTTTTCCCCAACCAGCTGGTTTATGCCAGCTCTGAGCATATCCAAGATCACCTCCCACAATCCTTTGTGCAATCTCCTCTCCCGACTCCATTTTCTTTGTTATGAAACAGAAATGACGTCATTTCCACATTGCAAAATCATGACAAATTGATTTTACTACTTTCCAAAATTTAGTAGGTGCTGCCAAAGATGTTTACACATCAAAAACTTCATAATCCCCAAGCCAAATGGCCCTCAATTTATTTTCAGCTTTTAAAAATAATAAAATTAAGAACTCTTTAAAATCTGATACTCAGAGATTGAGCGGCGTCAGAGTTTAAATTTTCTAGATTTTAGAGAGGTATACCTAGTGGGTTGAGCAGTTTTAGAGAAGCACATTTCAATAAACATTAAGCACAAACAATTGAACTTACTTATATCCGTAAACATTTATCATAATTACCTTGTCCTTTCATCTCTTTTTGCAGGCAGCAGGATTTAAACTGCATGAATAATGCAATAATCTTAATTCTCACAGCAGAACAAACTTTCCTTTGCAATGAGTTACTATGGTATTGCACTATTTTCAACAGTTATTTTTAGCTATATTACAACTTGGAAAACTGATTTTTGTATACTGTGGAGACTCACATCAAACAACATCTTTACAACTGATTAGTCTGTGAGTTGCCACTAGAGACAACCTGCTATTTTTAATGAGAGACCAGTTAGTCCTGAAACAAGCTGTCGTAGCAGTATTATCATCTTTTAAACAAACATCCAAAAGGCAACCTTTGGGAAAGGCAGTCTGTTTGCAAGTAGTACAATACTGGGGCAACTCATTGAAAAGTTACCTGTTGTGAGAATTAAGACCATTGCATTATCTATGTAATTTAAATCCTGCTGGCTGTAAAAACAGATTAAAGCACAAAATAGTCCTGCAAGCATCTTATAAAGAGAGAGAAACATTACCCTATTTTGCATGAATTCTTAAAGACAAATACAATCATTGGTTGTAGTTGTCTTTACAATCCAGAAACAATGTTTCTGGATTGTAAAATGTTGATTTTTTTTTGTGAAATGTGTTGGATCTTAAAGAACTGCTGCTTGTAAAAGTGCTCAATTTTAACATATATTTTTGTAAAATTAAATACATTCAAATTAGATTTAATACATGCATACCCCATTTAACACTGCCTCACACAGTACTGATTCACTATTTGTGTATTTGTTTTGTCTCAGAAATATTTTTATAAAAAAAAAAAAATGTACAGTATATTATACTGTATACACGTTTTTTATTCTATATATATTTTCCCCACGGGTAGTCAGCCAATTCAGTACTCTACAAGAAGTAAGTGCTACTGCATGCTCTCAGCCAACGAGAGTTAGCATGGCCAACTGTACTGTACACCCAATATTAGTAGTGGCAAATGATGCAAGAAAGCAAGCTTATACAGTTATGAGCCAAAAAAAAAAAAAAAGTTCATTTCACTTATCTATCTCCTCCAATAGTTTGTCTAGTTCTTCCTTGAATTTATTTAAGATGTTTTTGTTTGTTATTTGGTTTTTAGGAGCATTAGCAACTAAGGCCATATTGCTCCGGGATATGCGGTGGTCATTCCCTGACCTTTCCGTATTTGGTGGTGACGGGTTCGAACCCCAGTCTAATCAAGAAGCGTGTGCTACGCACTGCTGCTCCTTCCCACCTGACTACAGAGGCACATTTATTTAAGAAAGAATTAGACAAACCCATATGCATAATCTGAGCAAGAGGAAGAATTCCACCAGCATTGAGTTTTCTCAAGCCATTCGAAACCTTAAATGGCTTGAGGAAACTTAAGAACTTGTCAAAAGTGCTATGTTTACTCTGCCATGGCCTCTCTCTCTTTCAGCTGCATTTATGTTCTGGCAAATTGTATTGACTCATAATAACTGACAAAAATCATGCAAGTAATAGTGCCGGACCTGCCACAAAAAAAAGAAAAGGAAGAGTATCATGCTGTGTTAAAATGCAGGTTTACAGAGGCTTTAATTGGGTGTGCACCAGGAGGATTTGGGTATAGACAGAATAGAGTAAAAAAATATAAGGGGAGAGAAAGGAACTCCCATAATGGCACTCTCCTCAGATGTTTAGTCATGCTTTAGGATTAGCAATGTCAACCATCAGAACAATTCTGAAAAATTCTAAGAAGATAAAACCTCTGCTAAGACCACATTGTATTGACAGTAACAAATCTGACATTTTCTAAGCACAATTGTTTTGGGAAAATAAACAACTATTAATCATATTGGTTGGAAAATCAGAATCAGCTGTTGTTTGTTTGTTATTTGGTTTTTAGGAGCATTAGCAACTAAGGCCATATTGCTCCAGGGATATGCAGTGGTCATTCCCTGACCTTTCTGCATCCTCCGTATTTGGTGGTCATGGGCTCGAACCCCAGTCTAATCAAGAAGCGTGTGCTACGCACTGCTGCTCCTGCCCATGGAGGCTCCTCAGAATCAGCACCATATGCCTGTGAGCCACCTCTTCATCATGGAGAAGGCAAACAGCATCTTTTCCCACTTCAAAAACAAGATGGACTAACAACAGAAACATTTGGAGCTGGTTGTGCTTGGTTTGATAACCTGCACAACATAACAGTAAATGGTGAGGCAGAATTTGAATTCCTTCACATGCTCAAAGCAATCATTGACCATGATAATTACTCTTCCCAGCTTGTCTTTAATAAATCACCCTTTATTTGAAGCACATGCCATTGTGTACTTTCGCCTACTCAGAAAATAAATAAATAAATAAATAAATCTTTATTGTGAAGTAGATTTACAGCACAATATCCCATCACGGCGACGAGCGCCAGGGGTTCACATATAGATAACATAAGTACAAATTCAAATGGCTACAAAATATAGCGAACACATACAAAAGGCTACAAAATACAGATTACAAATGCAAAAAGAAATACAAATACATCATCAAAACAAGGAGCTGAACACAAATAAAGAAAAACAAATACAAGTTGGCAGTGATTCAGGTTTCAAGAGCTTTGATAAACTTGTGTCTGTCCTTCTTTTTACTTATTATGGTGTCAATGTCGGCGTCCACACGGTTGAGGGCAGCGAGCATCTGCTTGGGCAGAAATCTTTCGGTGAGTACAAGCCTGTTGTGGTGAGCCACAAGTGCTGGTACCGACCTTAGGCTTGGCTGTGGAATCCTCCAAGAGCAAGCATTCCAAATATTTGGAGATGATATTTGGCCTGAGATGAGTTTGGCTGTGAAGACCAGCCTCTTTTCAACGATCAGGAACTTCAACCTCGGGATGTCGAGTGCTTGTGCCATCATGGTAGTTGTGGTAGCGGGAGGTAGCCGAAGCTTGTTATTCGCCCATTTCAGTAGCCAGTATTCAGCAGTGTACACCCGCTTAAGGTTTGTATGTGCAGCAGAGGCCCATATTTCTGCACCATAGAGAATGGCAGGGTAGACGGTGGAGGTGATGAACCTTTTAACAGTGGCAGGATGTCGGACGTGTAGCAGCTGCTGCTTTGAGATCCACCGTAGACGAGAAAATCTGGTACTGAGTTTGTCGATCTGGTGGACAAAGGACATCTTTTGGTCGAACAGAACGCCAAGGTCTGTGTGCGAGGGTACGTTTGGTATTCGTACCCCTGCGAGTGAAACGTTGAGTACTGTCGGCATGGATTTAAGGGAGAATATAACCTGAGCAGACTTCAGAGGGTTGATTTTTAGATTGAAGTTTGCCAGGTACAATTCTAGATCCTTAAGTTGGGAATTGATCCTGTTGCTAAGCTGGGCGGGGTCGTCGCCAGGGTTAATTGGAGTCAGCAGTTTGAAGTCATCGGCATAGCATAGGAGACCATTCGTCGAGGCAATAATGGGCACGATGATGGCTGTGAACAGGACACCAGACAGGACACCCCCCTGCGGTACTCCAGCAGTAATGTCGCAGGATAGGGTATGTTGCTGCCGATGGAGAATAAGTATTCTGTGACTGAGAAGTGATTCCAAAAAGCACAGCATATCACCTCGAATGTGAAAATTCTCCTTAAGTAGGAGGAGCAAGGCCGGAATCGACACGGCATCAAAGGCTGCGCTTATGTCGAGGTATGTGGTTGCTAGCTCAGCTCTTTGTTCGAATGCTGAGAGAATGCGTTCTGTGGTGGCTGCCAAGTTAGTGATTGATGATTTTCCTGCGATAGCATAATGGATTTCAGGTGGTTTCGTCTGGAGGATTTGTTGAGTGATTGTGGGTAGCAAAGCCTTTTCAAGAGTTTTTAACAGACAAGAGGCAACTGATATGGGTCTGAACTGGCTGACGTTTGAGGCAAATTGGTTTTTGGGGATGGGGTACACTCTGTATTTATTCCACTGGGGTGGAAAATAATGCTCAGCGAGGCATCTGTTGTAGATCGAGAGAAGAGGGCCTATGATGAATGTGCTTAAGCATTTGATCATAAATTGTGGAATTCCATCCTCCCCAACAGTGGCTGTTGTGGGAAGGGAATTGATGGCACGTATGAGCTCCTGTTCCGTGATCTGGATAGTCCCTAGGACATCTGAAGGGTTTTCATAGTCAGGCTGGACAACTGTAGATGGGACTGTGGTTGTATTTGAAAATCTGGCGATGTATTTGAGCCATTCTTGAGGATCAAGCATGTGATTGAATCCACCATGTGGGGCAGCATAGAATGGCTTTCCTTTCCTCAAAGTGCGGTTAAGGTTCACTTGGATTGCGTCAGCTTTCTTTCGATTAAAGTGGGCCCTGGCACGGGAAAAGGCGATTCTGTCTTTACTGTCATTTGTATGCTTCCATTTCTTATGTAGGACTTGTTTCATTTTGAAGCTGTTGTTAAGATCAGCAGTCCACCACGATCTGGAACGGGGAGTTACTGTTACTCGTTTGGTGGCAGCATAGTCGGTGACGGATTTAATCCAGTCAGACATGCATATATCAGAGTTGCTCCTGTTGGGCAGTAATGCTTTGGCAGATTTTGATCTGAAGCCCATGTTTATTTACCACTTAATATAAGTAATGAAAGGGCATTCTAAAGAGCACTTGCCTATCATCAGGAAGTCAAGGAAAAAAACTGACTGACAAGAGACATTTTCCAGTAGTGGTACATCTCTAGATTAAGTCAAATGATGCAGAATTATTGTGAAGAAAATGACTTGGAACCTAGATCGGTTTTACTCAACACTTCCCATGGCCACCCCTGAGAATTTGGACAGCCTATGATCTTTATTTTGAGCAGAAGTGGTGTTCCTCCCACTAAACACAACTTCACTAATTTAACCAATGGATCAGCATGTCATTTCAAATTTCAAGTTCCACCACCTGCACCTTTAAGGAACTGGTTGAAGAGACAGATGGTAAAGATAAGCATCAACCAGGATTGATGGAAGTCTATTAACATTATGAAGAACATCAGAAATGCAACCTGAGAAGAGACCAACTGTATGAATTGGTAGCTGGAAGAAACTATGACCAGAAGCATGTGTTCTGTGCTTGTTAATAGGAGAGTTTACTTCTACAGGGATGGGATACACTTAAATAGAAAGAGTGCAAGAATATTTGCTGATACTATCTAGGCAATGTTAGGTGGTTTGGAAAACTGCTAGCTTGGGGGGATTCACAGACTAATAGATTAACAGTAGCTGCAGGCAGAGGTGGAAATGATTCTTGCACTGCTTCTATTGGAATGAGCTACAGCCCAGAAAACAAGTTGCTGGGGATTTCAGAAACTGCTGGGAGTCATGAAACAAGTAAATACATGGGCTGCGTTAGACTAACTAAAAGTAAGAACAGGTGCATGTATACTTGCATGTACACTAATGCTAGGAGTATAGTAAATATATTTGATGACTTTGAAGTGCTGCTCAAGGCATGAAAGGCAGATATTGTTGGGATATCAGAGACATAGTGTCACACAGATATAAGGAATGCAGAATTGGAATTTGGGGAGTATAATGTGTACACAAAGGATAGGAAGGAAGGAGGAGTTATGCTGCTAGTTAAGAAACACAAAATCTAAGGAAGTGTATCCAATTGACATAGATGGACAGTGCAATGTTAAGACAGTTTGGTATGACATAAGCACTGGGAAAGCAAAAATGAAGGTAGGAGTTTGTTATATATAGGCCTAATGACTGATGAGTACAATGAACAATTATACAGAGAAATAGTGTGGGCCAGTAAATCAGAGTGTCTTATAATGGGGGCTTTTAACTTCCCAGATATTGACTGGAACTTGTGGGTTGGTCACTCACACACTAGCAAGGCTTTTGTGGATTTATTGGATGATTGTTTTCTACAGCAGCATGTTAGAAAGGCAACCAGAGGGAGTAACACTCTTGATCTGATTATCAGCAGTGATTATTCATGCATTAAGAATTTACAGATAAAGGAACCACTAGATGGCAGTGAACACAGTGTACTGATGTGGAATTTACTTAAAGATGTAACTACCATCAGGGGTAAAGGGAAGGGTTTTTATTTTCGTAAAGGTGACTACAGAGGTCTGAGACAATTTTTAAAGTCTATACAGTGAGACCAACTGAAGATATTACCAACAACAAATTCTAAATGGAAGCATTCAAAGAATTAATATTGGAAGCTACTAGGCTTTTCATACCGACCACGAAATATTGTTCAAGATTTAGGCCTAAATGGATGTCAAATGAACTAATTGTTATTGTTATTTGATTTTTAGGAGCATTAGCAACTAAGGCCATATTGCGGTGGTCATTCCCTGATCTTTCCACATCCTCCGTATTTGGTGGTCACGGGCTCGAACCCCCCGGTCTAATCAAGAAGTGTGTGCTACACTCTGCTGCTCCTGCCCACCTGGCTACGGAGGTGCCCAAATGAACTGAGACTCGTGGCAGAGAACATAAATGTATGGGATGCATATAAATTATCAGGCGACACAGAATCCTATGGTATATAGAAGCTAGTCTGTAATCAAGTCACAAAGGAGGTTAGGCAAGCAGAGGCAGATTATGAGAAATCTTTGGCAATGGATGCAAATACTTCTTTACTTATATAAACTCTAAAAGGAAGGGGATGAATCAGATTGGTCCACTTGATGTGAGTGGTTTGACTATAGATGACCATTCTTAGATAGCTGCCAAACAGCGGCAACCTCCAAGGCAGAATGTGCTGGTCCCACAGGAACTAGCAGTTGTCGGTGACTCTATGTCAGGGAAACGGGGAACATGGTGTGTAAAAAGGATAGGTGGAACAGGACGAGGGTATGTCTGCCAGGGGCAAAGGTTGATGATGTAGAGCAGATATCATCTTTTAAGGGCACAAAAGGTGATATTGTTGTACACGTTGGCACTAATGATATTAAGAGTAGGAGATAGAGGAATTACTTAACAAATACGCTATTGAAAAAAAAAGCCGTGAATTAGGGTTGAATTTGAAAATGTCTGCAATTCTACCCAGACACGATAGGATGATGATGTCGGATGAACTAATGAGACATGTCACAGAGAAGAAAAATGCATGGGATACATATAAATTAATGGGTGACATGGAAGCCTATGATAGATATAAGCTGGTCTGTAACCAAGTCACAAAGGAGATTAGGCAGGCAAAGGCAGATTATGAGAAATCCTTGGCAAAGGATGCAAAGAAAAACAGAAAAGAGTTCTTTACCTATTTAAACTCAAGAAGGAAAGGGATGAATCAGATTGGTCCACTGGATATTGATGGTTCAACTGTTGATGATCCTGCTCAGGTGGCTAACAAACTAAATGAGTATTTTTCATCTACATTCAGACATGAGGAGTTATTAAGGGAGGGGAATGCCAGAGGTGAGTTAAACTCTGGCAGTGAGCTAAATGATTTTGTAATAACTGAGAGGAAAGTGGAGGAGAAATTATTGAACATAAACATAAAAAAGGCACCTGGGGCAGATGGGATCTATCCAGTTATATTAAAGGAGACAGCAAAGGAAGTAAGCAAACTCTTAGCCATAATTATGAGAGCTTCCATGGACTGGAGATGTGCAAATGTGACCGCAATTCACAAAGGAGGATCAAAGTGCAACACAAATAATTATAGACCTGTTTAACTTCTGTTCCAGGACAATTAATGGAGTCACTGGTTAAATAAGCACTGCAGGATCATCTAGACAAGACTTCAGTTATAGCTCAGACACAGCATTGTTTTTTATAAGGGGAAGCTTTGTCTGACCAATTTGATTGGATACTATGAGGTGGTCACAAAGGAATTGAATCATATATTTGGATCTTAGAAAGGCTTTTGATACTGTCACACATGGAAGACTGCAGCACTGCAGGATCATCTAGACAAGACTTTACTTATAGCTCGGACACAGCATGGTTTTGTTAAGGGAAAGTCTTGCCTGACCAATTTGATTGGATACTATGATGCAGTCACAAAAGAACTGGATGCAGGGAATAACTCTGATATTATATATTTGGATCTTAGAAAGGCTTTTGATACTGTTGCACATGGTAGACTGCTGCACAAATTGGAGCAGTGTGGCATTGGAGGAAAATTGTTGCTGTGGATAAAGGGATGGTTGAGGGGGAGAAGACAGAGAGTGGTAATCAATGGAAACTGCTCATTGTGGACTAATTTTGGTTCATGTGGACTCATTGTGGACTCATTGTGGAATAAATGTTATTAGTGGAGTCCCTCAGGTTTCAGTGTTAGGTCCATTGTTGTTTTCTGTATTTATAAATGATATTGATGATGGTATATCAAGCTTAATGTCCAAGTTTTCAGATGATACAAAGGTTGGCAGGGTTGTTAAGGACACTTATGACAGTACACTGCTGCAACAGGATCTAGAAAAGTTGAGCAAATGGGCTTAGAGGTGGAAACTGAAGTTTATCATTGACAAATGTAAAGTACTGCATATGGGAAGCAGTAACCCCAGAGTAACGTATCAACTGTGTGGTACTACACTGACAGTGGTAGAGAGTGAAAAGGACCTGGGGGTAATTGTATAGGCAGATATTAAAATTTCTGAGCAGTGCAGACTCTCTGCAAGAGTAGCTCATGGTGTCTTGTCAATGATATACAGGAATGTTTCTAGCAGGGATAAGGAGGTGATTATTCCCTTGTATAAGGCAATGGTCAGGCCACACCTTGAGTACTGTATACAGGTCTGGAGGCCTTATTTCAAGAAGGATGTAGAGATGGTGGTGGAATGAGTACAGAGAGGGGCAACAAGATTAGTGAATGGAACAAAGGGTTGCTTTTACGAAGAAAGACTTAAGGTTTGCAAATTACAGTGTCTGGAGACTACGCACCAGCGAGGTAATCTGATAGAGGTTTATAAAGCCTTGAATGGTTTGAGCATGCTCAATGCCGATGGGATTCTTCCTCTTGCTCAGAATAATCACCTGAGAGTGCATAAATTCAAATTGAGGAAAGACAGCTGTAGGATAGATGTTCAGAAATTTTCCTTTAACCAGCGGGTAGTTGGTTGGTGGAACAGACTTCCTTCTGTTGTTGTGGAAGTTGATAGCTTAAATAAATTCAAGGAAGAACAAGACAAACATTTGGAACAAATGGATGAGTGAAATGGGAAGGGTTTTTTTTTTTTTTTTTTTTTGCCAATGCTGTATAAGCTTGGTTTCTTGCATCATGCGGCTCTATGAATGGATGAAGATGACATTGACAATGTGCACAGCTACTTGGGCCCCCAGAGTGTCTGATCCTTGAGGCTATCACAGACATTTTATCAGATAAGTCAAGCTGAGGTTTCTACCTGGGAGTCTAAAACACTGATGGAACTGATATTCAGGTGACACCTAAGTCAAATGGACCTAATTTTTGCTAACTCTGATCAGTGTGTGACAACCAAATCCTGTGCTTCCATCTCATGATGGTGGGAATTAGTAACCCTGAGTATAATCCCTGTGTGCAAGTCCTGAAATACTGCACCTAGTATACCGGAAGTGACCACCCAGATCCTAACCAACGTAAGCAGGGGTCAAGGTGTGGCATTCAAGCCAAATACAGGAATGCCCCCTGTGTTTTCAGGCATAGGTGATAGATGACTCTCATCAATTGGTGATGAAAGTCACCACTTTGCTTATTGGAGGCTTGAAGTGGTGGAACTCGCGTGGGGTCTCCAGAGCAAAACTCCGGCAATTCCCCATCTCTTCCATCAAGCAGTATGACTGATGTCTTTTGAGGTTATGATGAACATTCTGGTGAGATCCAAAAATCTTCTTTACATTTCGAGGGTACAGCTCGAAAACAGCATTTGCAGCCAGCCGCTAGATAGCCCACTGAACCGAATCTATTAGTAACACTTTAGAGGCTTCCAGATCAGCTAGTGTATAATCTCACTGCCAGATAGTAGCTGAAGGGAGTCTAAGTAGCATGTATGCAGAGTGCATTATAAAAGCCATGTTATGCCAAGGACCTGGGTACATTCTTGCAATGTGTAAGCCATATCCAAGAATTTCATTACTTTCTACAGTATGTGTCCCCCTCACCTTTTTTTTTACTTCTGAAAATACATCACGAATACGAATTGTCAAACTAATAGAACTTATCTGCAAAATGATCTAAACTTCCCAAAAACTCCTCATTCATTTCACAAATTCCAATCTGAACGATGTCCATTTCCACTACTAGCCCCAGGGGCTCAAATCTGGTGAGTATGGGCTTGGCACACCCAGGGTGTGCCAAGCCCATTCTCTCTCTCTCAGGGTTACTCAATTTTTTTTTGTCTGATGCAGCATAAGCCTCGGGCTTCCTTGCACCATATAACTAATAATATGATATGATAACATACAGTCTGCTAAACCCCATGTATTATTTCTGACAGAATCCCAATTATAAGTTCAATCACTGCCCATCTCAGTTGTCCAAATTATTTGCTGTATGCTTCCTTTCACTTCAAAGGCAGTACTTCTGCACTGCCTGATGTCCACTCTGACATTCCCTGTCAGAGACTTAGTAATTTGGAATCTCCTCTTTTCAATCTTCTTTGGCTTAAAATCTCTCTACCACACTCTGTAAAGTTCATCTGTTGCCTCTATTGTTCTTCAACTCCACTAATCTCTTGGAACTCTTTGACTTCCTCTCTTTGAAACTTGATGTCCTCCGGTCTAACTTTCCTAACAGTGAGGTAATTTTCCTTAGTGATTTTAATGTGCATAACAGGTGACTTCCATTTTCTAGTCACACAGACCCAGCTGGTTGAGAAGCTGATGCTTTTGAAATTACTAATGATCTTGCACAGATTATTCATTTACCTGCCAGAATCCTAACAAATCTTTTGTTACAAATTTTCTGATGTCAGTGTTTGCTCAGATTGTGTCAGTAAAATTATTCTATAGATGAAATCCTTTATTCCACATTCCACCTTAAAATCTCATCCTTTATCTATCTAAACTTTGGTTTTCCTATAAATGGGCTAAGGCTCTTCAAGATAAGAATGTTGCATATCACAATTGGCTTGTATCAAAATCTCCAGCTTCATTTTCTCTCTACACCAAAGCTCGCAACAATTGTAAAGAAGTATTAATCAGTCCAAACTAGATTTTGCACAGTCTAAGAATAGAAAACTTGCTCCTTCTCCAAATGGTGGTCAAGCATTTTGGTCTCTTGCCAAAGCTACTGGCCGCAACTTTTGCCCATCACTATTCCCACTGCTGTCAAAACCAAATGGTGCTGTTGCCACTTTGCCCAAGATAAAGCTGATTGGTTAGAATCCTACTTTTCTTCTAACTCATGTATTGATGATCTTGATAAACCACCTCCTACCTATCCCCATTACTCTCCATTCAATACCTCTTGTGGTCTTCCATCAAAAGGATATCTAGAAGGATTTTTAACAATCTTGATGTTAAAAAAGCTCCAGGTACTGATGGTATTTCTCCACTTGTTCTCAAAACCTGTGGTCCTGAGCTTACTCCTCTTCGATTTCACCTTTTTTCACTTTCTTATTGCAAAATTGTTTTCCCTTTTGCTTGGAAATTTGCTCATATCCAGCCAGTTCCTAAAAAGAGTAACAAATCCCCCCATCCAATTACTGACCAATTGCACTTCTACTCTTCCATAAGTAATGGACAAATCAATTAACCACCATCTCTTAAACCATCTAGAAACCTCCCCCTGATCAATGATTGCCAGTATGGATTCCGTCAGTGTCGATCCACTGGCGATATTCTGGCTTATGTTATGCATCTATGAACAAATTCAGTGTAAAAGTTTGGTGAAACTCAAGCAGTTGCTCTTGACATTTAAAAGTCTTTTGTTTGTGTTTGGCATAAAGGTCTTAATAAGCATCCATCATTATGGAAGCTTATTTAGAAGACGTGGTTTGCCAACTGTTTTTTGTAATTGGGTATCCAGTTTTCTCTCTGACCTCTCACTGCAGATCACGGTAGAAGGCCATATGTCTTCTAACTTCTCTACTAATGCTAGTGTTTAGTGTTTCCCAAGGTTTCTTTCTCCCACTCTTTTCCTCTTGTATATTAATGACCATCTGTGCAGGTAGCACAGTGGTATCATCACCATTCTCTCCACACTGGGTGGAAAAGACCCTGGTTCGAATCCCGCTGATGACTTGTGGAACTTTAATGGGCTTTTTTCACTCTGTGGCTGAGTTAGTCGACCTCAGGTGTAGATAGCAAGGTTTCCCCCCCCTGAAACTGGAATTTTCTGTCCAGCAAAACAGACAAATTGACCATAGAACACATGCCATTAACAGACATAAGACACACAGCACAGTAGATGAATTTAATTATTCGGATGCCCTAAAAATAATAGGGGTTTTTTTTTTTCTTTTTTTTTTGTATATTAATGACCTTCTTCCATTGACCAGAAATCCTAATCAGTGATTTGCTGATGATAGGGCAAGGTTTCTCAAACTGTAAGGTGGAATGCAATGTGCTATCATCAGCAAAACTTCAATTTCTTGAATATCCACTATCAATTCCTTAAATGCTGATCTCCATATAATTCTCTACTGGAGCAAAGTTATCATTAAAAGAATGAGAATTCTCATGTTTAGAATTCTCATTAAAAAAAAAAAAAAAAAAAAAAAAACAGTCTCACCAATGAAGAGTTGGAAGAGCTGGAACCACAACATTCTACAGAGGATGCAATAACTCCACATATGATGATGTACTTAACAAAATCCACACAAGGATGCTTGCTCACCATAGAGGACTTAAGTTCATGGATGCCAGAGATCTTTTCACTGAAAATTATGCAGATTTTCTGGTAGCATTACAATAAAGAGAACTGTTGTTAATGCAATATCCTGCTACAAAAAAACAATTGTGGTAGAAGAAGCTTCAATTTCACCAATCAAACCTCAAAGAGCCTTCTCCAAGAAGAAGGATGTGCCACAACCTGGCCCATCTTCCCACCTTTCTCTCCTGACAATGGCACATTCGGGGTTGTGTCACACACAGGTGAGTGACTACACAGACTTACTATATTTAATTTTCTTTCACTATTGTTATTCATTTGAACAAAACATTTATTAAATCGTGTTTATTATCTGTACTACTCTTTACCCAATAAACCTCTAATATGTTGGCTGTAAGTAATAAATTATGTCAGGAATGCATCATCATCTTTGGGACTATGCTATAATGACACCATACAGCATTGATTCAGTTAGCACTCCTGTTTCCAGGAATGCATCCCCAGTGTTATGCTAATGATTTTTTTCAGTTTTGGTACATGCTAATTCCAGTACCAAATTGGAAACAATAGCAAAACTTGGAATTGCAGACTTTTTTTTTTTTATGAAAACCCCAAACATGAGAGGTATTAAAACCTATGTACTTAGTACCCTGCTTGGGTTGGAGGTTGAGAATTCAAAAGAAGATATTTGTTGACATTAGACTTGAAGTTCTGTAGACTGTATTCAGGAAATACCTATGAAGGAAGGTTGTTCCGGAAAACAGCAGTTGAATGAATAAATGAGGAAGATGAAAAGTTGGTTCTGTGAGTTTGAAGTTGGACAGTAAATGGATGTTGGCTGGTGGCGGCACGTGTTCAGACTGTTTTGAAAGAGAGAGCGGGAATTATAGAAGCCAATTCAGAAGAACAGTGCCCATAGAAGTATCTGTAGAAAATGCATGCAGCAGAAACAGTACATCTATAAGAGAGAGAGTGGAGAGACTCTGTTAGAGAGGAGTCATTAATTAACCTAACTGCCCTCTTCTGAATGAAATCTAGAAGCCTAAGAGAGGTTTTGGGGCACTGCCCCAGATGTGGGAACAGTATTTTTCTATGGTAGGGCAAATTTGTGATTTGTACAGAGTGAACAGCTGTTTGGAAGAAAAGTAACGCCAACAGTGAAAGAGAAAACCAAGTTTTTTAGATGCAGAGGAAGCAATATTTGTAATGTGCTTGTATCAAGAGAGATTAGAAGTCAGGGTAATCCCCAAAAGAGAAATATTATTTTGCCTAGAAATCTGAGTGTCATCTAAGATAAGCATAGGAGTAGAAGAATCCTTTTTGCAAGATATAAGACAAGACAGAGTTTTAGAAGGATTGAAATCAACTAAGTTGTCTTTGCCCCACTGGAGAATTACCTGGAGATCGGCATTTAAGGAATTGGTAGTGGATATTCGAGAAGTTGAAGCTGATTGAGCAGGGCAAGGTTTTTCAAAATGGAAAGTGGAATGCAATGTGCTATCATCAGCAAAACTATGGATAGGATTTCCAGTCAATGGAAGAAGGTCATTAATATACAAGAGGAAAAGAGTGGGGGAAAGAACTGAACCTTGGGGGACACCAGCATTAGTGGAGAAGTATGAAGACAGAGAGCCATCAACCCTCAGTGAGCGATTAGAGAGAAAACTGGACTCCCAATTACAAAAAACAGTTGGCAAACCATAAGATGGAAGCTCGTTTAGAAGACCTTTATGCCAAACACGATAAAAAGCCTTTGAGATGTCAAGAGCAACTGCTTGGTTTTCACCAAACTGTTCTATTGAATTTGTCCGTAAATGGGTAACATAAGCCAGAATATCACCAGTGGATCGACACTGACGGAATCCATACTGGCGATCGTTGATCAGATGGAAGGTTTCTAGGTAGTTTAAGAGTTGGCAGTTAATTGATTTCTCCATTACTTTAGAAAGAGTAAAAGTAATTGCAATGGGATGATAATTGGATGACAGGGACTTGTCACCCTTTTTAGGAACTGGCTAGATATGAGCAAATTTCCAAACAGAAGGAAAAATGCCTTTGGAATAAGAAAGTGAAAAAAAGGTGGAAAAGAACAGGAGTAAGTTCAGGAGCACAGGTTTTGAGAACAAGTGGAGAAATACCATCAGGACCTGGAGCTTTCTTAGCATCGAGATTTGTCAAAATCCTTCTGACATCCTTTTGACGGAAGACCACAGGAGACATTGAATGGAGCGTGTTGGGAATGGTGGGAGGTGTTTTACCAAGATCATTAATACATGAGTTGGAAGAAAAATGGGATGCTAGCTGGTCAGCTTTATCCTTGGCTGAAGTGACAACAGAACCATCTGGTTTTGACACAGGTGGGAGCAGAGATGGGCAAAAGTTGCAGCCAACAGTTTTGGCAAGACACCAGAATTCTCAGCTACCGTTAGTGCAAGAAGAAAGTTTTCTACTCTTAGCCTGTTCAAAATCTAGTTTGGACTGATTAATGACTGCTTAACAATTGTTGCACGCTTTGGTGTAGGCAGAAAATGAAACTGAAGAACTGGAAACAAGCCAATCACGATATGCAGCATTCTTCTCTTGAACAGCCTTAGCACATTTATTGGAAAACCAAAATTTATATAAAGGACGAGATTTTAAAATGGAGTGTTGAATAAAGGATTCCATTCCTACAAGAATAATTTCACTGACATGATCTGAGCAAACGTTGACATCAGAAGTTTTGAAACAGTAGTCCAACCAAGGAAAAGAAGAAAAGAAATCTCGCAGGTCATCCCATTTTGCAGTCTTATAATGCCAAACAATACGAGGTTGGGAATAGCCATGAGATAAAGGCTCCATTTGAGAAGAGACAATCAAGTTGTGATCTGAAGTACCTATAGGACCACTCATTTTGACATTGTACTTACAAGGGTTGTTTGTGAGAAAAAGATCAAGCATGTTAGCTGTATTCTTGTAGGTAAATGAACAATCTGTGCAAGGTCATTAGAAATAGCAAAAGGCTCAGCATCTTTACCAGCTAGGTCGGTGCAAGTAGAAAACGGAAGCCATCTGGAGTTGTGAACATTAAAATCGCCAAGGAAAATTACCTCACTGTTAGGAAAGTTGGACTGGAGAAAGTCAAGTTGCAAAGAGAGGAAGTCAAAGTACTCCAAGTGATTAGTGGAGTTGGGAGAACAGTAGAGGCAAGAGATGAATTTGACACAATGAGGTAGAGAGATTTTATGCCAGAGAAGATCGAAGAGAGGAGACTCCAAATTACCAATTCTCTGACAGGGAATATCGGAACAGACATATACACAAGTACCACCTATGAGGCGAAAGGAATAATACTGTGAATAATTTGGACAACTGAGATGAGCAGTAGTTGAATTAACCGGTAATTGAGATTCTGTCAGGAAAATGGGGTTTGGCAGACTGCAAGTGGAAATGGACATCGTTAAGATTAGAATTGAGACCACGTATATTTGTGAAATGAATTTGGAAGTGCTTAGGAGGGTTAGATCTTTTCGCAGATAAACTTGCTCTATTAGTTTGACAATTCATGGTGTATTCAATAGTAAGAGAAAGTGGGTGGGACATGCTGTATGAAGTAATGAAATTTTTGCATATGGCGTGCACATGGTAAGAATATATCCAGATCCTTGACAAGGCCTCGACAATGCCCCCCCCCCACATAAACACTACTCGGACTCCCTCCAGTCACTATCTGTCAGAGTAGAGGTAGCAAGATTATACACTAGCTGATCCGGAAGCCTCCCAAAGAGTTACCAATAGGTTTGGTCTGGTGTACTAACTAGTGGCCGGCCTGCAAACACCGTTTTAGAGTTGTACCCTCAAAATGTAAGGAAGATTGGATCTCGCCATGATGTTCATCATAACCTCAATAGTCATCAGTTATACTGCATGATGGAAGAGATGGGGAAAGGTTGACCGGAACTTAGCTCTGGAGACTAAACATGGGTTCCACCACATCAAGCCTAAAATAAGCAAAGTGGTAGTATTGCACTGGTTGATGAAAGTCATCTACCACCTAGTATTGCCAAGTAATACAGAGGGACAGCATTCCTCCATGTGTTTTTTTTTTTCTTGGCGCCACACCTCGACCCCTGCTTGTGTTGGTTGACACCTGGGTGGTCGCCCACCATGTGCTTGTGCAGGGAGGTTATACCCAGGATTACTAACAGTCCCACCATCGTGAAGGTGCAAGCAGAGGATTTGGCTGTCGCAGACCATTCAGACTTCACCGAAATTGGGTCTCCTTGACTTGAATGTCAACCGAATATCAGTTCCATCAGTGTTTTAGACTCCCAGGTAGCCAGTACAGCTTGTCTGGCATATCTGAGAATGTCTGTAACGTCCTCAAGGACCAAACCAAGACTGTTAACATATGGGATAATGAATATGAGTCAATTGTACTTCAAAGTCTTATCATGATGCTAAAGAAAATATTATGAAATGGTAATCTAGTTGTTAAATGTAAGCAAATTTCTATTAAATATATAAATAAAGTCAAATATTTAGATTCTGCTTGGAATATGAAACTGGTTTGTCACACATGCAAAATATTTAAAAAGTACAATTAGATCCCTCTACACTTAAGCTAAGTTACTTATATTGGGATAGACTGGGAGTAAAGGAAGGTCCCTCAAGATGTTATGTGAATATATTTTCATTTCAGTTAAAGCATATTCATCAAGTTATTGGCATATGAGGGCAACAAATACTTTAGTTGAGAGGGTTGATTTCATCACAAAGATTTTTTTTTCTTGGTCATGCATGCCAAATAATCTATAATGATAGTAAGTAACAGCAAGTGCTATGCTGTTCAGCTGATTTTACAAGTGATCAAGGTGCAATTGGTATATCATACAAAAAAAAGAATTTTGAATTGTTGGTTTTGAGATTGTGTCTCTGGAATAAATTATAATTTTTCTTCACGTAAGAATGAAAAGAGAATAATTTCTAATGAAGGGGTGAAGAAACGGTAAGATCACTGAGACCTATGTGTGAATGGAAGAGTGAATGGTATCTTATTCTCTAGGAATATCTTATCTTATTCTCTTATCTTGTATCTTATTCTCTAGGAATGAGATACAATCGCATGTAGTTCTTTATCTTATATTTTTAGTTTTGGAACATGGTTTAATGTAGGGCCCATGGCCAGTAGTTGCTGGGCTTCAGTCCTCTCCAAAATGACTTGATTAAAAAAAAAAAATTAAAAAAAAAAAGTAATTTTCCCTAGATCAAAGCAGTGATGCTGATCCATAGCCCTCCACAAAGAAAAATGCTATGTGCATGTATGATCTGATTTCTCAGTTAAAGTTCCTTGGGCTAAAAGAATCTGATGTACTTGTGAAGGAGGTCGTTATTAGTATGAACTAGCTTGTTTTTTGTCTTCACAATGATACTTTAAGATATAAGGAGGCTGAAATGTTTTAATGTGAATGCATGGAAGAATAATAATAAATTGACCTAACTCATTTGTAAGAAGAAGTATCTTTATTATAACATGTAGGAAGTATGATAAATACATGCACTGCCTGTTAAAATAGCCAATCATGGCACTTTCCAGGGCTTAACAATAAATATGGGAAAATCCTATAAATAATTTTTAAAAAAAAGCATTACAAGGAATCTACATAAATTAAATTAGAAGTAAAAATGCAATATAAATTAACATATAAAAGATGGAGGTTACACATCTGGATATTTACTGTTGAACACTAAGAAATGCCCAAATTAATCATAGAGGAACCCTCCAGTCAAGTAAAGATCAGAGGACCAATAGTATGCATGTTCTTAGACTAGACTGCTTAAAGGTGTGATTACTTCTTAAGAGCTTGGCTGAGGATATATGTTATTAGTCTGCAACAGGAAGATTGTGGGTGGTCTTGGCCTACAGTCACAAAATATCCTTCATCTGTATATGCAATTGTGGGCAAAATTCAACAGGTCAATATCCACATTCTGGATGCACAAAAGCACCTTTTGTGGAATAAATCAGTCAAACAAGTGAAGGCATATGTATGTGCATCCATCAGGGAATTGAGATTTGAATTTCTATACTAGTAATGGTTAGGAGATAAATCTTAAATATTGCATTGGCTAAACATCAGAAGGCAGAGAGTTAGCTGGACACCTGTTGCCCTGTGTGTTTACAGTGTAAAAAAATAAATAAGCTTTTCTTTTTATTAAACCCCAAGCCCAAAAGTTATTAGAACTTATAGTTCTTAGTACCATGCAAAGGTTGAAGGATTGAGAAGAGGTACAAAGATAGTTGTTAACATTAGACTTGAATTTATGTAGATTGTAATTTTCAGGAAATACATATCAAGGGAAGTTGTTCCAGAAAATGGAAGATGAAGGAATAATGAGGAAGAAGAAAAGTTGGTTCCGTGAGTTTGAAGTTGGTCGGTAAAAGGATGCTGACTGGTTGTGGCCCATTTTGGAAGAGAGAATGCAAGAATTATAAAAGCAAATACAGAAAAACAGTCCCCATGAAAGAGAACATCTATGAGAAAGACAGCTGAGAAACCTTGTTAGAGATGGCTCATTAATTAATCTCACTGTCTCCCTTTTTGGAGCGTTAGTGGAGAAGTTAGAAGACATATAGCCATCTACCATTACCTGTGGTGAGCAGTAAAGAGAAAATGGGATACTCAATTACAAAAAATTGGAAACCATATGACGGAATCTTATTTAGAAGGCCTGTATGCCAAATATGATCAAAAGCCTTTGAAATGTCAAGAGTAACTACTGGAGTTTCACCAAACTTTTACATTGAATTTGTCCATAGATGAGTGACACAAGCCAGAATATCACTAGTGGACTGGCACTAACAGAATCCATACTGGCAATCGTTCATCAAATGGAAGGTTTCTAGATAGCTTAAGAGTTTATGGTTAATTGATTTGTCCATTACTTCAGAAAGAGTAGAAGTAAGCACAATGGGATGATAATTGGATGGGGAGATTTGTTACCCTTTTTAAGAATTGGCTGGATATGAGCAAATTTCCAAGCAAAAGAGAGAACAACTTTGGAACAAGGCTGCACAGAACAGGAGCACAAATTTTGAGAATAAGTGGAGAAATATTATCAGAACCTGGAGCTTTCTTAGCATCAAGACTGTTCAAAATTCTTCTGTCATTCTTTTACTGGAACACAGGAGTCATTAAATGGAGTGTATTGGGAATACACGAGTTAGAAGAAAAGTAAGATGCTAGCAGGTCAGCTTTATCTGTAGCTGAGGTGGCAACTGAACCATTCAGTTTTGACAGAGGTAGGATCTACTCCCACCTATCTCTACGATGGGCAAAATTTGTGACCAACAGCTTTAGAAAGAAACCAGAATGTTTGGCTACCATTTGGAAAAGAAACAAGTTTCATACTCTTAGCCTGTTCAAAATCTAGTTGGAACTGATTAATAACTGCTTTACAATTGTTGCAAGCTTTGGTGTAGGCAGAAAATGAACCCAGAGATTTGGATACAAGCCAATTCCAGTATGCAACATTCTTATCTTGAAAAGCCTTAGCACATTTATTGGAAAACCAAGGTTTAAATAAATGAGATTTTAAGGTGGAGTGTGAAATAAAGGATTTCGTTCCTACAAGAATAATTTTCACTGACACCAGCTGAGCAAACATTTACATCAGAAGATTTAAAACAGTAATCCAACCAAGGAAAAGAAAAATCTCAATCATGCTGCACGATGAAATAGATGGGGAAGGGGGTAGCCAGAGGTTTGCTCAGGAGACTAAACATGGGTTCCAACACTTCAAGCCTCCAATAAGCAAAGAGGTGTTATTGCACCAGTTGATGAGAGTTATCTACCACCTAGTATTGCCTGGTAACATAGAGGTGGTGGCATTCTTCTGTGTGGTGTGGACACCCACTTCGATCCCTGCTTACGTTGGTTCACATCTGGGTGGCCATCTCCAGTATACTAGGTGCTGTATTTCAGGACTTGCACATGGGGTTATACCCAGAATTATACCAGAATAACAGTCCCATCATCAGGAAGGTGCAAGCACAGGATTTAGTTGTTGCAGAATGACCGGACCTTGCCGAAATTTGGTCTCCACTAGATTCAAGTGTCACCTGAATATCAGTGTCATTAGCATTTTTGACTCCCAGGTAGCAAGCCCAGCTTGTCATACCCAAGAGAATGTCTGTGACAGTCTTAAGGATGAAAGGATTCCATTTTCTGTGTATAAAATTATATTATAATTGGGACAACCAAGTTTTGATGTTCTCCGTATATATAAAATTATGGTGTGTAATTTTATCAATGTGTAATTATAGTGTGTAATGTTATCAAAGTATTAATTTTCTCTGTATATAAAATTACAGAGTGTAAATTAAATTTTTATCTAATTAAGTTTATATTATATAATGCATTGAGTACACCTTGTTATAACCTACTGATAAGTGTGAAGAAGTCATTTTAAATCCTCCTTCCTCTTTTTTTAACTTTAGAACTGCCCAGCCATAGCTCACATAACCTATCAAGAAGAGTTTCTTCCCTTAGAAATACATCATGAGCTTAGTTTATTTTTAGAGTGGGGAAAAAAGTTGGGGCTCTTCAATTAAAGCTGAAATTAACAATTTAGTTTTTTTTTCTGTTTTAGTATTGATAATTTTCTTTTTCAGGTGTCTTTAAGGTGAACACAATAAATTCAAATAACTATTTCACAATAAAATATTTAATATTTTATTGTGAAAATGCTGCTGATAATTTATTGTGTAAAAACTGCTGATAATAATATTAGTCTCTCCTACACTGTGCAGATTATACTTTGTCATGCATGCTGTCAGTTGAACAGCAAGCAGTGCATTTTCACTGGTAGCATATGATATTGACAAGTTGCATTGATGTCCATGTTAAAACATGGCTCTTAACTCTAGAATTTTCATGTGGTGTCTGATTGCACCATACACTCTATTTGTATAGTTGTTCATTATCACAGTCATTTAGCCTATAACACACTCATTCCTTCTCTGATTTTTGTTTTCCCAGTGCTTATGTTACACCAAACTAAATCAACATTATCCTGGCAGCCCCCATATCAGCTTGGTGCATTGCCTTAGATTCAATATGCCTTAGATACTTCTTAACCAAGAGAATATCCCCCCCCCTTTGAACTGTCTGTCTTTTCTCTACACATTGTACTCCCCACATTCGAATTCTTCATATCCAGTGTTGAGTGGCACAATGTTTCTGATAGAAGCCACTTTCATAAAATTACTGCAATGTACGGCACACAAAATTGCCCAGAATATCTATATACAGTGCAGTATTCACAGTTCATGCATTGTGACCAGTAGACCTAACCCCATATCACAAGAAACACCTTCTCCTCCTCGGCTTCACAGTTGGGACAACACACTCAGGCAGTAAGTATTCTCCACACATACCTAAGCACATCCATAAGACTGAAAGAGCATGTAACATGACTCATCATTATTCATTGATCTATATATTATTATCATCCATGTCCATATATCATCATCATCCATGTCCATATATTATTATTGATCCATATTCCAGGTTTGGTGTACCTTGCACCAAGCTAACTGATAGTTAAGCTTATGGACAATATCTCCCTGCATGTCTTGGTTTTGACCACTTGCACTTCAAAGCCTAGATTATCTTGGGTTTGATGGCGAGATGAGGCAATCAGCTGTGTATATATATATATATGTCAAGGCACACTGGCTCCTATTTTTTATGTAAATGGTCATTTCTTGTACTTAGTATCACCTCTGGACTTCCAATTCTTGTGCATGTTGCCAAATGTAAGCCTGGGAATGTTTAATTCCCGAATAATAGCAGGCACAAACATTTTCCCTACATGACATCCAACTGTCATTCCCCTCTAAAGCTGTGCTAGCTCTTTCCATGTGCTGATCATTTGGCATACTCACTTGAAATGAATTTGACTACTTATCACCTTTATATCCAAAATATTTGTATATTTCATAGTCAGACACAATTTCCTACAGTCAGAGAGGTATACCATAACTTTTGGCAGGACAGTGTATATAGGTAAGTAGGAGAGTGGCTAAATTAGCTCTGTGTTTATTTGTTTGTTTTGATTTTAATGGCACATCGACATCTGTGGTTATAGTGTACCAGTATCCAGGGTGTTTGGTCTAATTTATTTAGCTCTTTTATTGCCATAAGTGTGAATACTTTGCGTGGTTAAATTTTATGTACTTTCTTGCATAAAACATGATAGAACAAAAACTTAACCAGGGTAAATTCTGAGATCACTGTACAGATATATATTTAAATGCTGCATTTGAATGTACAAATTTATTCAATAAAATGCATTTAAATCCACTTGATGCATTCCACAGAAGTGTTGTTAAATGCATTCCATAAGAAATAATGTAAAAAGTGGGATATTGCATCCTATTCCACATTTTATAAGTGTAATATATTGTTAAATACTATTCATTATACTTTTTTTGAATTTAAAAAATAACATATACATAGTGTGGGCAAGACAAAAAAATGTCCATGGAATGGAAGGGTAAAGAGAAAGGATTTATTTTTATGTTTACATATCTATGGGAAAATGCTAGATTCCAAAAAAGATAAGGTAAAGCAGTTGTGTAGGGCCTGTAATTTGGCAGTGTCTGTGATAACATCCCCAGCTTTTCCATAATCTCTCTCTCAGGAATAACTCGAGAATTTTTTTTTTTTTTTTTTTTTTTTGGCTGGTGCAGCATAAGCCTCTCAGGCTTCCTTGCACCATATAGCTAATAATAATATGCCAATGCATGTGGCAAACCAGAACAGCACCAGTTCATTTCAATCTTTGGTATATAGAGTATTAAGAACAAATAGTAATGTGCACTGTGTTAAACCAATAAATAAATGCTTTATTTATTCGTTTAACAATTTTTTTTTTATTGGCATTGGATAAATTTTTACTTTTTTTGTAACTCTTTTGTGGTCAACACATGAATCTTTTAAAACACCAGCAGTAATTGGCCTTATTGCTTCATTCCATTTGTCATGGTACCTTTTATCCTAGTTTTGATCTTGATAAAACTTTTCACTGTGCTCTTCATTCACCACACCAAAGTTCTGTGGAAAGTAATCAAGGTGGCTGTACAGAAAATGGATCTTCACACTCATGTCACAACCTAGTTTTTTTGAAACCAGCAAGCATTTCATTGACAATCTTCATGTACTCCTTTTGATTTATAATTGCCTAAAAAGTTTTTCACAAATACTCTTGAATGCTAACCAAGTCTCTGCTTCTTTTTGAGATACGGAAGTGAAATTACTAACATGTGCAACTGCTTCCTGATTTGGGTTCCACTGAAAACACGTGCGTGAAGTTCAGCATCACTTATGTCCAAAAATTCTGAAATAATCTACCAATCATATCCACTCATGATTGCAATATTTCACTTGTTCTGGCAAGAATTTAGATCACTGTAAGATTCCTCCGATGTACAGAATAAGCATCCAGCATTGAGGGTATCAAGTTCTCATTATATCAGAACTCTTCTTAAGCTCATTAACAAGCTATGAATGAAGAATCTCTATTTCAGTGGAGCATACATAACACCCCGGTGCACTGATTAAATCATTTATGTCAAGCAAATTAGTAAAGAAGCAAGGTATTATTTCAACAAAGGTACTGAAATAGCTTTAGAAAATAGTGCTGCTCTGTGTTATGTTTTTCTGTCTATACTGTCTGGGTATATTATTGACATCCTCTGTATTAGTCACCATAGACTAATACGGGGACTTAAAACAAAAGTGCTTTCATTTTTAATGAATATTGGATTTACTTAATGATTTTATTCAGTTAAAATAATTAGTAGATTTAGGTTGACTTGTGGATAATTGTAGTTGTTTCTATAGCCTCAGCTCTGTCACTTTCACTGGAGGGGTAGTAGTATATCAAGACAGCAGGCATAGACAGAAAAACGTAACACAGGGCAGCACCGTTTTCTAAAACTACATCAGTATAGAACACAAGGGGTTATTTTGAAGCAGAAGGGAATGAAAGCAAATGAAGTGTCAGTAGCAACAGATTATTTATACTGAACCTAGATTCTAAGAGTTATGCTGAATTCTTCCACAAGTCCAAATCTCATACTGGATCATTCATCTGAGCTTATATAGAAAGAAAATCACTGTGCCTTCAAGAAAATAAGAAAGTGAAACCTCTTTTGAAAAATTTAACATATCAGCAAAGATATATCATCGAGGTAATCAATAATCTTCCAAACCAAGCAATAGTAGACCTAGCAATAGAAAAATATATACAAATATGTTTTGAATTCATCATAGAATAACTTTAAATTCCATCTTAATCAAAGAATATTTAAATTATTAATATCTGATAAACAAAATGAAGTGACAATAAGACTACCAACAGATCAAGAGAAAAGTTGTATTATTGATCTTATATTCACAGGTGTTCAATGTTGTACATTTTAAATATTCTTTACTAACCATTTTTTTGAAATTTTACTATCCATAATAGAATATAAGCCATAAAACTGAATAAATAAATAAACTGTTGTGTCTTTTTCAATTTGACATCAACTTCATTATGCTTACTTAGAGAACAATCAGAATATAATACTGAAAGTACCAAAATTCATATAGAATTGCTACATTTTTATTCTGGTGTACAGAATCAACAGCTAGTCTCTGGATACATTCTACACCATAGGTACACAAACTGCAAGAGATTTTCATTTTCCACTTAACCGACTGTCTAACATTTTCAATATATGGATGGCAGATATCCTGTACAGTCCATGATTTGTTTTGCTCACCAATTCTAATGCCAAAATATGGTGTACTCCTGATTACCTTGGGGGGGGGGATAAACTGGGTTTTGAATTAACTAGGATCCCTACAGCTACAGATGCCTAAGTCAGTCATCCAAATTGGATAACAAAAGAAATTAATGGAATCCACTGTAGGTGTTTACACTTTATAATGTTATGTAGGTGGCACTCTTGATTGAATTTCTTAGAAACCTTTTCCACACATTTTCTTTTTATTCACTCACTAGCTAGTACAAAGAAAATTGCCTATTAGCTCACTCTAGTTATATTTCAATAATCCTTCAGTTTTATTACTGTACAGTTAATTTTAACATTCTTTTCTTTTAATTTTTTTTAGTCAATTATGTTAAATCAGAAAAGGATTGTTCTTTCTATTGAACAAAAACTTCAGTTAATCAGCAATCATGAAAAAAGGTGCTGAAGTGTCAACTTTAACAAGTCTACTCACCTAGATGAAACAACATGGAGATGCTTCAAAATTTACATAGTACCATTGACAGGAGGGCAAATCAATGGGAAAAGGAAATGTCATTGATTCCCTTTTTTAAAAAAAAATAATATGCATATATAAAATTGTATGTCAGCTCTTCATAGTATACTTTTATAAATACGAATACAATATGTATTTAAAATAATTTATGTTTTTTTCACGTTATTCTTTTTCTTTAATTTTGTGGATTTTGCAAGAAAATTTATTCCCCAGCCACATTAGATAATCAGGAGTCTGCTGTAAGCATAATACATACTCTATTATAAAAGTGTTAGCATTTCTTCTTTTACTTTATGATCTAAACTTTCCACAGGCGTAATAGAAGGAATTACAATTTTGTTGATACACCATTATCTAAAAAAAAAAAAAAAAAAAGGTTACATTAATGATAATAATAACACATATTACTGATAAATTACCAGTTAAAACAGCTGAAATATTCCTTATATTATTAGAAAATACAATTTGTGAAATATTCTGTGTATCAATTTGGCACAATTATAGTAAGTGCTGTAATATCATTTTTTTGAAAACCCTTAAACTAGCACAGCATGGTCTCTCAGACCACAGGACATTTAAATTTCCTACTTGTCGGTTTTACTTTACTCATGGTCATGAGAATTTCAGCACCTTTCTACTATTTATTCAACAGTATTCTTACAAATTTATAACACACTGACACATTTTGTTTTTGTGTAATTAAATTTTAAATTCAGCTTGTGATCCAACAGACTACACCATACTATTTATATAATATTTTGAGTATATAAAAATTAATGATATTAATTGTTTAATTTGTATTTTTTTTTTTCAGTTTATTTATTTATTTTTGTGTTTCATGTAACACTTTTTTAAAACAAACTAAAAGAGAAAAATTTATTAAAGTTTTCTTTAAAAGTTATTCCGTGTCATTTTATATAAATCAAAACTATATTCCTGTTGTACCAAAACATTTTTTTAACAAACTTGCATCAGAAGTAAAAAATATATAAGCGGTCTGTAAAGCTGAACAACACAAGTTAAGGGTTAAACACAGACTTATTTTCACAGACAGATATTGCTCAGATTTTCACTTGCGGAAGAGACAGCAACAGTATATGGAACAAAGTTGGCAGATGTACAGAAAATACAGACATAAAATAACAGCACGGTCTAGTTTTAAAAGTTTTTAATCCTTAGTGAAATTTAGGCAGAAGGTGGGACATAGGCCTGATTTAGGTTGGCACCAGCCTACCAAGTGGTGATGATGTTCTTGCTCTCAAATAATTGAAACTAAGTCAAACTGTGTGTGGTACCAGACTTAATGGGAAGAAATTGTAAAAGTGCAGCTGCATTATGCACATTGTGACAGCAAAATTTTAAAATAACTACAAACAACAAGCATGCAATTATGTAGATTATGCAGAATGAAATATTTTATTTACTTTTATATATTTTCCTTAATATTATGATTATTACTCACTACTCTTAGAGACAAACTATGGAAATTGTACGAAATGCTTTTGAATTATTTGTGCGTTAATATATACTGTATTTTCAGAGCCATACATACAACACACATTTTCTTCCATGAAAATGTTGACTAAAATCCCTGTGTATTATGATCCAAAGATATCCCAGATGAGTGTAGCTTCTTTTTTTTTTTTTTTTTTTTTTTTAAGCAGACTATATATTGCTATTTCTTTAGGCATCTGAGCGAGGACTTATGGCTGTATCACTAGAACTTGCCATTTATTAACAAGCAAAATGATCAATATCTGCAATATCCTTCTCTTTATGGAGCTAAAGATGCTTGATTCTTTGAAGAAAGTGGAAGTTCAGATCATAACATTGGTAATGATAGTTCCAAGCTTTTGTGATCCTACAAGTAAATTTGTTTTGCACTGACATTTTAGTATTAGTATTAATATTGGTATTAGTAGTGGCAAATGATGCAAGGAAGCAAGCTTATACACAATAAAACAAACTACCCACCTCAACTATCTATCTTCTCTAATGATTTAAATTTTTTTCCAAATTATACTATCTGGATGCATTTTGTAGTCCAGAAAATATGGTATGTTAAATATTATTACTCCTCAAAACAAATTTAAATTCATTCATGAGACTGGGTTATGTGAATCCCAAATAAGCATATGAAAAACAAAATATAGTATGGTTGTGTAAAGCAAAATAACTTGTTCTGTTATTTTCTTCCTGCTAGCATTTGAAATATCAGTCAGTAATGGAATTTGTTTTTTGCTTTTTTTTTTTTATGTAATGGAATAAGATACTTCTTCAGTATCAACATAAGGGTGAGAATTAAATTTAGATATTTGGATCAAAGTGTTTTTTTTTTTTTTTTTAATGAAAACCTCAAACATGAAAGTATTAGAACCTACAGTAATTAAAGTAAAGTAAATTAAATATCAAGTACGTATATAGTAAAAAATATCATTTGTTCATTTTATTAAAACTTATTCAACATATTTTGATGACTGCTCCAAGACGATATGATGACACATCCAGAGAAGCCCTATCTTAAGGTAGGGCTTCTCTGGGTGTGGTGGGTCCAGTTGCATTCCTAGGGTATGTGGCACCTGGGTGCCAATTGCAATTTGATGCCTGGGTGCCAATTGAAATCTGGCACCCCCTTTAAAATTTTCTTCATATGTGTATGCAAGTTTCAGGTTTTCAGGCACCCTTTGAATGTTGGCACCCGGGTGCATTGCACCCTCGGGACAGCTTTCCCCTGGGTGGGCCACATGTTGGAAGGCACTGACTCAGGCCAAACTCTTCTTTGGTGAGTGAGGGAGGGGGATTGTGCAATTATGCTGTGCACCATTAACTGCACAGGAACATTACAGAAAACAATAAGGCACACATTCAAAATTGGTTTCCCATTTTTTTTCTTCGAAGTAGTGTTAATGATATAAAATTCATGCATATTTTAAAATACTAAATATTTTGTTTTATACAGTGTGTTATAAACTGGATTATAAATATATATATACACTTATAGTTAGAATTAGAAATTTAACAGTGATAAAATTTTACCAATAGTAAATGACATTTTGAATTCATTTTTTTACATATAGCTGTTGTTGTTGGGTTTCTTGGTGCATCAGCAACTGTGGCTATAATGCACTGTACATATAGTACTGGCCTTTAGGAATCATACTGCCTTTTAGGAAGTACATGTTTGCTTTATTTCTGCCCTCATGTATCTAGTAGCACGGCAGGATACACTGGTCCCACAGGAGGTGTAATTCTTGGCAACTCTATTGAGGGAAGTGGGAAATATTTTATGCACGATAGGTGGAAAATGACCAGGGTACATCTTTCAAGGACAACAGCTGGTGATAATTTAGAATAATCGCCTTTTAAGGTCACCAAAAGGTGGTAGTGTTGTGAATATTAGTACAAATAATGTTCCGCATAGGCATTCTGAGGATTTACTTACCAAGTGCAAGATAATGATGAGAAAAAGTGACATGTTAGGGCTGAATTTGAAACTGCCTGCAATTTTTCCAAGGCATGATAGGAGGGAGCTTACGATGAGAGCATTCTCAATCAATTCAGGTCTGGAGAGATTGTACATGGTTTATAGGATAAAAATTTTCACAGCATGGCCAGTGCTTGTTAATAGATGGGACTGTTTTTATAGAATGGGATACAATTGAAATAGAAGAGGTGCAAAAATATATGAGTCTGTTATTTCGAGTCTTTAATTTGTAATGATCAACAAATGTTATCTTTCTTACCCAATCTGACAGATGGACAAAACTTATTAAAGTTTCAGCACAGTGTCCCTGTAATTACAACCAATTGTAATCACAGAGACATTGATGCCATTATCATATATTACAGGATAATGGCATCAAGGAGAAATTTAATACTGGTACTATATCTGTCTGATCATGTTAATTTCTTCTTTGCAGTTGTATTTATTAGCGCTATTTAGGAGACTTCAGCTTTTGATTAAGGGTCTGCTATGACTGATGAATCTGTTGATTACGACTTTCTGTGCGACTTTCCTCTGGAATGGGTGTGTTGATCTGGACTGTACTGTATTAATACCTCCAGAATATCTAAGACTAGGGCTGGATTTACCAAGGTGTAGAGGATTATTTGCTCCAGAATATCCCAAGGTCAAGGAGGGCTCCCAAAACAATACAATTACTGTTATTCTGGGTAGAAGGGTATCCTGATGATCTTAATTTAAGTTCTCAAAAAATATGGGCACCAGGAGCATAAGACTATATATTATGGAGAAATGACTTTGGACCTTGTATCTGGGATCATTTAACTTGCTATTGTTTTTCCTTTTCGATGAGCCACTTAGCATCTTACAATACGGCATCAATGGCATAGTTCATGGGAAGGAACTGTAGACAGTCATTTATGATCACATCACTCATACTAATTATTCCCAGGTCTTTTCATTCTCCACTACCCTGAGTTTAGTACTGCCTAGTTGGTATGCTACCCTGGGGTTACTGCTAGCCATATGCAGCACTTTGCATTTGTCAATGTTAAACTTCAGTTGCCACCTCTCAAGCCCATCTGCTCAACCCTTCCAGATCCTGTTGCAGTAGTGTACCATCGTTACTGTCATTAATAACTTTACCAACCTTCGTATCATCTGCAAACTTGGATATTAAGCCTGATATTCCTTCATCAATATCATTGATAAATACAGAAAACAACAATGGGCCCAACACAGATCCCTGTGGAACACAACTAATAACATTAGTCCATGAAGATCAGTGTCCATTGATTACCACTCTCTGTCTTCTTCCACTCAACCATCCCTTTATCCACAGCAGCAACTTGCCCTTAATGCCATACTTCTCCAATTTGTACAGTATTCTTCCATGTGCAACAGTAGCAAAAGCTTTCCTAAAATACAAGTATATTATATCAAAATTATTTTTTCCCTAGAGAGTAGGTCTAGGGATTTTTTATAAACTCTTTATTAATGAGCAAATTAAATTATAAGCAAATGTGTGATAATTATACGACACTTGTTCATGTAAATGAGTATAATATAATTAGAATACAATGTATTGTAAATAATCAAATATTATCAAATTGAAAACTTGTAGTAAAAGTTTTCAATTTGTTGAAACAGTTGAACCTCAATGTTCTATTCTCCCATAGGCCTGAAGACAAGAAACTGAGTTCCAGAAATGTGGCCATAAATAATCAAGTGTTTGTCATTGAGGTGGTTCAGTTCTTTTAGAATTGTATAATTTCAATAATAAATTACTTAAACTATCACATGTAGTGTATCAATTCATTAACACAAAAAGTAAATTGTCAGATCAAAACAAAAATTTGTGTAGTTATAGAGATTTCAAGATATCAAAGAAAAAAATTTTCATCTTTCTATCACAACTACTTCTGGGTAAATATAAATCTATTTTTAAATCCCCCCCTTATTAATTTAAATGATAAAAACACATACTTTTACTACTGCTGAGAATATTTTTACTATTTACTATTGTAAAAGAATGTTACACAAACTTATTTGGATACAGATCGTTTTGATTCCTAATTTTACAGGAGGATCCCTCGGATTAAAAATGCTTCAAAAAACTCGCCTCTACAATTAGTGCAATGGGTAAATGTGTATCTTCTCATAGACCCCATGGGGTACACGGACTAAAGTTTGCATGCCACTTTTCTAGACAGCAATTTCGTTAATGAAAGTTTACTATTACAAAGATCTCATCCTTGTGGCTTGGCACATGCGTTTTAACCATGCGATTGATGTTACTGAATGATTAATTTGAATGACGATGGCTGACCTTTAATCAACAAGGTATCCACCTAATACACTGGAGTTTTCAGTTTGGCTGGACCACCCACATATAATAAATAAAAATACGCATATATATTTTATATCTATCCCTAAAGTTACAATGCTGATCTGGTACACAAGATGAAAAAATATTGGCAACCTACACAATATGCTTCAGAATCAGTTTCACAGCAAGAATACTGGCATAACATTCTCCAAAGAATCATTGCAATTATACAGTTTTTAGTAGCATCTAGGGCTGAAATTTAGAATCCAGTACCGCTCGTGTTACGTGACAAGTTACAGGAAAAGGCTACATGACAAACAGAAGGTCACGTAAAGGACGTGAATTGAGAAAAATAGTTGTGATTAGAAGGAAAAAACGCTTATAAGAGGAGTCATGTTTTTAATCGACTTTCATTTTTGTTCAGTGAAAAAGCTTAGGGTTTTACGCGACTTCGGGAAGGATTCAAGCAAAAACCGGTCGTTAGCCAGGGGTACCAGATACTAAAGTTTTACCAAATCTGGATTGGCGTTTCATGGTAGAGATGAATTGCTAACTTCTAACCAAAATAGCATTTTTTTAAAAGCATTTCGCATCTAATAAGCAAATCGATCTGTTTAAGCGACCACAATGCTACTTACGATAACAGATAGCGGAAGATCATCATAGCTATCTTCAGCAATCCACAAAAAAGCTATTCAAATGATGGGCAACTGGGTGTTATATTACAAGAGCATCAGAGAAACTATTTTTCTATCTGCATTGATTCGACTCCAGATTTAAGTCATGTTCATCAGCTGACTGCTGCTTCGTTACATTGCCAGATCATCTCACAAAGCGACAGAGAAGTTTCAAAGATTTCTAACTTTAGAGTCACAAAGAGGAAGAATTCACAAGCACTCTATTGTGTTTTTTAAAAAGAACTTAATATCGATATATCAAATGCACGGGGACAGTCGTATTACAGTGTAATAAATATGTCCAGAAGGTATAATGATATGCAAACAAAAATATGAGGGGTCGTATACCATCATGTGTAGCCCTTCCTTAAACTTCTGTGCTTTTGCACTGTTGATTGCTTTACGGAAACCATCAACTTCTGCATATTGCAAAAGTTGTGTAATTTTTTCAGTGTTTCTCGGATAGATTTATTTTACAGTCTTTCATAGACTAGATGGTTTGCTAGAGCAGATGCCATAAAAGTTCTGTCAAAAGGCTGTGACAAACTCATTGAAGCATGACTTTCTGTTGCAAAATGATGACAATCAAAAAGCAGAAACATGTGGAGATCAACAATCTTTATTGCCCTTGTCTTTCTTTGAAACAGTTCTTGATTGAAATTTGGTATGATTTACTAGAGAACACCAATAAGGCTGATCTGTCGATTCACAAAACTAACTTGCAACAGCTGTAGAACTAATAACGTCTCTGCAATCTATATGAATTTTCACCAAGCCAATTTTCAAAAGACTGAAAAACAGGCACAAGTAGTTCCAAATACTAAATGAAAATACTGAAAAGCATGAAAAATAACACGCAAAACTTTTTGCTGGCCTGGGCTTGTAATTATGTGATCATGTGATGATCTGTGAGAAATTAAATGTGGAAAGGTTTCTGTCTATAATTGATTTAAACTGGCTGCTGAGCTGGAATGGCACAGTCTTACGGCGTTCTCATATACCCTCGTGGGTAGCACAGTTGGTATAATCTCTGTCCTTCCCACACCGGGTAGAAAAGACGAGTTCGAATCCAGCCAAAGAAGCGAGGAATATTTATAGGCCTTTTTACAATGAGGCAGGCTGAGTTAGTCGGTCTCAAGCGAGGGTAGCATGGTTTTTTCCCTCCCGGAAACTCGGGTTTTTCACCCAGCAAAATATAAAATCGACCATTGAACACGCGCAATATACGGACTTAATATACATGGCGCAATACGTTCTATGTCGCTGATGCGCTTAAAACTCCAACAAAAACAACTGTGTTCTGACAGTTTTGGAAAATGCCTTTTGATAAAGTTGAACGAGCAGCTGAAATTACTACAAAGTAGTAATTGCAATAAAACTTTGTAGTAAATTGCAAACAAAACTTTGTAGTAATTACTACAAAATAGTACGAGCAGTTAAAATTACTACAACCATAATACGAAACTGACTTAGAGTCCTATAGAAGTACAATACTTGAAAATTTTTTTTGTAAAATACCATGAAGAAATAGGACAGTGAAAATACCCGATCAGTGCAAATTTTATACAAATTTATGGTGGGGAAAAATTCTACATTCGCATGTTTTATGTTTTAGTAAAATTAAATTAGTCCACTAGAATGAAAAAGGAAATAAAAAGCAGCTCTGTGTTCGTAATAGTTCGCTTTATATATATATATATATATATATATATTATTATTATTATTATTATTATTAGCTATATGGTGCAAAGAAGCCTGCGGCTTATGCTGCACCAGCCAAAAAAAAAAAAAAAAAAAAAAATTCCCGAGTTACCCTAAGAGAGAGAGAGAGAGAGACAAAAGTAGAAGGGAATCACCAAGAAAGAGAAGAATGATGATATCCAGCTCAGGACCCTGGGTGTGCCAAGCCCATACTCACCAGATGTGAGCCCTTGGGGTTATATATACAAAATGGCCCCAAAAAAAAAGTTAGTTGGCCTATGCCACAAAAAAAAAAAAAAAAAATCAATCTTAATTCGGCACTCCAGAGTACAAAGGAATCAAAGCACTTAAATAAAAACACCCATTTGTTGGATATTAACGAATATATGGCCAATCAAGGAGTGAATTGTGAACACCATCTATATGTGCATTATACCCTCAGCTGCTGATGCACCAACAACAACCGTCTATACTAAAATGATAACAGCATTCCCTGAATTTGTTGCCATTCTTATAGCATCATTAATTTCTTAGAACAACTTATCAATAAACTCTTCCTAAACTTGTTAGCGAGAGGACATAACCCTTGTTTCCTTCCCCTTACTCAATATAAATAAAATGAATAATTAGTAATGGAGTCAGGGTCGCAACCAAGAGACAAAAGTTCCTGAGAGAAATGTGAGGCCCCTTTCCGGAAGTTTTGTTTTATCATTTCCTCTTGCACTAAACTGTAAAGGCCTTCAGTCTTTAGGTTTCGGAGCAATTCAATATCAGAACCCATTTACTACATGAACTCTCTCTCTCTCTCTCTCTCTCTCTCTCTCTCTCTCTCTCTCTCTCTCTCCATCCAAACGTAATAGTTATTTATTTGGCGAGTGCTCGGGATAAAAAGTTACTAAAGCACAGTGTGGAACAGTAAACAACAAAAATACAATAATCGTCTATGCTTCGCAAACTTCAGGTTTTTTTTTTTTTTTTTAAATAAATAAAGGATTGATTGCAAAAATTTACTTCAATGGACAAAACATACATTTTCATCAAGCACTGTTTTATTGGCAAAGCTCTAAAAATAGAACAGTCGTGACCTACCAATTTGTTATCTTCGATAAAATGATTATCAGCCAAAAGAGATATGCAAATATTTATGAAGGCTTTTTCAGATAAGGATCTAATACTGAAGTTCCAGTAACCATAAACCATTAAAAATCACCTGTTCTCTCATATAAAGGAGAATGAAATGTCCTTCGGGCTGGAACTGCTTTGCGCTATCATATCTCTTGATTATTTTGAAAGCTGCTTTTGTAATTCATGATTATGTAGGTGTTTTGTTATCAACAGCATTGCTTCTTTGAATATACAGGCTAGCATCATTCCTTCGAGCACTAAAATATAACCTTCAAAAAAATTCAACCTAAAGTTAAATGCTTCAACACAATATACACTGCCTGGCCACTTTACTAGAGCCGTGGAGTTTGGGCTATCTGCAACAATCTATATATATCCAAAAGGGCATATAGTGTGTCATTCGTGCAAGAAAGTTCCTTGGACACTAACCGTCATCCTCCCCCAGGGAGATTTATGAACGTCCCCCCTCTATCTTTAACGACCAGTCCAAACCAACTATCCGAGCTCCCTTACGCTTTGGTTCCTTGCGGTGACGGACCTGATGATATGGTAGTTTCGCCATTACGTAAAATATGACTGTTGGCACTAGCAATGCAAAAGACGACGCCCGAACAGGGTCGGTGCTATCATTAGGCCAACTAGGCAGTCGAGGGCGAAAACCTCAGCCTATACTTCCCTTGGAGTTTTGGGGCGCTGACTTCATGATTTGCCTAGGGTGCCAGTCGCTGGCGGCTAATCTAGCGCCGCCCCTGCGCCCGAGGAGTTCCAATTTATGTTTTATCAATGGAAGGATACATAATAGGAGGAAATCACAGGAGCCATTGGACCCATACCGTTGTTTTTTTGACAGTCAGGCTACTGGAGTGGATTTTTGTGTAGGACATATTTTCGTGGAATACCAGTGGTTTCCAGATTTCGATGGAGAGCAATTGTGAACGCCAAAGCATATCAGAACATCGCTCTAATCAGATACACCCGGAAAGTTTCATATCTATCTCTATGGGCAGGAACACTTTAAGATGACGATGCAACCATCCACCGTGCCAAAGTGTGAAAGGGTGGTTTGAGGAACACGTTAAAAACCAAGCATCTGTCCTAGCCAACCCAATCGCTGTTCTCAGTCCCACTGAGCATCTATGAATGAACTGGAAAGACGTATTCGTAGGCCTGTGTCAGTCCAACAACTGAGGGCAGTCTTTACATGAATGGTCCAATTACCTCGTGATCCTAAATAAAGTCAGACAGTGTAAGATACTGTAAAGGCTTTTATATTGAAACTATGAACTGTCATTTTATACCAATTTTTTTGACATTTTCTCGTGTTAGAATGGGACTTCGCTCATCGATTATCCGAAGCATTCAAAGAACTAGTAGATGGTTCAGTTAATTATTCGTAGAATATCAGCGTTAGTCGATCTGGCTAGGAGTTCAAGCATTACTAAACAGATAAATAAATTTTGTATTTTTTTTACTTTGTACTACTCTCATACATCCCTCATTTACCCAAGTCTTTCTCTGTGGCATGTATCTGCTGGAGCTTGTGTCTAATTCATTTGGGTCTTTCCATGTATACAGAATTACGTTACATCTCACAAGTACTCTGGAGGTGGCGTAAGTTAAGTGTAATTTTGGTCGATACCCTTCACCTTAGTCTTATCAGAGACTTCCCTATCCCCCATCCAATTAGCTTGATGGAATTCATCATAATTATGGATGGAATTCATTTGAACAGAATAAAATTCCTTCTATTAATCAGGGCAGTCCAAGCTAAGAAAAATTCTCCTCCTCTAGTAAATCATGCTGAATCCTTAAAATTGGTTATTTCTCCAACTCTTCGATTCTGCCTCATGTGTTTCTGGGTTATGCTCCAAGTGTACCACCTGTGATATACTACACACATGTAATGGTTAGATTATTTATTCTGCAAAACAGATCTATAGTTTAACGCGCCAATGGTAGGTTTCCTTGTGAGTTATTCGTGTCTTTTGTTCAGCTCGCACAACATACAAATCGGCCCATCAATACACTCACACTGGAAGTACTATGACCCAAGATGTTGATGCGTCGTAAAACCATCCCCATTAATAACGATATATAAAATAGATAAAATAAATTTCTTTATACTCCAGGATGACCACATAGGGTCAGAAGAGTTTACACAACAGGGAGAAAAAGAATACAATAACATCGCCATATTTGGCAGCCAGGTGGGCTTGAAGCATGGTCACCTCAAGCCACTTAGCTACGATATGCATACATCTATCTGTCATGCTGTGGATAGAGCCGATACAATTACTAGCGAGCCCGGTACAGCTATTTTTAAGAGAGTTCCCCCACCTCGCTCACCATCCACCGCGATGAGATATCCTTAACTTTTGCTTAATATGATATCTTAATGACTAAAGAAACATGAAAAAATAAAAATGAAAACATGCAAAATAAACTAATTAAAAGCATATATGGAGATAAGTGCGGCTGCACAGGTTGCACAAGCTTAACGTCAGCTTTGGCTGCAAATTCTGTTTTTCACGCGCGCGCGCGCACACACACACACACACACGGAAATAAGAACTCCCAGCGTGTGTGTGTGTGTGAAAAATAGAACCTGCAGCCCTATACACATCTTTAACACAAACCTCTGTTTTTCGATGTTCAGAATAAATTAGTCTAAGCTTGCATCGTGGTGTTCTGTGGCCAGAATAATAAACACAGTTATGAAAAATGCCATCTGTTAAATCTCTATTGTTCGCTGCCATTTGCTAAATGGGGCCAGGGTAATCCACACGAGTTAATACCAAATATTAAGCGGGGATGCTTTAATGACAACTAATATAACTAATAACAACTACAGTAGCCTCTGTAGTTGATATTTCTTAAGCAATCTTTTAAAATACATTTTGTAGATTGTTCTCTCTGTCTCTGGAGTGTATCGGTGCCTTACATAACATAAACAACAATAAGCAGTTGCGTATCATCTTGTGATGCAGATGGAGCTGCATCATGGACCCCAAGTTTGGGGGTGGGGAGTAAAAGGAAAAGAAAAAAATGACCATGGGGTCAATAATGAATCATTGCTCGTGATCATGTGCTACTGACAATACGAAAAGAAGCAAAGACAATTAAAATTAGACAAGATTATAGTTTGAAAACAATCTTTGTGTTCATGACAATTCAATGCTTAAAAACAATCAAGGATGAACGCTTGTTATGGATATTTTTTCTGGAATATATCTATGACATTGAATATTGCTATCGAAAACCTTCTCACACATTAAAAAAAAAAAAAAAAAGCCAAATTATAGCTAGTTTAACACGAATTTCTTTAAAGGTCATTGGTGCAGTGTTTATCTACAGCGAGTAGACACTTCGTAAAGAGGATGTTCTGAACTCGGATATACATCTTCAATTCATTTCCTTCCGGTGCACTTTGCTTCTGCCAGCTAATTTTTGTCGCTTTTTTTCAGCTGAAATAGAGTTTTGTTTACAGAATAGAAGCAATCCCATTGCAAGAGTTATTTAGTAATGATAAGGTATCTTTTTTGTTTACACTTCCGATTAATTATATTTAAAAAGGATAAAAAAGAGACATGAAAAACATGAAAAATATGGATTACTTATAGGCTACTAAACTTTTGGTATATCACTCGCTGTTGGCCTTATTAACCTTATCCTCTCAAGGGAACATTTATAAATTTGAAAGATTCCCTTACCCCTATATATATATATATATATATATAACTGCTATAGAACGTATTGTGTACTACCGAAACCGCTTACACCTGCCTAATTTCAAAGATAACAGATCATAGGAATGTTTTAGGTAGTATTTTTAAAGGTCCCGCAAATTATTTTATCCCAAGACTCCCTCTACACCTTCATCCAGTCCTGCCTATTCTGAACATGGAGATTGGAAATCAACAATTTTGAATATTAAAATAAAATCAGGACATAGTGTGTATGTAACGTGGTGCCAGTGGTTTCCCACAAAACCGCACTTATTGGCACTGTGAAGATACCAGAATGCAAAGCCAGATGAGTGTGATTTGCGTGTTGGAATGTTGTTAGTGTTGTTCATCTGGCCATTTAGTTAGTTACTGGGAGGTGCGATCGCCAAGGAAGACACCTCCCAACATCCGTCCACGGCACGAGGAGCCGGTCAGGACAGTAGAGGGACATTTACGATTCTGGCTCTACTCTGGCAGAAGAGGCCTAAAGAGAGGAATAAAACGCATAGGATGGAGAAGAACAAGTAAGGTAGGGGGATGATGATAGAGAAAGTATCTCCCCGGCGAGTGCAAAAAGTGAACCTAAAGTAGGTGGGGCCCCCCGAAGGAGAGTGCCAATAAAAGTAAAAGGATGATAGGCAGAGAAAGCAATAAAATCAGGAGTCAAAATGAACAACTATCCAAAGTGGTCATCTGCAATTAGTGTCTCGGTATAGGACTAATAGGGGTCACTCGCCGGCAGCTTCGAAACGGTATTGGTGGCCTTCTGAGAACAAAAATATATTAACGTTGACATGCGTATATTTCTTAAAGTTCTTTCTCAGATGTGTAATCCTTATTGCAACAGAGTAATATCTCATAGATTAAAAAGAGAGCTTTTCTTCTTTTAATCTATTAATAATTTGTAACACCCTTATCAGGATTAGTATGAAGGGCAAAAACGGTAAAATAATTAGTAACCATAATAACAGCATCATTAACAGATGAACTGTTTTGCTGTGCCTCCTCAAATAAGGTAGAAAAGTGCAGATTTTAATATCCATGGTATAAGCAATAAGGGGGCACTTGTTGAAGTGGTGGAAAAGAAAAAGAAGCGGTGGAAAAGAATGTTACCATCCAGCAGATACCTTTTTACAATGTATCTGCCGGATTTAAAAGTCAAATCATCTAAATAAAGAGAGGATCATTGCAAGGATCTCGAAAGAATTGCATTGTTCAGCCCCAATAAATATTGTAAATTCTGGAATCTGACGATTTAATCGGAAATTAAATCGTCATGGACTGATAAGATAAAGAATGATGAGATTATGAAACGAATGAAGAAATAGATAGAAATAACTAACACCATTAAGGAGAGGAAACTAAAATATTTAGGACATTTGATGAGGAATGACAAACATAAGATGTTGCAATTGATAATCCAGGGCAAGATCAATGGAAAAAGAAGTCGAGGGAAAAGAAGGAAATCTTGGTTAGCAAACCTCATAGAGTATGATTAGAGTAACGAGATTTTGTTTAGGGATTCTATCTCACGTTCGTCCATTGCAAAGATGACAGCCAACCTCTGCAAAGAGATGGCACACTGAAGAAGAAGAAGAATCGGAAATTATAATCATCAGACTCATTAGCCAAATAACCAAATAACCAGTTTAACTAACAGCTCTTTGTTTAGTGAAATACCTGTTTGAAGTTTTAGGTAGGAAATGTATACCTGTATAACAGGTATACATTTCCTCAAAGTGCAGATGATGGAATCACCATCCTGCATGAAAATGCGCCCATACCTAGCAGCAAGAGAATAAAGTGCCTGCGTAAAATTATATTTTAATTGAGCAAGAGAACTGAACAAATGCTGGAAGGGAAGAAAAAAGGCTAATCATTTATTCAACAAGTCATGTCCGCGTACTAATCTGAAATCGCGTTATCACCAGGCACGAAGGACCAATACGTCATCACTCATGGAAATTCAGACAGCCTTACGTATTATGCATAGAACGTCCCGAAGTCGCTACCTAGGAACGGTGTTTTGTACAGATATACACCGAATTAGAGAAAGGAGTCTATAAATTTGTAAGTACACACAAACCTAAATGTTAAATTATCTTCCTCGATTGCGCACGAATATGGCATGGTCGTGCAGCAAACCGTGATAAGCAGTAGCCACAAAACGGATATCCCGAAATAGATAATTAAAGTAATAGTAGCAAAGAAATCTCTTGGGAAACGAACCACTAGTTTCGTATAAAACAGATCATAGTGGGAAAAAATTCTTGGAAAAGCAGCTTGCTGATCTTCATTAGAAACTAACGGCGCTTCTTAGAGCAGCACAATATCCACCATTTCTAGTGTCCGTTCATTGCGGAAATCATACACAATCGAGGAGCATTTAGATAAGCTATCCTCCAAAATGAACTGATAAGGTGCACCCAATGGGTACTTCGCTCTAATGTACAGGTGCCTACCGAAATATTCATAACTCCATTTAGCTAGTAAGCAGCCATTCCATTAATTTGGACTGGTTTGTTAGAACCGCAACCTGATGAACAGATAAGGATTTGCTATAGTCGGGTAATTTCTTTGGCTTTACTATGGTAGTGACTGGCTTGGGTGATTATCCTAAATTTAAGGGTAAAGAATTATTTATTTCTTTTCGGTTAGCGTATTGTACATGACGCTGGGCTTTCCAGAAATGCTGGAGCCTATTCTGGTAAATGGAATACGAGTTCCAAAAACAAACTAATAAATGCGCAGCCGAACCTGCTTTCATTGAGTTTTTCCAAGAGATATATGAGGCTATTAAAAGTATTGAGTGCAAAAGAGTGAGATTTTTCTTGTCAAAAAACAGAACATACGAGGTCTGACAGTAAAGTAACAAAGATAATCCAGAATAAAAATATATATATGAGGCTGAATACATCGGTATATAAATCTGGCATTTAGAAATGCCATAAGAAAACAGTTGATGATGGATGAAACTACTTCATGATGGAATCACCATCCTGCATGAAAATGCGCCCAAATAAATTGAACCAATGACTTCCTTGTTACATTACATAATTTTACCTAATTAATAGAATTAATTTCAAGTTGCGCAAATTAATTTCATATCAATGAAATAATCGCAAATTTTAATCGTTCAACCCACATATTCATTTAACCTGTGCAACAGTTAGAGCGAAATCATATCTACAGTTTGTAAGATATAAATAAACTGCATTGAGCTGAATGCTTCTATCTAATGTATGCAGGAAGATTATATTCAAATTTTAATAAGTTAGCAAGGGTTGACCTAACCCCTTAAGACGCCTTGATGTTCTAGAACAGAATTACACACACTGGCCAAAAAAATGCGAATCTTTGTATTAAGACAGGCATAGACAGAAGAAATGCAAACAAAGACATGTTGCCTCGTTGGGTAATAAAGACTGTACAGGCTGTTGACTGAAGTAATCTGAAGCCAGAATGGGGTAAACGTGTGATTTATCGGACTTTGAAAAAGGTCTTATCGTGGGTGCACGTTTAGCAGAAGGTACGATTCAAGAAACGAAAGACAACTGGTTTCTCAAAAGCATTCATCTCAAAAGTTTTTTAATGATTGGAAAGCAAGCGATTCTCCCACATCTCAAAGACAGAAAACAATACTTAAGAGCGAACAGTGGTACTCTACGGAGGACTGTACGGAAACATAGGACATCCAGTGTGCAGCAAATAACATCTGAATTCAACCAAACCCAGAACTGTCCTATTTTAGCCAGTACCATGCGCAGAGAATTGAAGAAATTTGGTATTGGCAGTCATCTGCCTATTTCAGAAGCCATTTGTTTCAGAGAAAAACAGAAAAATCCGATTGCAGTGATGCCAAGAACGTTGTGATTGGCAAGTGGAACAATGGAAGAAAGTCATGTGGTCAGACGAATCACAATACACTTTGTTTTTCACTGATGGTAGGCAGGAAGTGTGGCCAGAACCTCATGAAGTGATGGACCCTGCTTGCCTTGTACAACCGAAGCATCTGGAAGTGGTATGGGAAATGTTCTTTTGGCATGGACTGGGTCCGTTAATACTGGTGGAATGTTAAAAATGTCATCCAGGGAGTATCTGAATTTTGTATCAGATTAACTGCACCCTACAATGTTACACTTTTATCCCAAAGGTGATAGACACTTTATGGATGATAATGTAACAGCGCATCGTGTCAGAAGGATTCGGAGAACATGACAAGGATTTCCACATCTTCCCTAGTCCCCCCCCCCTCCTCACAATCATCTGATCTCAATCCTATTGAGAATATGTGGGATATGCTATGGAGAGAGTAGTAGTAGTAGTAGTGGCATGTGATGCAAGAAAGCATGTGTATGAGCTTATGCAGCATCAGCCAAAAAAAAAAAAAAAATCACACCATTCCCTCCAAATGCCTGTCCAGTTCCTCCTTAAATTTATTCAACCTATCAACTTCCACAGCGACAGATGGAAGTTTGTTCCAGCAATTAACCACCCGCTGGCTAAAGGCAAATTTCGCACATCTATTCTACATCTGTCTTTTCTTAATTTGAATTTATGCCCCCTTAGGTTCGTAATCTGAACAAGTGGAAGGATCTCATCAGAATTCAGCGTGCTCAACCCAATGGGTATTCAAGGCCTTATACACCTCAATCAGATCACCGCGCAGGTGCCTAGTCTCCAGCCACTGCAATTTGCAGAACTTAAGCCTCTCTTGGTAAGAGGATCCCTTCATTCCCCTCACCAATCTTGTTGCCCTTCTCTGTACACGCTCAAGTAAATCTACATCCTTCCTAAAATGAGGCCTCCAGACCTGTACGCAGTACTGGTCTGGAGGCCAGGCAATGGTCAGGCGTGGCCTGACCATTGCCTTATACAGATGGATAATCACCTCCTTTTCTCTGCTAGCAAAATTCCTATATATAATTGACAAAACCCCATGACCTGCCCTGGCAGCCTGTCTGCATTGCTCAGAAAACTTCATATCTGACTGCACAATTACTCCCAGGTCTTTTTCATTTTCTACCACCTTAAGTGTAGTACCACACAGTTGGTACGTTTCTCTGGGGTTATATCTACCCATATGCAGTACTTTGCATTTGTCAAGGTTAAACTTCAGTTGCCACTTCTTAGCCCATCTGCCCAAATTATCTAGATCCTGTTGCAGTAGCACACTGCCATTACTGTCATTAACAACCCTGCCAACCTTTGTATCATCTGCAAACTTCGACATTAAGCCTGATATACCTTCATCAATATCATTGATAAATATACAAAACAACAGTGGACCCAACACCGAACCCTGTGGGACGGTGTTGGGTCCCACAGGGTTCGAGTTATTCGAGGTCTGAGTTATTCGGCAACGCAGTTCTCTTCCTTCAACTTTGTCGCAGCGATATTTTGCTGGAAGAATGGTTACAATTAGACCAAACCAAACTAAAACACCTTATACAGTAGAATCTATGACGCGCAACGCACTTGCTGTTATTCGAAACAAAAGCGCCCCGATTCGATATTGGATAAAGGTTCGTATTTTTCTCTTTTTTTTTTTTTTTTTTTTGGCCAATGTGTCTGTACTTCTAATGAAAGCGCAAGTTTGAAAATGAATAACATAACTGCTTCATGACCATAGCAAAGAAATTTATTCAACTAGAGGATCTGTTTTATTCAACTGCTTGCGAACGTTATTTATTACAGGGCAAAATTAAAATCGCTTTGAATTGGCCACTTTTCAAAACACGGATATGCAATTCACCTCTGATAATATTTTAGTTTATGAAAAGTTCCTTTATGAGGCGAGTACTGAGATAATATATTGGTGAAGAAATAAAATTGTCTTGAACACACATATACAATAAAAATCACATCTAGTATCACAGGAATCAGCGTACTATGGCCAAACCAATGGGCCCCAAACAATCAACCAAAAACAGAAAATAATGTGACGGTTGGTTGTACCAAAACTGTGCGTTTCAGGATGGATGCAAAGGACAATGAGGTCCATATCCTACACCAAGAACATTCAATATGTGCTAAAAACCTCAGTAACTGAATAATTATAAAGTATAAATCAGCAAATCATTCTTTGGCAAGGTATACGATATTATACATTCAAATAGGACAGACGATGCGCTCAAGAGGGAGATGGGTACCTGCCGGTATACATCCCCTCCCAAAAAAAATCAATTAAATTTTTCATTTTCTCTAGGTTCAACCGCGGCTCTGATCCTCAGCGTCCCCTAAAGAAAAATCCTTTTGGGGAAGGCGGAGGAGCAGCGCCAAAGTTAAAACCGAATTACAGCCATAATACAATGTATTATGACTGTCATTTGGAAAAACATTTGCCCCCAAAGAGGACTGGAAAATAAGAGTAGTGGGCTGCAAACATACATCTCATTGCTATGGAACACCAATTATTTTAATCTCTTCATTCCAAGAAGGCACGAGGGGAAGATACCATCCTTTTCTTTTTCTATTCGATAGACAACAAGAAAATCGTCATAACTTCATGCCAACTTAATCTCTAAAGAGCAGATAGCACTTGGCCTATCTGCCGATTGTATGCAACTTTCACTTTCCAGTTAACCCAGGTAACCTCCTTTAGAGCTGAAATTATTGTGATCTTCATTTCGCTTATTGTGCAGTTTGATCCATTGCCCAAATCTCTTCTATCTCGTTTGTTGTCGAATGCAAAAGCGAAACAAAAAAAATATAATAATAATAAATGCCAGCAGGGTAGTATGAAAGGCTTCACTTGTCATATTCCTTTCAACTACACGTTTCATGCATAAATAAAAGATTAAAACAATTTTAATCTTCCAAGAGTCTCTTTTAACTGGTAAGTACTGTGTTGCAATGGTCGGCACGCATTTGCAGTCAAGACGCTGAGGGTTTAAAGGAGTAATACACAAGACAAGAATAGGAGAGTACAAGGGTCAATAAATAGACGCCACATGTAAGGGGATGAAATATGGCCCTTAGTAAAACTATGCTCGGGTCTTAATTGCCTCTCAAATGGAACGCGATAGCGGCTTCTATTCAATGTCGTGTCAGTTGGACTAGTATGGATGTCTTTCATTTGATGATCACTTTTTGAGAATGAGATTACCGAAAGAGGTCGTACTAAATCCTTGAAATTATTAGCCACAAAGGATAAAAAGAGATTCGAGTTGCATTTTGTGTACGTGTGATGTGCATAGCAAAATTGCTTTATCGTTTGGCAGAATTATAACATTGTTATCAGCGAAAGAACTTTGGTACACAGAAGGGGGAAAAAAAATGAAGGATGAGAATCACGCAAAATGTTGGCTATTTTTAACCTTCTTTTCATTGTAACGTTTAATATATGCTGAGATAAGTTTGATTAAACCGGGTCGATAGCCTTTATCAATCGAAGAATGAGTTACGAAGGGTACTATGGAGAGTAGCAGTAAAAAGTTTTATTTTTTCTATTTGTGAGGCTAATATCAGAAAATAAAAAACATCTTAAAAATATGTCATGATACGCGACCTTCCAACTACGTCGATTCATGGACGTTTCCAACTGGAGATTCATGATAAATCGCCATTTTTTAAGCCAAGAATTTCAAACCAAAAGATAATACACAAGTCTGCTCTTAATAATAATAACAATGAACAAAATTATAACACTGCCTGGCCACTTTATTAAGACCACGGGCCTGTTGGATCGCCGTTTGTCCAAATTGACATGACATTGAACCAAGGAGCAGTTGAAAAGTGAGGCGAGAAATATTAGATCATTCATGTAATAAAACTGTCCTCAGTTGCTGGAGGGATGTGGGCATAGTTTTGTTGCTGACAGACACGCCCTTTTTTCGCATAGATTGCCACATATAGCCTAAATCTGCATGTTCCTAAGCTCCTGTGGGTAGCACAGTTGGTAGAACCGCCGTCCTCCCCACACCGGATGGAAAAGAGCTGAGTTCGAATCCCGTCGATGATGGGAGAATGGGACTTTTTCACAACATGGCTGAGTTAGTTGGTCTCAGGTGAGGGTAGCATGGTTTTTTCGTTGCGCAAAGAGAAAATAAACCACAGAACACACGCAATTTACAGTAATATGGTCTTAGTTGCCGATGCTCATAAAATCCTACAACAAGATGTTCCTAATAAAGTGGCCAGGCAGTATAGCAACCGAGCATACGTTTTTAACTTTGTTTATTAATTTAATCCAAAGTGAGAACACTAATGCACATTAATAACGCGCAGTAGAAAGTTGTTTATTTACTGTTTTAATCATATAATGTTTTTTTTTTTTTTTTTTTTTTAATCTGGAAATAAAGGTTGCTAAGTTTTGTAGTGTCACGTAACAACCCCTAAGGTTCAGATAGCCGTATATTTCGTGACCAATTTGTCCACAGTATTGAGCGATTCGGGATACTTGAAAGTATAAAAAGCACTGCTTTTCAAAGCTGCAAAAAGGAGGAACAGTAATCACAAAGGATTCAAAAGGTTTACAAGGATTTTCCAATGTAACGTGACAAAATACATGCGTAGGGTAAATAAGGGTACTGTGAGCAGTCTGGGTGCAGACACCAGGCAGTCTCTGTAGGAGTTATGTCTTCGCTTGTTATAATGCATTAAAGTTACTCAATATTCGGAACATTAGGTGCGCAATTTCGAAAATGATGTCTGTTTTTTTTTTTTTTTTTTTTTTAATATATATTACGTGTGAGACGTGCTGACTAAGAATATACCATTAGCCTTAAAATTGTTTACAGTATTTTCGCGATTTTGGTTTTAAATTTTCATTATTGCTCAGCGAATGGAAAAGAAATTCAAAGAATTATATAGGAAGAGGTGCCACGTATCACTTCAGTTCTATCAGATTAAATCATATCTATGATGATATTTGATGATTAGACCCTTTAACACTCTACAGTTCGCACAGGTCTTCCCACGCCATCCTTCAAATATTCATTTTTTAACAAATACAACAAAAAGGTGATCAACTTCCTTTATTCGTTGAATAATTTGGGTATCTCTCAATAGAATTCGTGATGTCTGATTACAAGAGTTATGTAATGAATGCAAAGGAAGTGGTCACTGCTATTTGTAAGAGTAATGGTATCCTGGATATCTGCTGCTTCATCTAACCAAGTTATAGCCAGCATCAAGTCATAATGATATACTACTAAAAAAGTTATGGTAACCATGTCACGATATAACTGAAAATTCGTGTTAATACAACTCTCTTATTTATCCAATTAACATCGATAAATATATAACTATGCAACTTGATTTTTAAATTAATTATGGATTTGTGAAGGAGTTCGAATTATGAAATTTGTAACTCGCAATTGGATGAACTCGCAATCATTTCCAGTGTAAAGCAAGTGCTCTTTAATGCTGTTGCCCTTTCAAATGCTATATTAACTCTCCAAAATCCAAAGGAACCACATAAGCACTATAAGGTGAATGTTCTAAGATTTCAGATCTCAGTTTTGCAATGTTTTCAGGAGTTTATACGGATGGTCTAACATTGTCATCTATAACAATAAACGAGCCTGTGCGCCTATATGGACACCACAGATCTAAGACAATGAAATCCAGAAACCTCAAATTTTGCATGCATACTAAGGAAACCCTAGAGGTTTTGCATGTGTTTTTTATTTTATTATTTAACGCTTTACTTCTTTCTTAAGCTATTATTCAAGGAGGAATTAAGGAGTTTGTACTATTCTGTTGTTTTCGACTGACAGATGCCATAAAGTAAATATTTCTGGCAAGGTGTTAACAAGACTCCAGACTCCTTGTCTGGAGTCTTCTAAGTACTGATAGTGTAGGGTTGCCAGATTTAAAAAATAAATAAATAAAATAAAAAAGAGGAATACACCTGCTGAATCGGCAATACAACACGTGAGACTACGTAGTGCGCATGCGAATTGCGAAGATGTGACTGCTGTCAAAGTTATTTTAGAAATGTATAGTGTCTATCACAAATTATGCTATGCTTTGACTTACATTGCCATTGTGCGTTGCAAACTCGTGTCCAATGGGAACAGATGGCGAATCAGTAAACGTTATTTTATTTATATACTTTTAACTTGAAACGTTATCCATATAATACGCCTTATTTTTAAAAGTCGAATGTTACAGATATAAGAGATTATAAGCGTTTTAGTTCTAACAGTACCAACAATTATTGCCTGTTATGCAAGTCACTGTTTGGAAGGGGGGGCATTTGCGTCCCGTTTCACTTTTTTCGGACCAACGGGACACACCATACAAAAATGGTACGTCTGGTACCAACTCTGCATGCCTAGTTTCTTCAGTGTTATCTCATGCGCCTCCGAGGAAGATCATCCTGAGTACCATTTACTATTTCTGCGTAAATGAGAGGAAAAAAAAAAGCATTATATCATTTTTTTCCTTTTTTTTTTTTTTCTCTTTTTGATATTAATACTTGTCAATGTTTTTAACCAAATATATTTCCCAGGTTTACTACTTTAGCATGTAAAAAAGGATTAGAGATGATTGATAATTGAAATAAAATAAAATAAATGCTTTCTAATTACGAGAAATGTTAATATAAATAAATCGTTGTTACGTTTTTGATTAATATAAAAAAAAAAAACTGATGAAAAAGGAGTGAGTGGATTTGAAAAAAAAAAAAAAAAAAAGACAAAGCCATTTAACAGTAGAATAGAATTCACCATAAAAGCATGGTTAAGAGTAACAAAATGGCATCAGTGAGTCGACTGGCTAAAACAGAATATCGATATTATGAACCATAATGAGATTCCCTCAACTAACAAACTCCCTCAAATAAAATTGACAAATTCCCTCAGTTCAAACTGAAACCAACAAGTTCCTCTAACAGAATTCAAATCGACAAATTCTTTCAATTTAAACTAAAATCGAGAAATTCCCTCAACTGAAACTGAATCCTACACCTCCCTCAGTTGAAACTGAAACAGCGGACGCATACCCTCAGTCGACACTGAAACGGATACATTCTCTTAGTTGAAAGTAGTAAATTCCCCCAATTGAAACTGAAACTGGCAAGTTCCCTCAAATGAAAGTGGAACCGACAAATTCTTTAAGTTGAAACTGAAACCAAAGAAAAACAACAACAAAATGACCTTGAATTTAACCCAAAGAATCTTCTATCCCATGAGGTTCTGCAATGACCAGACGCCTTCCATCAAAGGTCAATAATAAAACCTTAACACACATCTTTCTTAACATTAATTCATATAAGATTACAGGGTACACGTTTTTCTTTTGCTTTCAAAACGAAGTACAAAGCTGCACTTAATGTATAAGATATGAGAACTGTTATTTTACAAACTGGGGTAGTTCACAAAGTTTCAGAATATCTTGACTTGAATCAAAATTTCTTCGGTACATTTCCACAAAGTACATATACACGTTGGTTTCCAGAATAATAAAAATAGTCTGTCTCTCTAATACAGTACATTAAATCAGAATGCCCTGGTATTGGACCAAAAAAAGTGGGGAGACAAATGACGTCACAGAATGCCCTGGTATTGGACCAAAAAAAGTGGGGAGACAAATGACGTCATAGATCTTACGTGACCGGAATAAAATGACTCAAGATATCTTCTCCCTACTCCCACCTCCCTTTCAGGAAAGGTCAAGTTAACAATCTTACGCATAAGCATTTGTAATTCGTTGAGAGATTTGGGCAACAAAAAATATTTTTTTAGATAAATAACTTCTGTTTGGTACAAAACACATAATTAGGTTCACATTTAGCTTCTGCGTTAAACGCGAATTTATTATACAATGAGAACATAAAAATAACCATCCGGAGATCGAGGAGGTAAAGGTACTTATCAAGGGAACTTATAACCACGTACTTCGAAGGTGTGAGCAAGCAAAACGAAACTTCCGGAGCGTTTCCTGTCTACTTCCGCTGTTGCATGGGACTGATGGCTTTCAATCTCCGGCCTCTATTTCTTAGCGACGCACTAAATCAGTCCGTTTATTTTAAGAGCGCCCCCTGTTGATGGTTATAACGGATACGAGTTTAAAAAAAAATTACTCTATTGGCACGATTCCACCATTTTTTTCTCAGAAAGAGGGGAAAAAATGTAAACAGAGCCGCACCTTTCTTTTTCGTTGTTTTTCCCCCCAAACAGAACTGATGTAATCGATTCCAGTATTTTAGAATATTATTTTCCACTTCCCCAGCTTCCTTGGTGGAAATGATGGGCGGGGTTCTTATAAATTAAGATGAATTTAGGGTTTTAGACTCACTGCGTCATGTAATATTTGTAATATGTTCCAGTTTTTTTGTTTAAAACCTTAGGCCTGAAAAACAGTCCGGATTTGTTGAGATTCTAAATGCAGAGAAGAAAGTTCGCAAAACTTATTTAGATGTCGGAAGACTTCACAAAGTCACTTCTTCAACAAATTCATCCCTTTACCCTTTCACGATGAAACAAAATGTTCGAGTTCACTATGAATTTGAAAGTCAACTGACAATAACGTTTCAAGGTTCTTCTAAATATTATTGAGAAAATATTTAATAATACAACAAAAGTCGGTATAAATCTTTTAAAGCAAAAGATATGTAAAACGCGATTATTCTTGTGAAAGGTGTTTTTGAAGTGCGAACCCAAACCCATATAGTTACACACTGAAGTGTGACTACCCCATCCGTAACTACTACTCGTATGCTGCATAGCTCGCAGTATAAAACGCCGAAAAGCTTAGTACGCTAGAGCAGTGGCAATTTGCATCTGGTTGTGCAAGTCAAAGTGATAAAGTAGCAGTTATGGAACATAGTAAAAATATCGTGGAGTTTTAAAAGGGGAGCCATGATTGTGGGAGCTCATTCGTCGAGTGCTTCCACTCGAATGCTCTGGTGTCAACAACACGCTAGTAGGACCCTGGAGGACTGGAAACGGTGCTGATGGGATGAGTCTAAATACCTGGTGTTGCACCAGGTATTTAGACTGCATGTTGCATGCAGACGAACGACTTCGCGTGTGGCACAAGCAACACGAGTCCATGGACCATCGTGCATAGTACCTACTATCTAGACAGGTGGCGGAGGTTGCTTAATATGGGACATGTTTTGCTGTCAAGAACTAGGACTCCTTCTGCGTATGAACCAACGTTTCACTGGCGATGCCTACCGGCAGCTCCTAGGAGACCATGTGCACCCTGCCATGTTGCATTTTTTCAGGACAGAAACGGGATCTTCCAAGACGATAGTACGCCGTGTCATCGGACCCGCACTGTGCACAAGTGGTCTGAGGAACACAGTGAAGATATCACTCATCTTGATTTGCCTCCAAATTCGCCTCACCCCAATCCAACTGAACACCTGTAGGATGTTCTGGAACGGGAAGTGAGGCGTATGTACACGCGACTGTCATCTATTCCGACGCCTGCAGACAACATGGCTGCAGATCCCTGCGGACGTCTTCAGATATCTAGTGGAGTCAATGCCAGGCCAATAGAAGCTGTTATCAGTGCAACCGGTGGCCCAACAAGGTATTAGGTAATAATTCAATGATCGTTGAGTGTATACTACCGGTTATACTTGCGGGAACAACAAATCAATTTTGTTTACGAATATATGAAACTTATGTAACTAAGGTGGCAGAACGCATGCCAAGTCACTAGTGCAAAAACGCTTTACTAATCTTCAGAGACGTTCGGAAGTATATTGGAAACGCAATTAGTACCCCTCCCCCTACCTCCTTTAAACAACCACACTCCATCAAGAAAGAGCGCAGCTCTAAATGAAAAAGAAACTCATAAGAAACTGGCAGAATCAACAAGATTTATCTTTCTACGACTAGTGTTTACTCCATAATCTTCCTCTCAAAGGACGATTTAGAAATTCCCGGGAAAGATTACGTAATCTTCATCTGTCACGTACAACTCTGGATTCAACGTTGCTTACGATTTCCTTTTGAACGCGGCCTTAGAGAGAGAAAAAGAACCGCACAAACTATTCGCATTTAGTTATCAGGATGTTATGAGATGACGTGGCAGGAAACGCCTTATGCGATCACGTGCTTAGGAAAAAAATAAATAAAAAAAAAAAAGCACGCATGTCCATAGATTCTATAGCGAGATAACATAAGCGGAAGATATCGAGAAAGCTATTTGAAACGTTAGACTGGCAAAACTCGTTTGTTTACAAACGTATCCGTGTGTGTAGCTATGATTGAATTGGATTAGAATTGGAAAAATCATTAGTGATCTCAGATAAACCTGAGAAGAAAAAAATAAATAAAATGAAACCATGAAATAGTTAAGCACCATTTTTGAACCGGAAGTTTAAAATATTGATGCAGACAAATCAATTTCTGTTGATCATTTCCATCATTTCAAGAAGCGCCGTCTGGCGTACATTAGATCTATCAAATGCAACCCACGTAGGGCACCATTATTCGCAAGTGGCCACGTGTTGCGTTGTTTCCTCCAGCCTGGTCACGTAAGTGCTGTTGTTACACCCTTGATCACGCGTACACTTTGCATGCTATCAACAACGTAATGGGAAACTCGTTAATCTGTTCATGATGCTGAAATTATAGCGAAGTTTTCCCCGAAAGGTGTCAGAGGTTCTTGAAACTGATACATTTGTTTCCAGCGTCTAACTAAAGTGATAACCTCCCCAGCGCCAAGCTCTTAATTCAGTATAGTGTGGAGTTTGTACCGGGGATTATTGTTTCATACAGGGCAACGAAGTCTTTGTGAAATTTTACACCTCAGTGCGTAGGTTTAGTGCTGACTTCTAGAAAAGCATTTATTGATCACTTCGATGTTCAAGGAAGCAATCAGAAATAATCACAATGCTACAAAAATGTAATTGTTCTAAAAAAGAGAGAGAGATTTAATAAATTTAAAGAAAAAAAAAAACAAATTTACATCGTTGCTGACATCCTATAGCTCAGAACGCAGCATGTTTACATAAATGTTTCACCGAAGTGATCACATGACCACCGTGATAGAAGACAGATGTCAGTAGCCGTGACAAACATTTTTAATTTTCTTTATCAGCATCCACTTGATATTACCTCACGCACGTTATCTGTGTGCCCAATGCGTAGGAGGTGGCAAAGGAGCAACAGAACAGATTCCTACCTTCGTTTCCACGGGGTTCTTTGCAGATGGATAAGAATCCTTGTCTGTAGCATGCTATCGAATGACACGGCAGCACTTCCCTCTACGAGTGTTTATAACACTCGTTGAAAGAAACAAAAGTCATTAATTTAATACGTAGTCCAAAATACACTGCCCTGTCAAAATTATCCGGACATCTTCTTAGATAAATGCCTCTAACTGCTCTTTGAATGTCAATCATAGGTGTTATTTTTCGATGATTTTTAGGTAAGATGCAGTAAGTAAAACAAATATTGTGTAAACAACATTAAATATAGAAAACCACAAATTATTTTGTAGAAATTCTCCCTGTGGACAGAAATCATGGTCGTGATTTTTAATCAACTAGAATACATTTACAGAAAAAAACAAACAGAATTATGGTGTTTCTATTCTTGTGGCTGGGAAGTATATATAGATTTCATATCACCGAATTTGCATAATTTGATAGTGAGTTGAAATATGTCCTCGCACCTTTATGTAAATAAAATTAAATAAATAAAAATAATTGCGAAAAGAACTCCGATGCAGGTGGCGTAGCAATAGTTTCACGAATATATTTTATCTTCTGCTCAAGTATTTTTTTTTTTAACCCGACTTTTAGAATGCAAAAAAGATGTCGAAAACTGAATGCCAAGATCGCAATGGGAATAATAAGTAAGAATATCAGTATCAATTTTACGAGCAATGTGACGTTCATCGACTCCACTGGCTTACTTGCAAGGTGGAGCTGATTCGTGTTAGCAGTTTTTAAACGTTTTCCCTGCAAGGTTAGGGGTGTAAAAACAATATCTTTATAGCGAAGTAACAAGCACGAAACGACGTCGATGACCTCATCCGTAACATGGGAAGTGAAGCGTGGAGAAAATAATCCACAACCATGTCCGACTGTGGCTCTCTGTGAAATCGTTTCGAATGGTAATCACGTGTTTCGGAGAAAGGCGCTCGTTCTTGGTATACCTTCCACCGCAAGCCAGGTAGTTTTCGAAGTAACTGTAGGTTGATCGAATGCTAAACACATGACGTGGTCATCTGTGTGTCCCGATTTAATGTCCCCCTTGTGGTATACTTCGTGTCGGAACTGCACTTCCGCTAACTACGTCATTTTTTTCTGGGAGGACTCGTAACAAATTGGTGATTGTCTTTGATAATTCTCATGCCTTTCTGCCATCTTCCTTCGTGTGTTTTTTCCAGAATTCCTTATCTCGAAATCTTCCAAGTTCCATCCATCACACTTCATCCGCTTTTGGTCCATAAATGGTCGTTGGAAGGAAACCCTGAAGATGTTTCTAAGTAACGATTTCCTGTGGTGTTACCAGAAATGGTGTCATTTTAGAAGTCTTAATTGTACTTAGAAATTAACTTTTCGACAACGACACTGGTGCGATTGGGCAATCGTCAGAACATTACTGCGTCTGCATTTAAGGACAGGTTAGTTAAGGATTTTACTTGTCATTCTTCTCGCGTCCATATCGATTCCTATGTATGCACGTGATAGGACAGGACTTGAAGCGTACCTTAAAACAAGGTAGACAACGTGCCCATGCCGATCTCGACCCCCCCCCCCGGTGAACCGCGATTTGGGGCAAGACATCCCATGGAGTTCCGGTAGTGTTTGACAGTTGTTTGAAAAATGGCGATACAACTAACAGTGTCTACACGGGAAATCGTGCAGAGTGTTGCTCGTTCTCCGTGGGGGAAAAATGTCTAATACGATGAAATATTATTACCAATTAATAGGTGCTGACATCCCCAGAATGCTACTAAACCCAATACAACAATAAACTTTATGTAACACTGCACATCGCCGAAAAAAGTAAAGGGCTGCAATATGCAAGAAGAAACCAGTTGTTTTCTAAGACAGTGATTCTTCTGAATGATAATGCACAACCCTCACGTTTTTGAACCCATCAAATATCTTCTGAATGATTTCAAGCGGGAAAATGTCCCTCGCAGATAGCAGTATTTAAGATTGCTGCCTTCCACACCATGTAAAAAAGACCTGGGTTCGAATCCTGCCGACAGTAAGAATTTATGGGTTTTATTAAATACCTAGCTGAGTTAGTCGGTCTTCGGCAAGGGTTGCATGGTTTTTAAATCCCAGAAACTCAAGTCTTTCAATATATTGATGCCTCATTGTCTTGGTTACTTTGGCACAAAATACTAAACAACAAATGGGAAACCCTGCCACGCCCAACATGAAGTATCGTATCGACTTTGCTGCATCAGCTGGACAGAAGCAGTCCCAGGATTTTCTTATCGGGAGAGCTAGAGTAGTTAAAAGGAGGGGCAATGTTCTAGAGAATCATTAAGCTTTAATCATCAAGTAGCTGTAAAAATTCCCCCTTGTGGTATACATCGTCCACATTATTTTGATCAAAAGGAAAGCTTAGCCCCTACACGTGACCCTCCCTGCAGACGGGTTACACTGCTGCTCAATTTCAAAAGAATGGACACGTTAGCACACGTACCTGAACAATCCTGCTTAACTATATCGAAAAATAATATGGCCATGTCACTACACATAGTGGCAGTTCTATTAACCACGGTAAAACAGGATTATATTCAACCCACTCTATTCCAACTGATATTATGACAAGCCCTGCATCATCATCATAACAACAACAAATTCCAATGTACCCTTCGGCAGTAGCGGTTAATATTATCGTGAGCAAACATGATGACAGAACAGTACCGGTAATTTCTCTTCGGACGCTCCAAGTTATCTCAACACACCGTTTATACCGCTTTAACTCCCATAATGCAGTAGTGGACAGTCTTACACCAACAACAACACAATAATTGACAATATAATCACTAGTTTTCGTAATAGTGAATGCAATCCAATGTACATATTGTTGTAATAGGGTTTTAGGAGCATTGGCACCTAAGGCCATATTGCTCCCTATATACTGTCTGTAAATTGCGCGTGTTCTGTGGTCGATTTTCTGTTTGCTGGATAAAAAACCAGAGTTTCCGGGAGAAAAAACCAAGCTACCCTCGCCTGAGACCGACTAACTCAGCCACTTTGTGAAAAAAGCCCATAAGAATTCCTCACGTCATCGACGGGACTCGAACTCAGGTCTTTGCCACCCGGTGTGGGGAGGACACCGATTCTACCAACTGTGCTACCCACGAGGGCCCAATGTACGTACTTTCATAAATGCAAGAATTTACACTGAAGGATTTTTAAAATAAAACATCTTTTGACTACACTTGGACTTTTTTTTTTATGGATAGTTCATACTATTGGTACTATTTTTTAAATTATTATTTTGACATTTTTATTGCGAAACATTTTTGTGAAAAAAAATACAGGAAAACAAAAATGGAAAAATGATTAGTTGTATCCTATTCCATGGTTAGAATTGTAGAATATACTTAAGTTATCTGTCTCTCTCTTTCTCTCTCATGCTTTATTCTTACAGAACTAGATATAAAAATCGATATTAGAATCCATGGATAAACTTCTTGTAGAATACGTAGTAAAATGGATGGAAAACTAGTAAAAAAAAGTGCACAAACATTGTTTTTAGAAGTCCCCATTCTAGGTTTTCATGTTTTACTGCATATTGAAACTGACATGCGTAAAAGAGGTTTTGTAACTTGGAGACCGTAACCTTAGCAACCAGAAGATATACTAAACTTGGATTTCTTTGGTTTATCTCTGGAACAAGATCTACAGGTTTAAAAGTCTTGCTTTTTGCGCATTTCTTGAAAAACGGATAAAAACAGAACACCATTTTAACCCACGTTTAACGTCTCTGAATCTCTCTAGTGGAGCTCAGTTCTCATATTCTAAATAAATATACCTGTAGTTGAAATAATTCTAGCATTTCAATTACCCAAATCTTCACCCATAAAACAGACTAGGGCATCCAACTGAATGCTTCAGGAAGTATTTCTTGCTACATATATTCAAAATTACACCATTAAACTTGAGATAATTGAAAAAATTATCTCAAGTTTAATTTGAGATAATTTTCAAAGAGATTGCATAAAATAACTTGAAGGAAGGAAAAACAACATTGTTTTTCGTAATATTTTACACAAAGCAAAGTGGCTGAGTGGTAGAGTAATTAAACTTTATTGATGCAAATATTTGATTAATGATTAAAACGCAGTGGAACAGGGAACTACTACAAGGAACTAATTTCCAGAACATCAAGTGGTCTCATGAAAAACACTGAATCACACCATTGAGAAAAACGACAACAAAAACCTACATAAGGGACATTATTGGTTGGAGGCAATCTGACGTCGATAAGCAGCCAGAAACAGTAAAAGTGGAGGATATTACGGAAATGAGTCAGTAACCCCCTTCATGTGATGGTCATTGGAACGCACTTCGCATACCAACTGGTGAAGTCACCCTTGTCAGTTACAACACCTGTAGGGGTCAATGCCATCGCCAGGTGGCCTTGATTGCAAGCATGCAAAAGGCATTTTGAGAAATGTTTTAGCGACAATGGGATTTGATACATGAAATAGCAGGCACACCTGCATACATGGTGGGATGACACGCTTTACGTGAATAAAAAAGTCGAAATACTAAGTATGGTCTAACCACTTGAGAAGTTTGTTGTGTCGTTGAAAACTGTCAATCCAAGGTCGAACATACTTGTTATCTCTTGCGAAATATTTGGTCCACAAGGACATGAAAAAATGATGTAACCAATACGTGGATCCCTCTATAAAAGTATGATAAGACGTGGCGAGAGCTCTATTTAAAGAGATGTCAATATTTACACCCGGCTATGAAGGTACAATCTCAGCCCGATAAGCTTTGGGTACTTCAAAATAGCTGTTGTTCTACATCAAGTGGGTCTTTCTCTAAGAGACAACTTAGGTGGCATGTTTCGACTAGTCTTGTGTATTGTGCGAATCAGATTTAAGTTATCTGCTGCTATGGAATTTGCGCAGTTACAAAGGACAAACGTCCATTGCACAGTTGCCCCTATCCTGCACTTAAGACACCGATTATTCAGCAGAAGACTACTTATTGTTGGGTGTGTTAGAATAGAATTATCACTTGAGGAAACTATTGGAGAATTATCACCCTCTAGGGGTGATAATTCTCCAATAGTTTCCTGGTGGGAGCGCCTCCAAGTGATGACAGGAGAAGTTAAAAATGAAGTGCAAAAGGCTGAAGGAAAATTATTCCTATAACAATGAACTTTGACCGTCTTGTCGTAAGAATTTTCCAAAGTTTATTACGAGTTACGACGACTTTCATGCATTTTCGCAACTCGTTTTTGTTTTTTTTTGTAGGGTTTTAGGCGTATCGGCAACTTAGGACATATTACGCTGAATGTTTGTAAATTGTATAAGTTTTGTGGTCGATTTGCTGTTTGCAGAGCAAAAAATCATCCGAGTTTCCAGGATAAAAACCATGATACCCAAGTCAGAGACCGACTAACTCAGCCACGGTATGAAAAATACCCCATAAAAATTCCTTGCGTCATTAACAAAAATTCGAACTCGGGTCTTCTGCACCAGGTGTGGAGAGGATGGTGATTATATCAACTGTGCTACCCACGAGGACCTCTCGTTTCTATAATTACGAGAAATAAACCAATTTAAATTAATGTACAGGAACAAAGATTTACGGAGGTTCTGAGAGTGAAAAACTGCAGTATGTGGGATAATCCGGGTTTCTTTTAGGCGCATCAGCAACTTAACCCATATTGCGCCGTATATATTGTGTCTGTAAAATGGCATGTGTTCTGTGGTCGATTTGTATATAACATGATGGAGAGATAGTATCTATGATGAAACTGTCTACCTACATGACTTGGTTTTCGACTTTGGAAACTGGACTAACACCGTCTACAACAAAAGGCATGCTTCCCAGCTATAATCAATATTAAATTATAGCGTATGTTATAGTATATCATTAAGCAAAACTGGAATGTGGAATAAATACCCGAAATATTAGTTTCTGCTAAATATTTTGAAAGCAAAATAAAATTCCATAAGTACATTTTTATTAACTTCATTAAAAAATCGTTCTGTTTCTGCTACTTTCACTGGAAGAGTAAATTATGATATTTGATAATATTTTTCTAAGTTGTTTTTTTTTATCAAATATTTTAAATAATCAACAGAGTTCAGGGTCCTTTGTACCCACAACTGTTCCTTAAAAAAATAAAATATATATATATACATACACCTTATATTACAATATTTTCAGATATAGTGTAACATCGTTGAAGCATAAGAAAAGTAATTTGAAAGCAAAAGAAAATTTATCAAGAGATGGCGCCACTAATTTAACAACTATTGCGATGTTATAGTTCATATTTCAATTCAAATCTTATCTTTGCAGTGATATACTATATTAACTGAATCAGCTTTTCTGTAATTATTAGACCCAGGAAGGTGGGGGGGATAATATATCTATACGTTAATAACAACCGACAACATTTACTTGGGTTAGCGACAGCCAGATATATACGGAGGTAAGTCACACTCAATAATGCGAGTAACTTATTTAAGCGCCTTCGCGGTTGATGTAGTGGCTACGCCCACTGTGGTAAAACGCCTGGAAATTCCAGTCAACCGGGAAGTACTTTTATGGGATTTGTATAGTGGTTCTCCACCGGACATTTCTTTGGAGAGTTTGGTTTCAAATCCCATTGGAAACTGGAAGAATGTGGATAGCCGATCTCTAGAGGGAAGAGTGGACTTTCTCTGTGAGTTTTTTCAGGTTTTCCAGCCCGCATAGTATACAAATCGACTCATGAACTCACACACACACACGTGTAATGAACTTTTGTCGGTTATAGTGGTTTTTATGTGAAATTAGAACAATATTCTGTAGAGAATAGGGAGATCCCAATCCCACTGTATATGGCAATCGTAAGACCACATTTGGAATACTCTGTCCAAGTATGTTGACATCATCTAAAAAAAAAAAAAAAAAGGCATTGAGCTTCTTTCAAAGGTCCAAAGACGAGCAACTGGCGTGGTGGGATCGGCAAAGGGGCAACGAAGAAAGACTTCGACTATGTGGGCTACAGAGCTTTGGGACCCAGGTATCTTAGAAAGGGGGATTTGATTAAGGTTTATAAGGCTCTCAGAGGTAAAATTAATGATGGTGGAATTTTCACTGTTATAAATAATTCCAGAACTAGAGGCCACAAATTCAAATTACAGGGGAAGAGGTTTAGACTAGACTGTAGGAAGTTTTCTTAGCCAGAGAGTTACTGATTGCTGAAACAAGTTGTCTCCACAGATAGTTGAGACTGACAGTCTGAAGAAATTCAAAAGTCAACTGGATGTTGCCTACGTCAAAAAGGAAGCGCATAATTTGTCTATTTTCTTATACTAATAGCTGCTAGACAGGAACTGGTTACTATTTTTAAGTACTGTAATGCAAAAGCTTCGAATATCAAGTTCTAACCTCTTCTGTTAACTTGGCACCTGTCTTGATGACAAGGTAATCACAGCTAGTCACCTGATTACTGACGCAGGTGTTAAGGACCCGTAACAGAAACCCCGCGTTCAAACGTGCTTTGATTCGGGGATAGCCAGAGGCAAACTGGTCTCACTTATCTATGCAGACGATCATTAAAACCAATTACCCCCAACCCGTCCCCCTTTCGAACACGCGATTCAGCACGTACTTCATTCGTGGTAAACAAACTTCACGTGCATGATTAAGATTTCCCAACTACTCTCTCCCCAGGATTCCCTTCCCCCTGTTTTTTAACCCTCACTGTTTCCTCTTAATAGTCCCGTTGTGGAGGAGGAGCTGGAACATCACCCTATCGCGCCATCATTACTCACCGCTGGTACAAGTCTAATTCAGTTACGGAGCCAACTCCCATCAAGACGTCATGAAAGCGCGCGCAGCGCACATTGACCTGTTTGTGGTGTTCCGACTTCATGTAAAGAAGTTGTGTCTCCATGTTACACATCGCTTCGTAAGTCCCTATTGTTTGTCACGTGCTCTCACTGACAAGAGGTCCAGATGGACAAGCAATTCGCTCCAATTTGCGGCCCTTCATTTCTTTGTGTGTGACACGGCAATTTCGTCGACAACTTGTGGCTCGTATGAGAGTGTGCGAATGTTGACAAAAGCCAAATAGTTATTGGAAGAACAAATAAATCGCACAATCGGATCTAGTATGGAACACGACAGATGAACTGTAGACCAATCACAACGCTGGCAGATCTGGGGGCGATTACAATTTCTTTCAGGCAACTGATGCTTACACGCATCAACTGTGCGTGATCGATATTTACATAGGTCAACAGTAGCTATGTGATCGATATTTATATAACGAACAATAATAATAGTGGAGCTGTTGTTGACTATTATGGAAATACACTGTGATATTAGGCTCCCACAGATGAATGACTTTAAACAGTTCAGGTTTTCCGAGTTTAAATAACAGTCATTGATTTACCACATTCTTTTAAACAGCATTGAACTATGACAGTGAGTGGAAACTGCTTATTAAATTTAGATTACTTTTTTTTTTTATTTGAAACATCGGGGTCAATACCTTTTCTTATACAAGTTCGAATCTATTAAGAAACAAAAACTTTTTGGGAGAGAGGGAAGTAAAGAAATCGCAACCATAAAGGGTCACAAACTTCAGAAGAAGGAAATTGCTTCTGAGCAAACAGGGATGCGAGACAAATGGTGCAAGTCCGATTCACGGATTGTCACTGGTAATGAAAAGTGGATAAACCCAATTGAGTCTATCGTGTTCTGGGACATCAAAGATTACCGAAGGGCATTAGACAAAACACAAATAGAATCTGAGGGCGTAGATTACACCTTAAATAAACATAGTCATTTATAGTCAAAAAAAAAAAAGTAAAAAAGAATCATCCTACACTGAAATGCAAGACCACCCCACCTGAGTAATAAACGATAATTTTAAGCAACACACTTATCGACAATGGCATACAGCCGCGCCTACCTAATAGTCTTCGGAACAGCCTGGATTCGTCGCGATATGGACTCGAGAGATGTCCTGGATTCGTCGCGAGATGTCCAAAACATATCACGAGGATGCTGCTCTATGTTGATGGAACTGTTCCCACGGTCGTTGCATTAGGATGGTTGTGGATCACTACTCCGAAGAGCTCGTTCCCCTCATCCCATAGTTTCTCGATTGGATTGGAATCTGTTGAGTAGGGAGGTCAGAATAACAGGTTGAATTCATTGTTATGTTCTTGGAACCAGTTCTGTACAATTCTGGCATGCTGACATGGCGCATTCTCCTGCTGGAAGAACCCGTTCACGGATGGAAACACTGCGGTCATCACGAGATGAAACAATTTCCAAATAGCCTATGGTACCCAAATGTTGCCCAATTGATATCGGTGCGCATCACGAAAACACTTCTCACTCCATTACATAGCTACCACCAGCCTGCATTGTTGGCATCTGGCAAGTCAACAATGCAGACCTCTTAGAAACAGGCGTTCTGAAATATTTGTTTGGCCATATTATGGCCCTCCCATCAGTTGTTGTTGTTGTTCGTAGTGTTTCAGACGCATCGGTGACTTAGACCAAATGGGCCGTTGTATATTATGACTGTTCAAGTGTATGTATGAGCCTCCGTTTGCGTCTCGTATCAACGAGCTGTTTCAATCACAAGATCGCCATTGCCTGGACGTTATCTGGTTAGTGGACCAATCTCGATACAACCACGTATAAATTTTTATACGTTCCTTTGTTTGTACAACTTTTAGAGCTGCATTAAAGTTATATTTTTAAAGATACTTTCAATTTTACACCCTTGTGACTTCTCATCCGATAACCGTTTTGAGAATTTTTGTACATGGTGTTTTTTTTGTTGTTTTTTGTAGCAAGTGGTGAGCCAGTCATCACTTGTTCTGGACTTGTCTAAGGTCAACCCTGCATAACTTATACAAAATTTTCTATGGGTAAACTATATCTTTCTAAGCCAGTCGAAGTCTGTATCATTTGAACTTCGAATGAACGTAACTATGATTTTTAAAATAAACATTTCGAATATTGAAATCTCTAGAATAGTGTTCACTAATCATTGGATTATGGAAACCACTGGATTATGCTTATTCTTATGCTGAAAAACTGCCAAGGTCGAACATACTTGTTATCTCTTTCGAAATATTTGGTCCACAAAGACGTGAAAAAAATGATGCAACCAATAGGTGGATCCCTCTATATAACTTAGACCTTACCCCAATATGTACAGTAATATGGAGTAGTGTGGTAACTTTCATGGTCCTCAGTACAATTTGCTCATTTTACTTGACCTCACTTCTTCCTCTCTGTTATACACAACCCTACTTTTCAGGGCTGGTCACCATAATAACCAGACATAGAATATAAGGGTCTAAAATTGTTGATTGCATTATCAGTGACCACATCTCAGGTATATTATCTTTTTTTCAAAAAATAAACTTGTTTTTGATGGATGCCATTAATTTTCTCTTAGGTAATTTTTATAGGGAATTGTTCAGTTATTGCACTGATAATTCTATATCGATAAATGTTATCCTTTGAAAGTAGTAATTTCAGCTGTTTATATCCATAGCAATTAATTGTGATGAGTCAGCATGACATTAATCAAATTAATAAGGCATTTATTTACTGGCAGCAATCGTGATGGATAAAAGTGGTCCAAGGTATTCTTGAATGGTTTTTCTAATCTAGACTACCCAGTCTTCCATTCAAGTTTTGTCAGTTTACAGCAAGAGATTATTAGCTTTTGAGACCAACCGCATATGATTGGTTGAAAATGTTTTTTGAATATAGGCTTTAACGTGCTGACCTGTGAAATTTAAGAACACGTGCACTGATCCGTGGCCACTGATTTGTAACCAGCAGATGATTACAAGTTACAGTCGGTCCGCAAATTGCTCTTCTGAAGGCCAGGAACCTCAACAATCAAATGCTTCAATATTAATCCGTCCAAGTTCTTGTTTGCCAAGGCCTTGCCTTTAGCGCCGAAAAAGATTTGCAAATGCACCTTTTTCTCTGAATCCTTTGTAAATTTCCCTTTGACCCCAGTTGACTCCTTAACCCGAAATAACAGAGAGACACTCTCGATTGATCTGTAAGATTATTTTTGGACGACTTCCTCTCCGTTATTCCATTGCGTGTCGCTGGTTGCACGCAATCAGATGAAGGGAATGAATTATGAACCACCCCCGCAGATAAGTTTCTGTACAGTTGTAAAGAGCTCTCTGTGGGAGCGAATATTCGGAAATAAGTATTGAATGAGGACATTGTACTTGTTCCCCTGTAGGAAGTAAATTGTCCCTTGACCACGGCACTCTATCATCGCATCCAAGAGTTGGCAGATAGGTATCTTCTATAAAAAAAAAGGATTAATTTGCCCTTTCTGAGAACTAAGTACATCCCCTCGGACACTTCTTGGTAGAAACATAATGAAAACCTCACGACTATTACAATCGTCGCCTTGCGACTCAACAAAATCCAATATTCTTTCTTTCGCTTTTTTCCATGACGTTACAATTGTTTGATCAACCATTTATACTGGCTCCTTGCCAACTGAACAGACCGGCATTATGTTGAGTGCGTGTTAGCGATGTTAGGCGATTCAAATCACGCAATCTATACATTTCCTGAAAGCCGTTACCAGCGACATTAATGAAGATTCATTCAGCGTGGTAAAAACGGTCAGCCTCCTACTGTTTTTGTATCATGCTAATGGGTGCATATTCCATATTGCTGTTTGGTATATAATTAATAATCGCACGAGTTACGAGAAAAGAGATGGTTTCTGTCACAAGCACACAAATGTGATCGTGCAACTTATTTTGGACATAAAAGTAAGTACATAGACATATTCTTGGAGCACTTAAGTGCTAATGTACGCAGTTAATAGATCAGCCCACGAGCTATCTGTCTGTCTATCTATCTAGTTATGTACCGTTCGTTACTATGAAAGAGTTATGAGGAGCAGTAGTCTCTTGTGATACCAATGAGTAAACACGTAACGTTCGTTGATCTGCTAATTGCTGTTCGAAAATCAGCCCTAGTCAGTTATAACGCACTTTTTTTTCCCACCCCGAAATTTCTGGGCTCAGATGGGTATTAAATAATCTTTAGACGGTGGCGTTCCAATCGGCTACAAATCAATGATGACTATACAAGAGAAAGCACGAGGTGTTCTGTGGTTTTTCACAAGTTCACGGTTTAGGTTCATCGTAATTATCAGCAGGTAGTAATTACGATGGACCTAAATTTGTTTCTCCTGTTTCCGTTTTCTTTTGGAGATCGTATTATAGGGGAGGGCATAGCAGCTTTACTTTCATTTTGATCTACTGTGGAGTAATTAACTGGAATTAAGTTCTAAATGTGAAACTGGAGGAGCAGCAGAAATCCTATATAAATTGTGTACAGAAATAGAAATTAGGGCTTGTTCTATGATGTCCCGTACACCAGGGGAAAGATGGACGTGGCTGCCCATTCTTTGCTCAAGTATAATGATGTTATAAATAATAAAGCATACATTTTAATAACTTAGCGAAAGAAGTTTTATTGTAAATGCAGTGTTTTTACAAAGTACCATGTTCGTTAGTCATGACTTTCAAGGGTATAACTATTAATTATGCCCTTGCTAGTCATGTTCGTTACTTAAAAGCCAAGAAGATGAACTCAGAAGATATCCTACACATGCTTGTCCTATCCTACCTTCTCGAGCTTAAGGAAACATTTCGACTTCATGTCGCATGGAACGTGATACACAGTATAGTACGAAGGCTTTACTAGGTGTACCTAATAACGTGGCCACTCAGTGTAGCTACTGTATTGGTACTACACTATTAAAATTTGTTTTGCCTTTCTTAATAAGAGGATTGAGAATCTGCAACTAGTTGCTAAATTATCACGCACTTTCTAATATTGCCACTGGAAAATGTGTGGGTACTAAAGATACACAGAACTTTGCGTCAGAAAATCCTCTTCCATTATCCGTAATTGAGTTCATTCCATCCTACCAATGAACTAACTTGTTGATTAATCATCGGTCTTTACATGCTTTTAATACACGTTTCAGATATTTCAGGTAAGCTGTCAGTCAACTTCTGAGCAGAGCTTAGGGACAATGGAATAATTACACTCGACACTAATGTTTACATTGTAAACCACTTGTTTACATCCATCCCCTGCTGTCAATGGATGAGTGATTAGTATTTCGTTTAAAAGTGACATCACAGCTCCATCTATTCCAATACCCACAAAACGAACCGGAGAGCAAATATTCTACATTCTCCCACCAATCAGAAATCTGGAGACAGCATCTCTGTAAACAGAGCTCTGTGGATCCTAATGTGCCCGAAATTTAAACAAGATCCGATGGGAGACTGCAGATGTTGCACAGTTCGCCAATTTCCCCGTCTGTTTGGTCCGGTAGATGACTAAAACCGCACTGAATTGACAGGTGCACGAGCAATCCTTGTACACTGCAATAGCCATGGTGAAATCGGGTTGAATGTGGATTAACCGTATAATTACGGTAAAGCCATCTCTTTGCCCTCTGGGTCATGCACGCTCTTCGTCGACCACAGCGTCTAGACAACATCGGGTATTCTCCGCCATGTGGTTGCGTAGCTAAGCTTTTATCGCCCGTTCACGGAGACACCCAGGTGTATGGAGATCGCAGAATAACAGCGATGCCCTCTGCTAGACTGCTAACGAAATGGCAGGTTAATTGTGTAGAATGGTTGTTGTGCCGCCACAGGGTACTTTGATTTCCCCACGAATAATAATCTACATACACTGGGCCCTACTATGAAATATTAAGCCTGGGAGGAAAGCCAGCTGTTTGCCTTTGTATCTTACTTCATCAGGATACAAGAGGATTAATAATTGCGTGGTACTTTATCTACTGCAACGATGAGTTGGCCAATGTTTCTCTTCCACTTTTTCAATTATTCTTTGAATCCATTCATTACGACCTCCACTCTCGTATTTCTCTATCTAATATCGAATTGCTATTAGAAGCTAATCATTTCGCCAATTCCTAGGATTGGCTAAAATTACTCGATGTATCCGAACTGGAACTTCCAAAGAGGCGACATTCAAATTGAAATGCTCTTTATCATCTTGATTGTTGAAGGTTCTGGCAAAATAATTCGGATGGATGGAGATTTAAAATTGGTAAATTTATCTTCTTCTAAAGTTTAAATAAACTTCTTAAGCTGACGCGAGTGTAGAGAAGTAGAAGCATTGAGTTGAACGTTTCTTACCAACGTAATTGCTAAATACGGTGAAGTTCTTGTATCCTGTCTATCTTATCGAATCCCATGTGGCTGTCACAGAGTATAAACAAAAAATTGTTTCTTCCATTTTGCTATACGAAAGCGAGAGGCACAGCATTGAAATATAAAAGTTGTCGCTTAATTCATTCTTTTAATACAATTATTTTAAAAAGAAAACAAATTATCTTTTAAAAGAAAAGATAAGTTTTTAGATAATTTCCAAGAAGTGCCATTCTATAAGTTGTGTAGCTGAAAATGTGCTCCCACCCAGAATCTCGATTATCCGAATGCCCGCTTATACGGATAGGTTCATTTTTAACCTTTGAAATGCCTTTTGAATCTGCTGAAAGGGAAAGTTGGCAATTTCTTGTATTCAATTAGCTAATTATGTAATTGTAAAACAAGCGTTTCTTTCGCTGCTAGTGTCTAATTCTGCGCTAATACCATATTATTTTAATAGCAATCATATTTCCGCAAGAGGCCACTTTTACTCCTGTTTCTTAAACTGAGCTGTTCAGATTAACCTATATGAGGAATTTATCAGGCTGCGCAAGTCTAAAGACCTTGCTGGTTTTGCGGAGTCAAATATTCAGGCAGAGGACACCGGATACCCAACTCAGTAATGGGGCAAAAGTCACAGAAAAAGTTTCTTCTGCTTTCAATAAAATTACCATTCTTGCCTTTGCTCCACAGGGATAAGTCTGGCATGTTCTGCCATCAGAGCATATCCATGTAGTCCAATGGGTGACCGGATGATGTTCTAAGTTCAATTCTGTAAACTTCAGTCTTCCAAATTTTGATGAACTCATCCACCCAACAGACTAAAAAAAAAAAAATGGACAAAATGGACACTTGTGGTACAAAATCTATTTCTGTCCACCTTAAACGGGTTCCTTAAAATTGAAAATAAAAAAATAAAAAAAAAGAAAGAAAGAAAAGAAAAAAAAGCACGTCAAATTGCACTCTGTTTTCTTCGGAGGTGCATTTACGATGAAAACGGCTATTTAGACAGCGAACGCTGTTTGGGGTCGGTAGTCATCAGACGTAACGTGCAGCAAGTTCAATGTCACGTGCCATTTTTCTACCACGCCTTCCATTGTTGGGTGTGCTGTGTGACTGGTCCACACAGAGATGACACGCTCATTATAAAGTAATTAGCGATGCCCGCTGCGAACTGGGAAAAAAAAAAAAAAAAAAAGCAGACGAGCTTTGGACAAGTTGAGATCTGTTGTTTTTTAAATGTCATTGTCGCCAGTACCTAAACCATTTCTTTAGAGAAACACCAGCGTTTATTGAACTTGCCCCTAATACTGCACGGGGTAAGCACTGATTTCTGAAGAGGAATGGCCCGATTTGCCTCCTATACCTGTCGTCAGAAATATAAAAGAATTTTGTACATCATCGACTCACTTCAGTTATATTTCTCAAACCAACAAAGTTCACTCTACAAATTAGTAGGCCTGAAATTTTGATAGCACCTGTGCGGATTTTTCTTTTCTTCTCTCTCTCTCTTTTTTTATTTTTTTCGAATTGAAAAATGGACTTACGAGCCGGATTGAGTTGCTTTAGAACGAGCAAGGAAGAGGAGATTTTTAAATATTTCGATCAAGTCCGTGTGCAGACATCTGGACTCAAGTGTTTGTAATCTGCTACTTTGAAACAAGATTGCCTCAGTGACATTATAAGCATCACAATTTATAACTCTTGTGTTACAGACTGATTCTGAGAATGAGACCCGAAGAGAGAGTCGGAACGTCATGATTTGATATGGTTATTAAAGGTCGGGGGAGGAAGTTCGAAAATCTTGCAAAAGAGACCTAGAATTTATAAATTAAGCCACTGAATCTAAACCATATTTATATGTGAGGCGGGCTTAAAAGATATCTCTAACTAGAATATTTTTATTTCGATCTTGAAACAAAATTGAATAGACTCCATTTTGAACCATAAATTCTTCGTGACAGTATAGTGGGATTTTCACTTCTTCAGAAGGTCTGGGAGAAGATTTGAAATATTGATATCTTTAATTATGACAACTAATATTTCGAATCTTAGTGTCATAATTAAATATATTATTTTAAGCCATTGGATAAACTATTTAGTAGACTCCTTAAACTTACAGGTAATAAACACCAGTATATTTAGACTTGCAATAAAGTAAGAAGAAAGAACTCTCTTTAGGACAGTACCTCGACCAAGACACATTAGATGAAATGGGAGACGCTATCTTATAAGTTTCGTCTTTTATCACCACCCTTTACTTTCAACAATAGACTTTTACTGCCGGATGTCTACTCCCGAACACCCGTTACCCAGGCAACAAAAGGATGTTGCATCTAGAACTGGATGTAGTTGGAATGATGCGTTAAAATGACAACACTAAATTTCGGTTTAAGAAAACAGATTAAGGGAGAAAAAAAATGGAAGAATGAAAAGGACCTTTACAAAATTAAGCTTTTATTTTGCGCAAATGCATGTGTGGAAAGAAAAAAAAAAAAACATTTCGGGTTTATAGTAGCAACTATTTTTTGTCAGGTCATCTGTATCTCTCGCTCGATCCTGCCTGCAAGCACCTATTTATTGTTCTTAACTGCCTAGCAAACAAATGATTTACTGTTCCAAGTTGCACGTGCAGCTCAAACGCCCGGATATTTTACAGGACAGTGGGGAAATGCATCGACTCGGGCTTCGTTGAAAATCACTTATAGTAATGGCGGCGCTGTTAGCTTTTACAAGTCCAAATAGTAGGCGCACGTGGTGGAAAGACGAGTGCAGAGATGTTATCTGGAAGCGGTGATTGCAGTCAACTTGGATGAAGCCCAGGAGTGTCGGTGTGTGAGTGAGTGTGTGTGCGCGCGCTCGCGCGATAGCTGGTGCACGCTTGGTGCATCGTTTATATGGAATGCGAACTTGTTCGTGGCCTTTTAACGAAGAACCCGTTGTGATTTTTGATAAATTATACACGGGGGACCGTTGTACAATCGACAACGCGATGGGGATGGATTGGAGCACTGAATAAACATATTATTCTGATTTAAGGACGTATTACGAAATATAGCTTGTAATTCGGTGAAAAGATTTAGAATTCGCGTGCTCGTTTAAAAGTAACCGAGAAATTGGAAGCATGTACCGAATTGTAGTTATAATTTTTTAGCAGATTGAAGAAAAAAAAAAAAGTAACTCTCCGGCAAAAAAGGTGAATGGCCTCATTGATATATGCCTTTTGTTTATTTATTCTTTTATTGCGTTTTTTATTTATATATATTTTAGTCTCGAAACTTTAGACTTAACAGTCAGCAAAAAGTTGTACAAAAGAATTGTATCAAATTCAACTTATTTCAATATCAAAAATAATGCACCTCCTATACAACGCTGTCATCGGAACATTTTTGTACTTTATTATGCAGACCTGCACGTATATGAATATATTTAAGAATGAATCATAGGCTGAACTTTGTTTAATATATAAATAGTAATAAAGTAACCACTATTAACGAATACTGATTTTACGAATTTATATCGGATTCATATCACTATGAATTATACAAATGGTTATGACTAATAATCGTTTGTCTTCTCCTTCTTCAGGTTCCGTGTCCAATTTGAACGTTGGAGACCAACATTTTCCAGCCAACTCTTGTCTCTTGCTTTGTGAAATAGTTCTTGTGTCGTAAGACCCTCCTGTCCATTTGTTTGGCTGGTCATGTTGTATTCTTGGGATGATTAATGTGGTAGTTTCCTCTTGCTTTCGACATCGCAGTGCTGTATCAAAGGCTTGCCTAAGTCTTCAGGTTTCCAGTCTTGAACGTAGATAATGTTAATATCAAAGTAGTTAATATCAAACCGCCTCAGGTTGGTAATGGTGAGTGCTGCTACTGTCCACCACTATGGTTTGTATCGGAGTTTTCCTTCTCCTAGGTATCCCTCTCGGTCTGGCTCCTATTCACGAGGACCTGTCCAGCTTGGGTGTCCCTTCTGATAGCTTCAGAGAACGCAAGCTCCCTCACCACGACAAGGTGAAGATGCCATCGTGGAAGTAATCGTTTGTGTAATTCACAAAAGAGAAAACATAATTCGAAGTTTCATCAATGGCCCCAGAACAGGGGCGATCGAGTGATGCGGCCGCACAGGGCGCCAAAATTAGGGGGCTCAAAATGCCCAGCAAATTCACTGATTTGTTGTAAATCTCAAGTCGCGATCTTCCGAAGGTCGCGATATGAAGTCAATCATACGTTCCGATTCAAGCAATTCGGAAGAGTTCAGATTTCAGTTATAGTGCATTCGAATGAACAAATAATATATTTAATTCTATCCTTCAGGGACTCTCACACGTTGTTTCTTTTTTAAGATAAAAAAAGTAAGTATTTTTCAGTTAATAGTAAAAGCATAATGCATAAGCTTAATAGGAAGTTGGAGAGGGTGCACCAAAAAATCAAGCACAGGGTGCTGATAGACCTGGGGCCGGTTCTGCCCCAGAATGTCTAATTCCACCAGTGAAACTTATGTAAATAAAGAATTATTATTAATTATCAGTAATACTTCTTACACTCATAGAGAGATGGCGCTACTGTACACATGACATTATCAGTTCAAAGAACACGACTTCCTGATCAACCAGTAATTCTCGCTGAGTTTATCAGATGAAAGTACATATTGAAAGACCTTAAGCATTGGCGTACATATTAGATTATTTTGAATTACGTAACATGTAAAAAATAAAGTATACCAGTACTTAACGTTATGGCTACTTTAATTGATAATCTGAAGGGGAATCAATTAGCGAATTGCATTCCTTGAAGACAAAATCATTCCCAGCAACAAATGAAAGCTGGTTAAAGAAGGACAGTGATCGTCTGCTTCAAACGGTATGTTCTATCGTCTGCTGGTTAAGGAAGGGCAGTGATCGTCTGCTTCAAACGAATGTTCTATCTATCGTCTGCTGGTTAATTAACAAACATATTAATCCGGTGCATTAAGCAACGCGGTACAGTGACTCATTGAAAATTCCGAGTAATTATTCACAAACGAGTTGATCTGTGCAGGAACGTTGTTACAAGATCATTACGTTCTCTTGAAGCACTTCCTTCCTACCCCAATCCTTAGCATCGTTATTTAATTAGCATTAAGCTGGTTCGAAAAGCGGACTCAAGTTCGAGAATAAAAGAGCTAAGTTTCTTCGTGTGTAATGGTTGTGATAAATATTCTTGTAAATTGCCACATAGTGACAAATCGAAGGTTATCTTACTAATACCCAGCCACCACGTGCTTGCAGCAGTCCGGGGAGGATTATAGAGCCTCCAATCATGCTTTGAGCATACAAGACAGGCGTTACTTGATACGGTATCCTTGATTAGAAATCACAAGTACTTGACCCGAGGAAGACCGTACAGACCTATGGAGTGGTTGTAAACCAATTTACACAGTCCTCTCCATGACAGTGTACCCTTCCATCTCTGAGGGTTGGAGAAAAAAAGAAATAAAAAAAGAAAGAAAAAAGCAGACGGATGAAAAGAGGACCCTTGATTTAGCATCCGTCATTCCCCTAATATCAGCAGTGTGGCTAGCGAACTTCAGGGGGCTATATTTAGTTGTGGGATCCTGTCTAAGAAAAACAAAGCATCAGCTTACTTTGACAGCAAGAAACCAAAATTTTATGCGTTGGCTATTGAACCAATTTATCATACCCGAGGCAAGATAACCGAAAAGAAAAAATATATATAGAAAATAGGCCAAAAGAAAAGTTATTAAAGTGCTATTGTAGACAAATTATTAGACAGCAAAAAATATAACAGATACATGTAATATAAGCCATGCATTAAAAAACAGACGAGTAGGGTTTTTTCCGCTATTTTTTCTACAACTAATGTTTAACTTAGCTTACCCACATCCTTTTAGGGTTCGTAAGAAGATAAAGTTATTTTTATACAAATTCGATATTTATAATGTGGTTCTTTGAATATTAAGTACATATCGCATTATTCAAGAAAAACTCCTAACTCCAATATCTTTGGTATTAAGTCTGAAATAAATGACAAAAAAAAATATTTTTCCAATTTGGAAATATTAAGAAACAAATCCGAATTTTAAAGAATGCACTCTACATTTAATATACAATATTTAACATATATATAATGTAGATAAAATAAAACGAGAATCGTTGCTTACCAACGCCTTATTACTGCGCATGTCAACAACATTAATATCATGCTGTAGCTTATTTTTTCCTATATTAAATTTTTGGATTTAGTGATAACAGGAGATGAATCCTGGATCTTTCAGTATGATCCACAAACCAAGAGTGGCATGCGGTGACAAACTCCCTCTTCTTCCCACTTAAAGAAAGCAAGAATATCTTGATCGCAGATCATGTCCATGCTTGTCGTTTTCTTTGACTGTCATGGTGTTGTTCATCATGAATCTGTTCAGTCAAATCAGGCTCTTATTCAGACACTCTACATTGAGATTTTAGGAAGACTTCGTAAAAAATTCGAAAGACACGGTCCAATTAATAGCCGGACAAAGTTTTTCCTCATGACAATGCGCCGTATTATTTCTCTGTTGCAGTGCGAGTTTTTAACGAAAAAAAAGATCAAAACATTGGAGCACCCACCTTATTCATCAGATCTGGCGCCGTGCCACTTTTTTTCTGTTCCCGAAAATTAAAATTCACCTCAAAGGAAAACGATTTGAGGACAGCAGACATTCAGAAGAACAACAAAGCAGCAGTTAAAGGCAGTATCTTCAGCAGTTAAAGGCAGTAGCTTCATGAATTTAAAAATATTTCTCGTTTCTTTTTAGCCGCACCTTGTATATTAAGACGGTAATTACATACCATTCTTTTTATTTCTTACTTCCAAAGACAGCACACAATTTGTAGTTTAAATCACAATCGCAGATCTGAACATTTCATATTTTTAAATTTATCGATGTTATAAAAGAATGTCAAACAAAATCGGCAGTCGTATCAACGGTCTCATTTGTTTTACAAATCTGTGCAAAAAAAACGGTGACATTTAGCGTGAACTACTCTTGCAAATTACAGCTATGTGACTGGTCATACAGCGCTTACATGAATCAGTGACTAGTTTGATGTCATTTCAGAAGCGAAGAAAAACAGAAAATACCTAGTGTGAGTACAGCTAGAAAAATGTATGCTTGATTAACTCTATGGTTGATCTCTTCCATAAACGACTCACTGACGCGCACAAACCATGGAATTAATACTACACAATCAAAGATTTTGCCATGTTATAATTAGGCTAGTTTAGCTTTGTTGCATGGCTAGTTATAATGGGGGAAAAAATACGAAACTTAGAGATCTTTCTTATTTCGTGCGAGAAACTGAATTTTTCCAGAGTATATTATTTAATTAAAAATGTGACGTAAATTGATATAGATCACACACATACCTCATTAGAATTATTGTCATTTGTTTACAATTAACAAACAGAACTGTCACTTACATTTTTAACCACTAACATTAACGTTTTCATCTGTAAATGTTCACAGATGTAAATAGGTACAGCGGTTACTGCATATTATTCATGGAATGTGCTTCTCCAAAACGGCTTCACACTTAATCCGGAAAAGTTTAAATGTGCTATGGAAAGCCATTGTCTGCCCTTGTTTGAGCAGACATAATGTACAGTTCAGAGAATAAATGTGACTGTTGTGAGGCGTAGGGACGACATCTTTGAGACCCCGTAGACTCTATCCGGGGGTTCAGTAAGCTCCCAGTTGTTAATAATGGATGATAATACTCTTCCCCAACGCTCTTCTCCATCAGAGCAACTGATGGAGAATTTCTTCAGAGTGAAGATTCGAATTCTACTGAGTATGTGTGAGATGCTCTGAGGAGGAGTCCTCGTGGGCAGCATAGTTGGTAGAATCGTCATCCTCCCCATTGGACGGAAAAGACCTGAATTGGAATTCCGTCGATGACTTCAGGAATTTTTATTTGCCCTTTCTTTTTTTTTTTCAAGAAGTGGCTGAGTTAGTTGATCTCAGGAGAGGGTAGCATGGTTTTTTCTCCAGCAAGCAAATAAATCGACCACAGAACACACGCAATTTACAGACTATTATATAGATGGAACAATATGGCCTCGTACAAAATTTCGGAAAGTAATTGGCTGAATCTCATGAAGTTTACTTTCCGGCAGCGTGTTGTGGATCACTGGAACGAATTGCCTGCAACAGAAAATTTTTTATTCTTTCTTTTTTTTGCTTCTTTGCATCATTTAACCATTATAATATCAGTACTATATAAGTTCAGGCACGGTACTGTCAGTTATAAATTACTTATGCCGAATTTAATATTGTTGCTCATTAATTAAATTTTCAATTACTTAATTATAATAATATTTTCTTTCTCTTTTCGATTTTAATACTAATTTTTATTCATTATCGCACCAGTCGACAAAAGCTCTTGCATGAATAGTAATTTATGGAAACTGCTTCACTCCGAACTCTTCTGTGCACCACTCTTTTACTAGATCTCAGGTCACTGCTACCAACAGCATTTCTCATTCCGCGGCATAACGAGTTCGTCAGTAATATCCCGCTCCCTCCGTACTTTACGACAAAGGGATCACCAGATGTGCGGCACACGAGCCAGTTCCTAAGTCGTAAGATGGGCAAGTCTCCAACAAACTGAAAAATTGTTGGCTTTAACTCTTGCAAGCGAACGCTGTTCGCTCTAACTGTCACATCTGTAGTCTGCATGTCGTCTCTGAGAATCCCGCTAGAGGCGCGGATAAACGCTTTCTTCTTTCTTTCGTGCGTAATGATTTTTCTTTGAGTGTTGCACTTCATGGGCAATTGCAAGCTCATTTCTGTCGGACAAAGAGGCAACGCACAAAGCTAACGGGTGGGCCGCAGAACCGAGTCATTTATAGCCAAAATAAGTAGGCTGAAAAATGTCGGCCAGTTGGTTATTTACATATAAACTGGTTATCCAGTAACTCTTCCAGGTAATGCACTCCCATCGTTTGACACAATCGGTTCCTTTTTCCGGCAAAATCATCTTTCACAGCTTATGCGCTTTCTTATTTGAAGCAGATCCTATTTCCTGTAGAGACGCTTTCACATTTTCGCTCGGGGAGTCTATTCCATTTTAAGGCTTTTTCTTTTTCTCCGAAGACCTTTAATGAAGAAACAAATGATGTTAAAGCGAATAACTTGAACCTTATGCAGTAACGAAAGAAGAGGGTAATCTAATATGTGCTGGTTCAATTAGACTACTGGAATTAAATTTGCTGAGCGATTAAAATACTAAGTGAAAAGTTAAAAAAAAAAAAAACAGAATTGTGCATCGCTGGGTTTGATCCATAAACTGAACACGCCTAGCAACGGGATACTAAGTAAAAATAAATATTTTATTTTAAAACATACATATTTAAATGAAGAATTTTTAATATTTTTGAATACTAAAAAAGAGGGTAATATAGTAGTTTCATAACCACTATGTTACCGTTCTCTCCACACCGGATGGAACAGACCCGGGTTCGAATTCCGTTAATGACGCGAGGAAAAGTTTTATGAGCTTTTTTCACTCCGTTGCTGAATTAGTCGGTCTCAGGGGCGTCGATTACACGCCCCCCCCCCGGAAACTCGAATTTTTCGTCCACCAGAACAGACAAATCGACCAGAGCTGGTTCTTGGGCGGTCCTAAAAAGACAGTTTTTTTTTTGTTTTTTTTTTTTATCCTTTCATGATGACTGTCTTCTCCAATGGCATAGGCATGTTCCAGCAGAATAATACGCCCTGCCACGCTTCCGGTATTGTTCGAGAGTGGTTCGCCGAAGGCGAAAGTGGCTTCCAGGTGTTACCTTGACCGCTGAATTCGCCAGATATGACAGACTTCAACATTGAAACATCTCTGCGATTACGTAGTTGAGGATGCAAATGCAATCTCAACCACGGACTGTCGCAATGACATGGGAGTAGTCCTGGCGACACAGTACAACATATCTCCTGCAATGCCCTCATGGGTAGAATGGTTGGTATAATCACCGTCCTCCCTGCACCGGTCGGAAAAGACCTGAGATAGAATACCGTCAATGACGTGAAGAATTTTTATGGGCCTTTTCCACAACGTGCTGAGTTAATTGGTTTTTTTCTCACCGAAATTCAGGTTCTTCGTCCAACAAGCAGCAAATGGACCACAAAACATGCAATTTACAGATCTATTTTATAATCCGCAATATGTCGTTGCAGATGTACCTAAAATAAACCTCCAGCAATGTTCGGAGGCCTTATAGAGACCATGCTTCGCCGACGTCTTGCGACAAGAGGAGGAATACTGGCCGACAGGGCTAGCCGGGTGGGTAAAGTGCCTGCATAGCAACCCAAAGGTCGCGGATTGGAATCCCGCCTCGGTCTTGGATCAGAGTAGAAAATGCAAAAACCTTGGGAGGTGCATTATGGCCACAGAAGCCGATGCGCCAACAACTAACAATAAAAAAAAAAAAAAAAAAAGGAGGAATACTCATTATTAGGTAGATAGTTGTAATGTTTTGATTGGGCAGGACAGTGTACACTAAGTGGACAGAAATCATGGGATACCTACCTAGTACCAGGTAGGCCCACCTTTTTCCCGAATAAGGGCAGTCACACAGCGAGGCATTGAGTCCACTAGTTCAAGAAGGCGTTCCACAGGTATTTCCATCTATGCTTGCCGCATTGCTGCCCATAATTTCGTCGCATTCCTGGTGGAGGATCCAAAGCTCGAACTGACCTTTCCACAGCACACAAAGATGCTTCACAAGGTGAACGGGGAGGCCATGCCATGGTGGTAAAATCTGCGAAATGCTCTTCGAATAATGTTCTGGTCACCACAGGCTCTGTGGGGAGGCGCATTGTCCTGCTGAAAGAGTCCATTGCCCTGTGGGTACACGATGACCATTAGGGGATGCAGATGGTCTGCAAGGATGGACACGTAACCTGGACCGTTCAGAGACGTGACTAGACGTACCAGAGGCCCCAACGTGTGCCAGACAATTACCGACCGTCCACCTGCCTGAAGTTCCTTGTTGACTTTACGGGTGAATAGCTTCGTGCGGTTTCTGCCAGATACGCACCCTCCCGTCTGCTTGAAATAACTGGACTCATTGGACCAGGAGACCTGTCTCCAATCATCCAAGGTCAGTGCCGATGTTCTTTCGCCCAGTTGAGGCTTAGAGTCCTGTGTCGTGGTGTTAGCAATGAGACTCTGGTGAGTCGGCAGCTCCCATAACCTATTGAGGCTAATGATCACCTGATGGTCTTGGTGGAGACATTTCTGGCACGTCCCTCTTTGAAGTCGGCGGTGATTTGTGCCACTGTCGCTCTCCGGTTGGCTGAAGCAATGCGAGACAGACGTTGACGGCCACGTACATTCATCGACCATCTTTCTCCGCCCACAGCGCTGTCCACGATGAGATGTTATTCCGGAAATGGCAGCATATTCCCGATACACTCTTGATACTATTGAACGGGGATAGTGCAATTTCTGTACCACCTCAGCGATTGAATGATCCATGCGTCGGACACCCACTACCATCCCTCTTTCAAAGTCAGTTAACTCATGACGTTTATCCATACTGACATCGAATTACCGTCTACGTGAATGCAGTGTACCTATATACCTGCCAAGCGGTGGGTTCGACCACTAGCGAGAGGAGTGACAGCGTCGCGTTGCCCGGGAACCAGATATCCCATGAATTCTGTCCATTCAATAGCAGCAGTAATTGGGGATCGGGTGTAATCCATATCGCATTCACAGCAAACAAAGGTTTATGACTGGTTATGTTAGATCAAAGGACTAGAAAATTACCGAAAGAAATTAAAAGAGAATTCTTAGCATGTGTAGAACTATAATTTATTTGACTGAAGAACCCTGTGAGTTTGGGAGTTGGATACCTAGTAATTTCTTGCTTGCACCGACCAGGTGAAAAGAACTTTATTACTAAGCGAGAGAGAGCATACAATAAAACATAAACTGGGAACTGACACAAGGCACAGATATTCAAGAGATAACATATATTAAATTTAGCACAAATAAACAAACATAAAGAACATAACATTTATGCTAAATTTAATATATGTTATCTCTTGAATATCTGTGCCTCGTGTCAGTTCCCATTTTATGTTTTACTGCGTGTACTCTCTCGCTTAGTAATAAAGTTCTTTTCACTTGGTCGGTGCAAGCAAGAAATTATTATGTATAATTTATTTAAACATTTTTACAAAAGATAGTAAACAATTACAGTTGAGCTGTTTGGACTGTAATCCGAGAGCCATTAATCTAACCTAATCTGCTAAATTTTCAGTAAAATCCATTCTTTCTAATTGGAGTAATTTAAATGAAGAGCAATGCATGTCTCGTAATATTTAATATATTAACCAGCAGTCATTCTGATAATGACAATTTACAATAATTCTCGAAACGTTAATGCAGTCAACTATAGCACACAAGCATCCGAAGTCTTTTATTTAAAATTTAGTTAATATATATTTTCTGATAACCACTTCATTTTGTATGGGTGCGTAAACTGAAATTTATTCAAGATAACGAATTCCTTTTTTAAGCAAAAAAAATAAAAAAAATTTTACTCTCCTTCCCATCTTGGTATATAAAATTACGTTTTCTCCTGCCTGTAATTATCTTAATTATTACTGGACTGTGTAATTAAAGCGGAGGTAACCATGTAATCTCTGTAAATCTAATCTTTCTTTCTTTGACTTTGAAGCAATCTATAAAGAAATAATTCAATTTTTTTCTTCCTAATTAGGCTTAGCGAAAGTACAAAACAGGCCGAGATCAAATCTACAAGTAGCGACCGTTCTAATTGCTTTAGAAACAGGTTGTTGCCAGAACTACTCGTCATTGGTCAGATCCAATTTACTCTGTCACCAAGGCAACGGCTTCATATAATAAGCATGACCCACGTCATTATTTCCAACATTTCCATCAAAAGCTGTCCGTGTGTTTTCTCATGTAATGCATCACCCAAAACTTCATTAGGATATGCAACTTTTTTCAGTTTTTTTTTTTTTTTCTCTTTCAACAGCCAACATTCGAAGAACTAAACAGGGTACCTAGTAACCCACGTGTGATGGATAATGCAGATCGTGAGGGCATTACGTGCTACTAGTGGGAGGATGTAACGGAAGGCTTGATGTCTTTCCAAGAAAAAGAACCGAGAAGTTTCTACGCTATTTTATGGATGGACTGTACCGGACGAAAATAAAAACCTAACTCACCAGATGTCAGGAAAATCGCATCATAGATGGGGGTGGGGTGGGAGAAAAACGACCTGGACGCTCAGATAGCTCTTGTACGAAGTTTCTTCTTCGGATGGTCATTTATTGATGACTACACGGGGCCCGGCTTTAAAGTAGTCTTTTTATAACCTCTCGTGTGTCCCAGCTGGAAATTACCAAATGATATAGTTACCCAAGATAATAAAATCATGGGGTGGAGAGGTGACAGTGTCATTCAGATGCACGCGGGATACTTTCGGTTCGATAGTTGCCTGTAGAAGAATACCCGATCATAAAGGCAGCGGATATCATTACTTTTTATGAAGAGAGTGTCACAAACCAAGACAGTTTCCATGATGAGCAATCTCTCCTTCTTCACCCCACCCCATCTCATCCTCCCCTATTCTCAATCCATTAAGCACGTGTACAGCGTTTTGTCGGACAACAACGTTTACGGTCCACAAACCACAAGTCGGTAGAATCCTGCTTGCGATCATTCAGATTGTAATAATATCGGCTAAGGTGCCATGTAAGATATTGTATTGTGCAGTTACCACTTCCGCATATAACACATCCATTTTGACACCGGAGACTGAACATTCTCTGATCAAATGATGGCGCCAAACTTAGCTCGTGAAAACATTTTTATTTTAATACATCAATTCTGTTTTGATCGTAAAAGTATTAGGAAACTTTCAACATTCTTTAGACACATATTTGAAACATTCCATCAAAATCTAAGAAAACTTTTAAATACTAGAGCTACTTACGTTCGTTCTATACGCAAGGCTACAAGTTCAGTGAAGCGCATGGCCTTTCGGGTAATATAATTTTCTCCATATAATTTTCTATTATTTTAAAGAAATTTTACATATAGTTAGTGATGCATTATTATTACACACGACTCACTGAATAATAAAACTTAGTTCAACATGCACTTTTATTTAGACATATATTGGAAGCATTTAATCGGAACTACGAAAACTCTTAACTCGGTACCCGACGTTCAATACGCAAGGATACAAGTTCTGGCGCATGGCCTTTCGGATAGACTTCATATATTTTTGTAATTATTTTAAAAAATTACACTTAGTTAATGCTATATTATTATTACACATGGCTCACTGAATAATAAAAACTTAGTTCATAAAACAGTTTATTTTAACTTCGCAATTTTATTTGAAGCATTTAATCAGAATTATGAAAACTTTTAACGCGACACTTAACGTTTGTCTAATATGCGGTGAAAGTGTTTTCTGAGCGCATGGACTTTCGGGTAAACTTTGTATTCTTGTTTTTATTATTGTTTTGTGGAAATTTTACATATGGATACTATTTTATTATTATTACATACGGTTCATTAAATAATGAAAACAAAGCAATCAAATTGCGAAATATTTTAAAAAAATAATCGAATATTTGGAATGTAAAGCAGGAAAATTCGTCTGCTAACTCGTGCACTGCGTGTTTAATAGTGTCCATCACGCAAGCGCATAATCAGATCGCAGGTTGCAGGAAAGAAACCTTATAATGGCTGCTAATACAAACACTTAAATAATAGATGATTCATGTGTGTGCAAGCTGTTGGGGCTTAATACAGAACGTGATCCGATTAATAACGTACTAAAGTGACTTCAGAATTACGTGTTCCACTACAGAGAATTGTAAACTATTCAATATGCTTTTGTTGATTTAACTGAGTTGGAAATTTTTAATGTGAATTCAAAAGATATATTTAACGTGCTCGTAAGTAAAGTTCTGTGGTGCCTATTTCATATGAGGCCTCATTAGATCAATAGAATTTCGCAAATCAGTTCTGCAAATGCACTAATCGCATACGGCATAATCAAAAGCACCAAATAAACGCTTATCAGAACCTATATTTCATTCAGCTTGCTCACAATAGAAGCTGATAAATTTGTCAAGCTTCCAGACTGGAATGAGTTACAATAACCATCTATTTGAAGTTTCCGTCTGTTAGATAGTATTATTGACTAGAATCACAAAGAATATTGGTTGACTGTGTTATTCTCAAAGGAAAGGAGAGTGAAAGCTGCAAACAAGAATGCTTATTAGTATAGGAAATCCATGAGTCTATGAAAAGAAGGTGAGGCCTTCCTTTTGTATTAAAAATGCTTCTGCGCATGCGTTTCTAACACAAAGGTATGTTTATTTTTAAGATGTATTTTTGTTATTTAGAAATCCATTCCATAATCGCACAAATTATATTTAGATAAGTATCAAATAATGTATAATCTATATAATATAAATAATAAATATATAATATTTATAAATATATATAATCTTGTTACTTCTTCATAATAGGGTGTTTTTTTTTTCCCCGTGGTATGTTTTGAGATTATTTGGCTCGCTTTTCCCTTTCAATTCTAAATCCTGGGGGGGGGGGGGGGGAACTAACATGTCTACTTCTCCCCTTTTTGATCCTCCAGTTGCCTTGTCTTCTTTACTATTTTTTTGTTCAAGAATCCAGGTAGTCAGTCCTGTAGGTCTAGAGAAGGAAAAGAGTTAATATATTTTTGAACGCATTCAGTTATCTTCAATCGAAACGAAATATTTAACGCCGAGTACAAAACATTTTGATATTGATTTTGATATCGAGAAGGCATTTCCTGTCATCCTGTTGATCCACCTCAGATGGATCAAGAGGATGACAGGTGGATCTTCTTGGCACATAAGAGTGCCTTTCCAGGCACTCTTATGTTCCAAGAAGATTCTAAAGTCCCACTGAGACTCCTGGAAACAATTTCACCTTACAGGATAATACCCCACGATTAAGTTTTCAGTGGGCATTATTATTGCCTGGATTTCTTATTAGGCTCATCAACATTTGTTGAAGAAATCCATTTTACCATCAATGACCAAGATCTTCGAACTTGTGTATGTGTTCTGTGGTTAGCTTGCCTGTTTCTAAACAAAAAAAAAAAAAAAACCAAAGTGTAAGAAATCGTGCTACCCTTACCTGAGACCGAAAATAAATTCAATTATTTACATTTCATTGCTGTTTTTTATATTCGTTGAGACACTTTTCAAAAAACAAATTCACTTCTTTTCTCATTGGAGTTACTGATATGTAGCCAAACTTCTTTGTTAAAGGTAAATGAATTCTGATCTCAGAGAGAGAGCGAGAAAAGTTTCCTCCACCAGATGAACCCAACTAATAAGCACTCGCCAACTGTATTCTGCAATTTTTTTCCTCATGAAAACTACTTTCACGAAGAGCGACTGAAAATAGCTATTATTTAGCTCAGTTGACCAAGCCGGTTTCTACGAGATATTAGCATCCTAACTGGAATCATCGTTTCCAAATAATGCCCCAGGCTTGTGACAATGATGGGTGAGGGATGAGCTTACTCTGCAAACGTGTTCCAAACAGCCCGACTATTGGGGATGTGCGTGAGGGGAGTTTTCACAGGATAATGCACGCTATAATGCATCTACGAATGACATATTGTCGTTAGCTGAACTACCGCATTAACTAGTGTATTTATACTTAAATAACACAAGAGAACCGAGTTCCCGGACAATGCAAAGTGCATGTTGGCAGATCTGATTGGAAAGTTGCAGCTGGCGATTGCAATCTTTTTAATCAATTGCTGCAGTGGTTCATCTTTCAGATAATTTCTTATCAAGAAATTAGTTGAAAATTTGAACACGAAGGGAACACAACCATTGAGAAAATACAGGTATCGTTGCGTTAGATGGACACCAATTAATATTGTTAATTGCTAACACGACCTTAACTGCTGCAACACTGTATTGATTTAATTATTTACTAATCGCAGCCCGGGTACGCTGCAAAGTTGGGCTGCACTGATAGGTGCTTTTTTTCTTTTTCTTTGTTTTTTTAACGTTGCATTCTATTTAACAAATCCAATAAATCAAATGACTGCAACATGATTGGTATGATGTAGGCTACATCGCATAGTATAGTAGTTCTCTTAAACTTTTTAATCCCTTATCAGCAACCTCCTGGAAGTTCATTAGCTGAAAACTGACTTAAGTCATTAACTTTCCGTTTTGGTTGGGAATGCCAACAGAAAGTTGGGTATTCCGAACCAAACCCATTGAGGACTCCATGTCCAGTGGCTATGTAATACCAAATTTGACATGGAGATTATACATTTCAATCCTCGCCACAAGTATGTGGAGAGGACTGGAATATAAAATCTCCGTGTCAAATCTTAGGATCATCTGTAGATAGCAGCTGTCTTATAGATAAATCGTCCAAAATAATGCATGGATCCTTTAAGTAATTTTATTGGAGACTTGATGCTGGCCAGTCTACCAGACCAGTGTTCTTGTAGGACACTGGTCTAATGAGACTGCTATTCAAATGCAATGCAATCTAAAAGGGTGACCATATTAAAACGTGGCGTCTTTTAGACTGTTTCGAGAACTCGAAAAGTAAACCAGAAAACACAACTGCCGACGAATCCCATGAACCGTTTTCGTCTGATAAAGAAGATGAACAAATTCTTAATTTTCAAAAGGTGTAAAAATATACATGTAATAAATTTAAATATATTGGTATCAATTCATATATTTCTAACCCTAAGCACGTGCCTTTCATTCAAGTTTAGGATTTTATATCGTATAAAATTCTTTTACTGTCTCCATATGTGCCGCTCCTCTAGTAACCTCTCGGCCACATTATTCGTGAAAGCGAAAATAAAAACAGGGTTATCATCTCGTGAAGGGGCTTTTTACGCGTCCTAGGCGTTTGAGTCAACCTTAAAAATTTTAGTGCTTCAAATGTCGACTTATACTCCGAAATATACGTTCTTAATGAGAAAAACCAGCATACTTCAGTATGAAGTTATTAGCCCTATGGTGCAAGGAAGTTACGCACTTTTGCTGCGTCAGCCAAAAAATAGCAATAATAAATAAAAGATAAGCAATAAAAATGAAAAATAAAAGAATAAAAATAGGAAGAAAAGAAAAGGAGCAATCTATGTACAGTATTACCCTTATCACGTAGGTAACTGTCCGGTTGACCTTTGAATTTCCCCGAAGCTATCAGCCTCAACCATCCATGGAGGCAACTTATTCTAATAATTAGCAACTAGTTGGCTAAAAGAGAACTTCAATTCAGACTAAATCTCTTTCCCTGTAATTTAAATTTATGGCCTCTAGTTCTGGAATAATTTCTAACAGTGAAAATATTGCCTTTCATTTTACTGTCTCTTCTCAGAGCCTTATACATCTCAATGAAATCCCCTGTAAAGTGTCTAGTTTCCAAGCTCTATAGCCCACATATTCGAAGTCTTTTCTTATTGGAGGCCCTTTTGTCGATCTTATCAAGCAGTTTTCCATTTGGACCCTTTCAAGAATCTTGATGTGTTTTTTAATGCGCAGTCTCCATACTTGGACACTATTCAAAGTGAAGCCTTCCAACTTTCTTCTTCCTTCCTTGCAGATCGTCTGCAGTACACAGAGAATTTCATGTCTGACCGCATCGTAACTTCCAAATCCCCTTCTTCCTCAACTGCCTTTAGTTTAACCCCACCAAGTGCATAAGTTATTTTGGGACTGCTGTTTTCAAAGTGTAAGACCTTGCATTTTGCTGCTTTAAAGCACGGCTGCCACTTTTGCCACTTGAAGCCTGTAAATATCATCCTGAAGAAACTCTGCTTGGCGTGGATAATTTAATCATCCTAACCTTTACATAATCTCAAAAGTTAGATATCATGACCCCTTCATCGATATTTTAATAATATTTTAACCAGGTTAAAGCACGATTTCCTCCTAACAAAATGATTTGTATATCCTTCAGAATTACATTCTATCCAAATGTCCCTGGATTTCACTCTTTTTCATTGCGTCCATGGTTTTCCTTACCACACCACTGAAGTCAGAAATATGCCCGCCCCCTCAGGCAGAGATGCAAGGCGTTATGTGCCATGGAATTAAATCAACAAGGTAACTGATGTCCTACTGAGGAATGCCCATCCATGGTGAATTAACTATTCCCATAAACCTCTGAGGTTTGGATTGGTTGAGGCATGAATCTTAAGTTTCCTTTCTATCATGTTCAAGACATGCTGAATAGGAGACAAATCAGAGAGCTGAGCAGGCCAGGAATGCATGTCAACATTGCAGAGAAACTGTCTGACAACATTAGTGGTATGGAACCGAGCATTCTCCTGTTGGAATAAAGGATTATGTAATTGACCAAATTGCAAAAGATAGGGTCTGAATACAGTTGCAACGTACCATCAGTACCATTACTTTAAACAAAGTTTGTCCAAGCTGATTTGCGTGGACTATGCAAACCAGATTGTTTTGCCAGTCGAGATCTTGAGGCTTTTACAACGAACATGACTGAAAATCACGTTCGTGAAGTCTCAAGTACAACCAAAATTTATGGTATTTTTTTTCGTCAAAATTTTTTTAAAGATTAAAATTGGATACAAATCCTCACAATGGTACATTATTTTCAGACTTATTAATATGAAAATCGTGACATTTAATTATGCATTAATTAAAGCTCTTGATAAATGATTACGACATCATCTCAGAGTTTAATTTCTAAGAGAAACCAACGCTTAGTATTTGTTTATTGACAAACTATCTGGCGTCAATGACTTTGATCTGCTAGTGCGATCTCTGAATGGCTTATCAAAATTGATTTAAAAAGAATCTGAGCAGCTGCTGCTGTGTGGGAATAAAAACATTTCTGCGCCCTACTTTTGCATACGATTAACTATTCATATCTCACTCCGAGGTCTACTTCAGAAAGAGATAGCCTTGTAGTGCGAATCTCCTAGAATCTGTAAGGAACAGGGCCCAGCAGAAGAGAGCACGCAGAGCAGCGCTAGTGGAAAAAGGACGGTAAGGCTGAGAGGCTTATCCCATAACAACACGCATTGGATGTAATAAGTGTCCCCATATGTGCCATTCCTCTAGTAACCTCTCGGCCGCATTATTCGTGAAAGCGAAGATAAAAATAGCGGTTATCACCTCGTGAAGGGGCTTTTCAATGCACGTGAGGAATACCAGTAAACGAACAGATGTTCTTATCTGAAGTAAATCTCAAGTCCTCTTTGTGGACGAAGGCTCATGATAAAGTTCAGTAGCTGAAAAGAAATATTGTCGCCTTTTCTTATGCTAAGTAGATGTCTGGTAGTTCAAGGTTACCTGCTATTAGTCCGCCCCCTATTTCTTGCCCACCTTTTTAGTATTTTGGACATTGAAAAGTTTTCTTCATTAGCAAAATCTTGTGTTTTCCGTTTTTAGAGCTTCAAATTAATGCGATTTTGGATTATTTAAATGCTTTTCATTAAGGGGCAATTTGTCTTGTGGATACAGCAAAGGAAAGAGAAAGAGGAAGAATGAAAAATATTAGGAATGGATTCTGTTTGCTGTCATATATAGGACTATCTAATAGCTATGCGTGCATCCATTGCGTGCTGTTTATTAAGTATGTAAAGGATGCAATAAATATATTTCATAAAATCTAATGGATAGTCTAAAACTTGGACCACCTCATTAGATGATTATTGTTCGTGTGTGCAATGACTTTTCAAACCGAGACGAAAACGTTATTATCCGATTTTGTCTGTAAAATGTCCTAGAGCTCTTTTATTTGTATTTTGAAATGTTTTAAGATTCTTGTAAGCCCTTATTCTACAGATGGCTTTCTCTGTTTTGTATCCATATATTAAAAAAAAAAAAAAACGACTCTATCTTCAGACTTCAATACCAATGCTCTATCTTATAGTTTTGATCTTTTATTTACTTTTCTCTCTATTTTCCAGTGACGTCCTTCCATTGGCTAGAAAGTTGCTCCTTTGCCGATGATAGAATGCAATATCTTCCTAGTCGTTTTCACAAAATTTTTCAGACATCTGTCACTGAAAAAGTGGTAAGAAGATACCACGAAACGTTTGACTCCATTATGTACATATTTCCAATTTTGAAATTACACATAGTAATACCAACGTAGGTTTTTAGTGTTTTATTATCTCTAAAAACTTTTCTTTCTTTTCATTTATTGAATTTTTTATGCTCGTTGGTGTTGGTTTTTTATGCTATGTTGGTGGCAGCAATACTCTGCAGGTTATGGATTTTTTTTTTTCTTTTGTAGAAGCGAAATTTTAGTTCTCTCCTTCCCGCAAGAAGGCTCTAATGAACAAAGTGACATTACTGAGGCATATGGTTCAAACAAATTTACAGAGCCAAAATACCATGCCTCGCAGAGTATTAGTGCACAGCTAGTAGAATCGTCGTCCTCCCTACACTGGGTGGAAAAAGGCCTGAGTTCTAATCCCGTAGATGTGATGCAAGAAAGCAAGCGTTATGCCCTTATGAGGCATCAGAAAAAAAAAAAAATTTCACACAACCATTCCCTCTAAATGTTTGTTCAGGTCCTCCTTGAATTTATTTAAGCTATCAACTTCCACAACGACAGATGGAAGTTTGTTCCAGAAATTAACCACCGCTGGCTAAAGGCAAATTTCTGCACATCTATTCTACAACTGTCTTTCCTTAATTCCAATTTATGCCCCCTCAGGTTCGTAATCTGAACAAGCGGAAGAATCCCATCAGAATTCAGCGTGCTCAACCCAATGGGTATTCAAGGCCTTATACACCTCAATCAGATCACCTCACACGTGCCTGGTCTCCAGCCGCTGCAATTTGCAGAACTTAAGCCTCTCTTGGTAAGACCATTCCTTCGTTCACCTCACCAATCTGTTGCCCTTCTCTGTACGCTCAAGCAACTCTACATCCTTCCTAAAATGAGGTCTCCAGACCTGTACGCAGTACTCAAGGCGTGGCCTGACCATTGCCTTATACAAGAGGATAATCACCTCCTTATCCCTGCTAGAAAAATTCCTATACAGGGTGTCTCAAAAATACACGGCATAACTTGAGGAATGAGTTCCTCATATGTAGACAATAAAAATATTTTATATCAACATAGTTCTGGAAATGCTTAGTTTCCGAGTTTTGGAGGTCTGTCTATAACACTTAACTGTTCACATCACCTTATAGTAATTGTTCAAAATGTCCACCTTCTGCCTGAATACAGGCCTCACATCGACGTCTCATGGACTCGCGAAGACTATGCCAAATTCCTGTCAGTGTCGTATTGTCTCACAACCTGCCACAATTCGATTGCGGAGAGTTTCCACGTCAGCTACCGGAGTCGAATACACCAATGGCTTTAAGAGGCCCCACAAGAAGAAATATAGTGGGTTTAAATCAGTGAGCGTGGAGGCCAGGCAGTTGGGCCACCTCTACCTATCCACCGATCAGGAAACCTTCGATTCAGGTAATTGCGGGCTAGGTGGCTGAAATGTGCGGGAGCGCCATCGTGCATGAAGTGTGCTTGTTGACGAATGATCATCAGTGGCATGTCATCCAAGAAATCAGGCATGTTGTTTTACAGAAAGTTTCTGTACGCCTGCCCTGTGAGTTTGTTTGGAAGTACATGGGGCCCAAATAACTTATCACCAAAAACACCCGCCCAGATGTTGAGGCTGAACCGCTGTTGGTGATGTGATGGAAGAATTGCATGTGGGTTTTCCTCAGCCCATACATGCTGATTGTGAAAGTTTTGGATTCCGTCTCGTGTGAACTGTGCTTCATCTGTGAATATCGCTAAGGCAGGAAAGTGAGGAGTTGTACCACACTGCTGCAAGAACTACTGGCAGAACATTACTCGCGCAGGGTAACCTGCTGGTGACAAGGCCTGTACCCGTTGCAGATGGTAAGGATACAGTTGGTATTCTCGCAACACTCCCCAAATAGTCGAACGCTGAACAGCCAGTTGCATTGCTATTCTGCGTATGCTGATTCCAGGAGTGGCATGCACAAAATCCAAAATCTCCTCCTAGGTACAAACGATGAGCCTCCAGAGCATTGCCGTCCGCCAAACCATACATAAAGCGCATATCCGCTTGCTCCTGATTTGAGTACATGGTCGGAATGGAAAACCACCAGATTCTGTCAGTACCTTGTGATGAAGGAAATCATCTGCGGGAGATAAGACATTCCGGTTAATAACTTGGGAACCAAGCATTTCCGGAACTATGTTGATATAAAAATTTTTTATTGTCTATATATGAAGAACTCATTCCTGAAGTTATACCGTGTATTTTTGAGACACCCTGTATATCATTGACAATACCGCATGACCTGCTCAGGCAGCCTGTTTGTATTGCTCAGAAAAATTCATATCTAACTGCACAATCACTCCAAACTCTTTTTCATTTTCTACCACACTGAGTGTAGTACCACACATTTGGTATGTTTCTCTGGGGTTACTTCTACCCATATGCAGTACTTTGCATTTGAATAGGTAGCATGTTTTTTTCTTCCGGGAACTTGGGTTTTTCCAGCAAACAGGAAATTGACCACAAAAAACACACAATTTACAGACAGTATACACCGAGCAATATGGCCTTAGTCGCTGATGCTCCTAAATCCTTACCAAGAAAGGCTTGGTTTGTATTGAGGTTTAATGGCGCATGGACTACGTGGGTCATAATGCGCCCCAAGAAAGGCTTAAATTCTGAAAGTTGCAGCGTGTGAAGCTAGGCACTTGCGAGGTGATCTGATTGAGGTGTATAAGGCCTTGAATTGTTTGAACAAGCTCAATGCTAATGGGATTCTATCTCTTGCTCAGAGTACGCACCTGAGGGGACGTAAAGTCAGATTAAGGAAAGGCAGTTGTAGAATAGATGTGCGAAAGTTTGCCTTTAGCTGGTGGGTGGTTGATTACTGGAACAAACTTCCATCTGTCCTCGTGAAAGTTGATAGTTTAAATAAATTCAAGGAAGAACGGGACAACTGGACAGACTTTTGAGCGATTGAATGAAAAAATTTGTGAAGTGGGGATGTTTTTTTTTTTTTTTGGCTGTTGCTGTATAAGCTTTCTTTTTTGCATCATATGCCTGTACTAATGGTAACCCCACAACAACAACAGTATTAGTGCAAAAGCTATAGTCCTCTGACTAATGTTGAAATATTGGCCAGAGGAATGTGGTTTTTAAACAGTTTTGTAGTTTATTACATTTTTAATAAGCAGTTCGAACCAATTGAATGATGCCAGTATAGCTATGGATTTCAAAGGCGCGGTTTAATTAAAATTATAATTGATTGTAGTTTAATTATAATAATAATTATAATTAACCCATTATCAAGCGATTATCATAAACAGACATCACGGATAACCAAAACTTTCCCAAAAACATCAATATAACCTTATTGACCAGCGTTAATCCATCTGGAATATCAGAATTAATAAGTTCTTCATTTTTCTACAATTACTCTTAAAAATATTCCCTCGAAAACTCATTATGACCCTGACCTTGACTCCATACTTCAATCAACTCAATGTAAGAGAAAAAATATAATTAATGAGGGGTATTAATGAGGTCACGAAATTGCTTGTTCTTCCTTTACCACCTCATTATCAATGGTTCTTTCTATTCAATTAAGTTTTCTTAACTTTTCTTATTTTCGTGGGAGTAATAAAAGTACACTATTCTACTGAAATATTAGAGAATCAAACTCTACAAAATACTATAGAATCAGATATGCGAGGACTTCTAAATCTCCTTGTGTCACGTGATGCTGATAGTTTATAAACAAATTCTGTGAAAATTAAAATCACCAGGGACATCTGTATGTCTTAATAAAATCAACGCCAAGGGAGTGGCTGATGGTGTTATTACATTTAAATGAGGACCAGCCAAAATCATCATCTTCATCACCACTAAAACTCGCAATATACAAGTACGATTTTTTTTCCCTCCTTCTTTTCCACTTAGAATTCCTTTCCCAGTTTGATTTCCTTCTCCAGTTAGAATTCGTGCCCATTAAATATTAATAAAGATTGATTAATTCAGTTGATATAATCTTTCTACACGATTGAAGTTTGGATAACATGACACGCAAATCTCAAAAGCCTCTTTTAGAAACTGGTCATTTTTATTGCGAACAGACTATATTACCACCTGCAACTGCAGATACGCCTTCATAATGAAAATGTTAAATTAAGATAGCGAATGAGTAAGAATATTAAACAAGCTGTTTAATTCAGTCTGCATTGATGTTAATTCCCTCTGGCAACACCAAAATGGCATTAGCTTGCGACATCACAGAAAATCGCTCTGTTCTTTAAACCTCCATCATTTTAGGCGAATACTAAATGCACTTTGCATTGTATTCTTTCAACTTGGGAATAATTAATTACTTCCAATCGATATCCCACCCAATAAGAGTCGTGGTGCCTATGTGATTAACTGGACAAATTACGAGCCATTCACCAACTAGAAAACTGCTTATCCGAACAAAGCCCACACCCAGACCACTAAATCAATTGCATTATCTGTAACCACGGAAGTTTGGCATTATATTTTAGGGTTTTTCGTATTCCGATTGCATTCTAAGAAGCTATTCATTGTTGGCCGAAGGCGTGGAAGAACCCTCAATGTGTCTAAAAATTTATAGCTTCGTTGCCGAGCTGTCATAATAGAAGGTAGACGAAAGGGGAGAAAAAATATCCCATTTAACTGCATGATGTCCTACAATCATTCTTTATCACACAATAGATGCGTCCTGTTGTACTCTGTTCGTATCATTATCATTTTTCGAGCGCTGGGATGCTCGTCACCAAAAGTTGTTCTATGTTACAACACCGAGTAACAGTCATTATTATCTGGTGGAGGGAAGGATTTTAACGAGGCTGAGCATGCTGGTTAGATCAACCTCCCTTTCCAACAAGTATATGTAGACCTACGGTGGTGCTTTTTATCTCACTTTATCTGGTTAGGTTAGACTCTTCTAATAGTGTCCTTTTTTTGCTTTATTCCTTTAATCCCTCTGTCTACAAGAGTTTTGTTTTGTTTGTTTCTCTACTGAGCTAATTGTATGGTCCTAGGCGCATCAGCAACTTAATCTATATTGCACCTTATATAATGTCTGTGAATTGCGCGTTCTGTGGTTGGCCCTTGTTGGAGACCGACTAACTCAGCCACGTTGTGACAAAGGTCCATAAAAATTCCTTGCGTCATTGACAGTATACGAACTCAGGTCTTTGTCAGGTGAGGGAAGGACGGCGATTATACCATCTGTGCTATCCACGAGGCCATCTGCTTAGTATTAGCAAGTCCAATGCTGTGTTTTCTAGCTTTAATCTTGTTCTTTAAATAACTACCTTCTTGGTAGGTTAATTTTTCAACTATAATTTCTAAATTTGCATTATACTCCACGATATTAAAAATAACAATTGACTTTGAGAAAATAATACGCAAAATTAAACTTTATATTATGGGATTTCTACCAATATTTTGATCACAAACACGTCACTGCCATTATTAATAAGGAAATTTAGACTAAGGGTTCAACATTACAGGGTGTTTCTTAACTGGGATTGTTCTTTCAAAATCGATTCAAGACTTGAAAATAGTGAAAAAAGTTCATACAAACATGCATCTGATTCCGCTACGGGCTGCGGCTGTTTGAATTTTAGAAAAAATGAGCATTTTAAATGATAAAAAATAATAAAAATCTTCTTTGTCCTCGCCTTCTTCCCACGTTCATATGGGGTCGGCATTCCCTTCCTTAATTCTCTTCCTCCATTCCTTTCTAACCAGGGCTTCCTCTCTCCTCCATCCTCTCTCTTTCAAATCCTCTGCCACCTTGTCCTTCCATCTCAGCTTAGGTCTCCCCTCTTCCTCTTCCCTAAATAAATAAATAAAAGTAAGCTAACATGTATCGAGTATGAATGAGGATTTTACTAGGTATATGCCTGTTTATTCTTATTTATTATTTTAATTTTTATTATATTTTAACACTTAAAATTCCGTTGCCATTTTTTAAAATTCAAATGACCATGGCTTCATAGCGTTCAGAATCGGACCCATGCTTTTACGAAATTTTCTTAGATCCTGAAGGTATGGTCCACGTGTTATGAATCATCCTGTAAATATCATAACCTCTTTCTTTGACATCACAGTTGGTATGATGACCGTTCTCCTCACCTGGGGTGGAAGACCTCAGTTAGAATCCCATCAATGACGCGAGGAATTTTTATGGGTCTTTTTTACAACGTGGCTTGATTCTGTCTCAAGCGAGGGTAGCATGATTTCTGGAAACTCTGGTTTTAGGTCCAGCAAACAGCAAATCGACCACAGAATATACGCAATTTACAGACATATTATACACGTCGCAATATAGCCTAAATTACTGATGCGCCTAAAATCCAACAACAATCAGCCAACATTTGGTAAGCCTATAAAAACTCCGACCAAATTTAAAAAATAAATAAATAACCAAAAATGCATGGAACAAGAAAGAAATGCGGAAACAAAAATAAAATATAAAATAAAAACAATATATATGCATAGCCCTACCATTATTATCCGGACACCTCTCAATTGATAGCTGATCACCTCCTACTCGAGTAGGAGGTGATCAGCTATCAATTGGGAGGTGTCCGGAATCAGCTATCAAGTCGCATCTCCACGTGTCAGATGCGACTGTAAATATGCTCGTAGGACTTCTAGAAGACAGTAGTACGGTTGAGAATGCAAGATGCTGCGATCTACGGAGTTAATAGACTTCCAGCATGGAACGGCAATAGGGTGCCACATAAGCAATCGGTCTGTACGTGGCATTTCAACGGCGCTGAAGATCCCTGGGAAAATTGGTATTTTGATCTTCAAATGGAAGTGGACTGGTACTGAAACCGTCAGGAAACTACCCGGTAAACATACGAAGCTGACAGACCGTGACAGGGAAACCCTTCAAAGAATCATCCTCTTCTAATGTAAGTCGACGGTGTCGTAGCATACATAGCCCTCAGTGAGACAATTGAAACACATGTCAGCACCAGTACAGTGCGCAGGACGCTGCATGATATGGGTTACCACGGACGTGCATCCGTCCCCAAGCTACTAATCACCCCGACTAGTGCTAGATGCCGTTTAGCTTAATGTAAGGTGCACTGTTCTTGGAGCGTAGACCAATGGAAAGGTGAGCTTTGGAGTGACGAGTCACGGTACATGGTCTACCAGTCTGATGGCCATGCCTGGATACGGCAGATGCACAGAGAAAGCTACCTGCCCGACTGTATCGTCCCAACTATGAAGTTTATGGCGGAGGCAGCGTGATAGTCTACGGCTGTTTTTCATGGTTCGGCCTGTGACCATCGGTTGTGTTGGATAAAACAATGAATGCTGAAGTCTCTCTAGACACCGTGGGCAATAATGCGTTACCTGTGTTATGGCAGCACGTCGGGAAGCGTAGTCTTGCTTCTTTCAGCAAGACTACGCTCCATGTCATAATGTTCACGTTGTGACAGACTGGTTTGAGGACATGAGTGTCGAAAAGTTGGACCGGCCATCTCAAAGCATTGATCTCAATCCATTAGAGAACCTCTGGGATAAATTTTATCATTGGATGCGTGTGAGGAGAGACTGCTCAAGAAACAGAGATGAACTAGTCGCTGCTTTGAAGGCCGAATGGCGGAAAATGTCGAAGGACATTTACAAAAATTGGCGGAAAGTGTTCCACGGATTCTAGAGGCTTTCGTAAAGGCTAAAGGTTTTCTACACAACTTATTAGTTTTCCTCTAAATAAAGTTTATTTGTAGATATGCAGATGTCCGAGTATTAATCATAGGACAGCATATGCACACTGTTGGGTTTTAGGGGCGACTAAGGCCATATTGCTCCGTGTGTATTGTCTGTAAATTATGTGTTCGATATTCTGTTTTCTGGATGAAAAAACAGAGTTTCTGGGAGAAAACTATATATATAGAATGGATATTAAGTCGTTTTCCACTTTTAAAAATTAATAACTCTAAAATTATAGGCCTTATCAAAAAACGATTTTATGAATAGTAATCAGCATTTGTGGAATTTTTTTTAACAATAGAAACTCTTCTCAATTTGACCACAGGGTATAAGCGTACTCACTCTGATAAAAAAAAAAAAAAAAATAGCGTCTGTGTTCGTTATAAAAAGGAATGCCTCCGGGATCAAATAATTCAAGTTTGCCCTCATTATGGTCATATTCTTCATCGCAGATACAAAAAAGCTTGAAGCTGCAACCTTAACTTAAATAATCAAGTCTAGTCAACTTCGTTTTAAAATGCTGCCTAAAGTTAATGGACTTTTAATTACAAGAATGGAGATAGTATTCATGTAACCCTTAGAGGTATCAAAGATAGAAAAATGTCTCAAGGTCTCTTTTGTTGGAGAATAATTGTATTAAATATTGTAAGGCATTTCGAAGAGGGCTACTTAACTCCTAAGCCTAGGAGAGGTTCAAAGAGTTGAATCACTTCTTATAATTTAATTAGAATATAATGGCGGACACGTGGAGATTTAACCGTCAATAAAGATTGGTGAAGATGTTACCAGTGTTATTTTTCTAAATTAATAATTATGGTGGTCCAATTTTAAATTATTTTTTTATCGTTAAAAGTCACACATTTAGTGATTACAGTTCAAAAACTGTTCTTCGATATTACCTACGGTTTTCGAGTTATTAATTTTTGATAGTGGGAAGGGCTATATAGACGCCCTTTATTCATTTCTTCTATTTATTGGATCAATATGTTCTTTGAAGCAATTCTCTATTCACCGATGTGTTTGAATAGGGAATCACTTCAAAGAACTGATTGATCGAGTAAACAGAAGAAATGTTATCTATAGGAGTGGGTGGAAATGGAAAAATACACATATAAGGGAAAAGGGAGAAAATTGGAAACGAGAATTTATCTAAAAGAGAAAAAAAGCCAGGAAAATTAAATCTGTACTGTAGACTAAAGATTTAAATTAGCTTCTTTCCCATCATTTGGGGATTCTATAGTTCTAATTCATTTAATTCGTCGGTAATCTGAATTATGGATTGTTAAAGTGCGCATACACAATTTTGATTCATCCTGTATATGCTATACAAATAAATAACATATACACACTGCTCAGCTACAATTTACGTAAAATCACAAAAATAAAAATAAACATAATTCCGAATAGAGTAGTGATATCAAAACATAAAGCATCGTTTATAGTAGATGCTAATAAAATATTGGGATCATTTACGGAGTAAAATAACGGATCAAAAATTAAAGGGTTTTGTCTAAACATTTTCAACGTTAGTAAAACGAGCTCTTCTAAGGCGCCATTTCTTTGTAAGAAGTCAAAGGATGTATGGAGGACTTAAAACTGGTACAAACTCACAAAAAAATATTTCGCCGTCCCATTTTATACCTATAGACTCAATGACCCGAGTGCCTCATTCTTATGCTCGTTAAAAGAGTCCTTGACAATTTTTTCCTCTTATTTTTTGTGGATAATACTGAGAATTCAGATAGACCAGTCGAAAGAGTTGTATATTTTGGAAATGTTCCACATACTTTGCGTTTAACACGGTCATTTATATTCAAAGTATTTTTTTACTTATAATTGCTATGGTTTCCCTTAATCTCAATTCAGCCTCACTGAGTTTGACAACCAGTAATTATTGTTTCGTTAAACCTAGGGTTATGGTTGGTTTCCCTCATGTGACTATTATTTCGAAACTTGAACTGGCCTAATAATAAGTACTTGTTATGTACCTTCTTATTCGATCTTTAACTAAACAAATTGAATTTAAAATGTTAATGCAATTCGTATCCTGTTTCGCACAAAATTTGGTACATAATACGAATTTTTCGATGCATATCATTTAAACTATTATTATTACTTTCTGTTTATTTAAACGTGAGGTTTGCCTCTACACAGCCTGAAGGCAAGGAGGGCATGACACAAAGTAAAATGCATCTATCTCTGTGAGATTAACTTGTACATTCCGATTTGAATTAAAATTTGGATCATGATAACACATATTTATTTACAATTACATGACTATATGTATTAAGGGAAATGGTTACAGATGACATGAAAACATGTTTAATTATTTAGACAGATTGATGAATACTTAAGACTATCATCAGGATAACATCTATTCTTATTTATATTATATATTTAAAACTTCGGTTTGTGATTACATTCAGTTTTACAGAAAGACTATAAGACTTATTCTCTAGCAAGAAAAATAATTTCTTCTAAAGATGCAATGAGTGTCTTAGAATTTCTGCCCTGGATTGGTCAGGTGTCTGCCCATTTTATGATAAACTTGTCATCATAATTACTTGGTTCCTCTCTAACATCAGAATTGGTTAAGTATTCCAGAGTGAGTCCTTGTTCTCGACTTGCCATGTTTGGGCACTAATGATACTTGAAACAGAGACTGTCTGCCATATCCGCGATGAATTTTGCTAGCAGGTGGATATTTGCATGTGTAACCTGTATTTTCCGCGGGATTAAACCGAAGTTGGAGTGGATAATAGACGTTGAGTTTGTGAACAGTCGTCCAGTTAACCGGTTGACCGACCTCAGAATCCAGTATCCAAGCTATACAGTACCTGCTAAGCTCTGTTTTTGGAGCTGCGGACCAAACAACAGAAGCACAAAATAGGATCGGATAGAGGCATCTTTGCATGTATTGTTTCATTAGCGTTGGGGGTCCCTTACTCTCACCTAATTGCCCACATACGAGTAGTTGTGCATATTTTGGCTTTCACGCTATTAAAGTACCATTCAAAATTCAAGCATTCATCTCACGTAAGGCCGTGTGGGAGGAAACTTTCTTCACTAGTGCGCCGCCTATTAGGAAATTGATGCTATTTTTCTTTCTGTTTTTGTTATTAATAGTTTGGCTGATTTGATTGGGCTAAGCTGCAGTTCACTTGAGATTAATTTTGAAACATCTCTATTTGGTGATTTGACCTTTTCTGCGCGTAAAGAATCTTCTCCGCATGTTTTGAGATTATGAAAATTTTATGTTGTCTGCATGAAAAATAGAAGTCCGAAGATAGAGCCAAGAAAAGTCCCAAATAGAGTCTCCGACAAGACCCCTCTTGAACTGTTTTATATTCTTATGCTTAAGGTTAAGTTAGTTAACCTAACCATATATTTTTTTTATATTTAGGCCACCCGAATAATTAAATTCATCTGACGTGCTGCGTGTCTTATGTCTGTTAATTGCTTGTGTTCTATGGTCGATTTGTCTGTTTTGCTGGACGAAAACCCCCAGTTTCTGGGGGGGAAACCTTGCTATATACGCCTCAGACCAACTAACTCAGCCACGGAGTGAAAACAGCCCATTAAAGTTCCTCACGTCATCGACGGGATTCGAACCCGGACCTTTTCCACCCGGTGTGGCGGGGACGGAGACGATACCACTGTGCTACCGCGCAGACAACCTAACCATATTCTCTTCTGAGAATGTTTATTAGAGCAGGTAATACCAATCTATCATAAACGGTTCTAATATCATGGAAGAGGATGAAGGATGTCCGCTGCTCTTTACTATTGAGCGCATGCTAAATTTGCAGAAAGTGGGTGGTCACAGATATCTGCAACAAATAGCTTATTGGTCTTGAAGACCTTGGGTTCTCTCGGGTTCTTCGGTTTGGACACAGACCTCCCATATTAGTCCTTACGTGTCTTTAGTATGGTTGCCTTGTCCAAAAGTTGATTAAAGGGACCGGAGAGAATACAGGATGAACGTGCTGCCTACACGAAAACCGCCTGGTCACACACGTTATTTGGTAGGTTGTTGATAATTTTCTTCAGGGACTCATGATCCTAATTTTTCTTATTGGTTCTGATTAGTATAGCCATTCTTCAGTTAAACTGGAGGCTATACTGATCAAATGTCGCCATTAGTGGAACGTTTTTTCATTAATTTCAAAACTTCGACAGATCATGTATTTATTTCTTGTGCGTTGCCCCATTGGTTGTCTTTTTAATAACATAATCCGGTCTTAAGTTACAATGTACGGTATTAATATAATCAATTAATAATTATTATAAATATTTATAGAATGCCTGGGTAATGTCATTTACTAAGTGTATTTGTGTCCTTAAGGAAGTTCGAAAGAGGTGAGAACGATGGTAATGGTGCTACTTCTCGTGCTTCAGAATCGATTGTTGCTAATAGTGCCAAGAACAATGAATATTCAGTTATATACTGACATTTTATGCTATTGTGATGCCCACACCCTGAGGAAATGGGCATCAAATAGATTCTTTAAAACTTTACACAGGAGAAATGTTCTCAGTTCCAGCATTTAGATCAATGATAACACGCGCAACCATTCAAATATTACATCAACTTTATTAAATCCTTAAAGTACCCTAACGGAAGAACAGACAAGCACGATTTGTAGAAATTCAATATTTTTAAAGTGTAATAAAAATGTCATCCCCAGATTTACCTTTACAAGGTGGCACTGATTTTTGTTTCTTGTTTTGTACGGATTATTTAGAAGAGCAAAATATTTTGAGCTTCAAATGATTGGGGATTTGTCGTATTTGACATCGTCTTTATGGTATACTGAATCTTAGATTAATTATATCAATGATTCATTCTTTACATAATTCATTCTTCAGGCTTATTTTTTCTCTAGTTCAGTGAAATAATTAATTGTAGGTAAGTTTTTACATTATTTTTTAGCTTTTGTGGATGTGACAAGATCTTTATCTTCGCTAGCGAGGTAAATGCTTGTTATCTTCTTTTTAAACCTATTACTTTTTCTCTTTATCTTGTAGAGACTTCCAGCATTGTGTTTTGATTGTAGGTTTTTATTTTCTCTCCCAGTTTTCTTTAAGAAATTTTTCCTTTTGCAATGAACGGTTTAATTTACTTCTCCATCATTAACTGTCCGTTCTTCTGTATAGTTTTTCGATTCAGTCTTTACCAAGACCATTAGGTTTTCTTTTCAGTTACTTTCCAGTAATTGAAATTCAAAACAAGAAGAAAATAAAAATAAAAATCCTGAACGTTCTCGCATTTTCTTTTGTGTATTATTTTTCACAATCGTTTACGTTTTTAAGATCTCTGTTTTATTTGATTTCCCTTTTGTTTCACACCCAAGTTTTTTAAGCAACGGTTTTGAAGCGCCCTAATTGGAGGCCCTTAATAAAATTCATCAACCATGTCCCATTTCCTATTTCAGGCACTTTGCAAAAACAAGATAAAACAAAACACAAAAAAAGGCGTGTTTTTCAAACTCTTGCTGTGTCCTTTCTATTTGTATAAGCGAATACTTGACGTTCTATTTCTATTTAATAATAAAGTCTAATAATAAAATAAGTTATTTCTAATTATTTCACAGAATCCGTAGAAAGTTTAAAATGTACTGTATTTTAAAATTTCAGTTGGAAGAAAGAAAATAAACATTAAGTTGAATTCTTTATAACTCTTGAGGTCACATCAAATCGATTTAATGAAGCAATTGCCTTATGCATGACCAAAAAACATTAAAGTGAGAAAGGCAAGTGCATTAAAGATCCCACAGAACATCAGCTTTCGGTGTTCTGACAGTAAAACACTTGTTCAAAATCCCAAAGGCAGAAGTACACGAAACTATCATTGAGGAATACATGATGGAACAGGTTGTTTTCTGCTCATGCCCGGAGAGCCACTCTCAATAATTTATCCACTTTTCCAAAAACACGGTATCGACCAATATCTATCACACACACGCGATGAAACAAGATGCTGGCTGTTCTCAGAAGTGTTAGCAGTGTCAGCATGACTGCAACGTATTACCATATGAATAGACACATTGTGCCAAACTTTCCGGTTAATAATACCTGCTAAAAAGCCAGTAAAGATTTCATTTTCTAATTATAAGAACATATAAATGGTCTAATTTTTAATTTTAAAATAATGAAACTCATGGCTGTGTAAGATGCAGATCTTACAAATTAAAATAGAAATATTTGTTTTGCTAAAATAAATCCAGTAAGGACAATGGAAAGTGAAAATTAGCATTAATGGCCGAGTATTAAGTTAAAGATAGTACGTATTAAAAAACATTAAAACAAAATTAGATATATTGTTTTAATGTAAATAATTTTAAAGTTGGAAGAACACTGGATTTAGTAATGGACAGTTTTAGGCGTGGGAATTAAAATAGCGGCTAAATGGAAACAAGTAATTTCGAACAACATAAGAGAGCTAACAGAGACAGTACAATGACTAGAGGAGGGGTGCCATTTTCAGAACAGGCATGAAAGGGTTGCTGAGGGAAAGAACAATAGGACCGTGAAACGGGATTTACGAAGGGTTTCTTTTGATCTAAGCCACCGTTAGGAAGTAAACAGGAAATTGGTGGACGTCCTGTGTTCACGTGAAAAGAAAACGGCGTCGGGGTGACTGAATTTTGGGTAATTTCGATATATTTAGCAGAGAAAGTGTGAACACGAAAATGAGTATTTTGGAGGTGACCAGTAAACATGAAAAGGTCATACTGCCTTGTGAAAAAAATAAGAAATTTCTAGAGAAGGGTTGGTTTGTGCGCTAGGGAGACGGCTGGGGTAAGATGTTTTAGCAAATAGGAAGGAATGGAAAATTAAGCAGGGTATAAGGATTGGTTGCGAGTCCTGGGAAGGCATTCCAAACTTGAGGGAAAGAGAAAAGTTTGCGAGGAGTAATTTGAGCAAGTGTCCATTCTGTATCTGACTTCTCTGTGATCAAGGGGAGAAGGTCGTGAGTTTGTGGGTTGAAGTGGTGGTAGATTTTTTGGTGGTCGGAGTTCACAAATCGTGGTAGCAAAAAAAGGGGGAGGAGTGAGAGAAATGGGTAGTGAGGCGTAGAGGACGCGAGTAACTGCAGACTGAAAGAGATGATGCTTTTTTGGAGGTATGGAAAATTGGGAAACATGTTTTGAAAGTTGGGTCCGACATCGGAAGGCAGTGATAATGGCCAGTTGTGCAGATAAGTGAGCCAAGAAGAGAAAGAAAGCCTGGTTCGGTATCGGAAGGCAGTAATAATGGCTAGTTGTGCAGATAATTGAGCCAAGAAGAGAAAGAAAGCCTGGTCCGGCATCGGAAAGCAGTGATAATGGCCAGTTGTACAGATAAGTAAGCCAAGAAGAGAACTGGTCCGGTATCGGAAGGCAGTGATAATGGCCAGCTGTGCAGATAAATGAGCCTAGTAGAGAAAGAAAGCCTGGTCCGGCATCGGAAGGCAGTGATAATGGCCAGTTGTGCAGATAAATGAGCCTAGTAGAGAAAGAAAGCCTGGTCCGGCATTGGAAGGCAGTGATAATGGCCAGTTGTGCAGATACGTGAGCCAAGAAGAGAAAGAAAGCCTGGTCAGGCATCGGAAGGCAGTGATAATGGCCAGTTGTGCAGATATGTGAGCCAAGAAAAGAAAGAAAGCCCGTCCGCTACTAAGGAAAGCAGAGTGCCCAAGAAATGGAAAAAAGCCTGTCTGCCACGAAGCAAGCCTAAACGCAAGGAAATTGGAAGTAGCGGCCATTTCAAAACGTAAGTCTGTTCCTGTTTTTTTTTTTTTTTTTTATTGAATCCCGAACTCATGAACTCATAATCTGAACTCTGTAAGAAATTGATTGGTAGTTCTTTCTAACGAAATTAAATTTGAAATAGGCAAGTTAGTTACTAAGGTTGAGATAATTTGTTATGAATATTAACACCGCTCCGGGCCCCTATACCACCCTTACATTATTTCATAATGTAAGGGTGGTACAGGGGTAATAAAAAGAAAGTAATAGTATAAAAGAATTAGTAAAGAAATTATATTTATAGTGGTAGTACAGTAAGGATATGTTAACCTGTATCATTTAATTAGGCCAGGTGCCAACACAAGTGAGCCAAGAAGAGAACGAAAGCCTGATCCGGAATCGGAAGGCAGTGATAATGGCCAGTTGTGCAGATATGTGAGCCAAGAAAATAATCTGTTATAAAGAAAGCCCATCTGCCACTAAGGAAATTAATTGAAATCGAATTAACAATAATAAAGCGATCATTTCAAAATGGGTCCAATCTCCAGCTCTTTATCGCCCATATTTTTCTTGCTAAATGCACAATACATTTCATGTATTATGCAATTTTTAAGGAGAAGTATGTCTTCATTTGTTACTCCACAAATAATGACAATGCCGTTGAATTATTAGGAACATCAGTGACTTAGACCATATTGTGCCAGTGTGCGGATTATGTCTGTATTCATTGTGTTCACGGGCCGATTGGCATTTTAACAATAAAGCAGAGCGTAAGGAAGCCTGGATTTTCTTCACCATCCCTTTTCATCAGCCTGTAGAGCGGATCAGATGCCATAGAGAGTCATCTAACCCTCCAGCGAGGGTAGTCGAGAGCTCTAGACTAAACATGCTTCAGTCTGTTTCCACAACCACTGTACGACCCAGCAGAATTTCATGTCGTACTCCAGAATAAGTGAGTTAAATCAGAATTACAGCATTTATAGTTTTTACTTCATAGTAGAGAACCTATTCCATAGCATTGTAGCAAATTTGGCGACTATGACTTTCGAATTTAACGGACAAAAGAATGTAGTGAACAGGTTTTATCCCTGTATCATTTGGTCGCTGAAGACTAAATATCTCAAAAGAATATGTGAGATTTTTTTTTCTTTACTTATTAATTAATACCCTTCAAGAACATTGTTCGGCTACTTTTAATCTCTACAATTGGATTGGAGGAGATACTTCAAAGTTTAATGCTATGCTTTCGATGAAAGTCGAGGAAAGGTTTAAAGTGTTTTGATTATAACTTACTACGAGAAGGATTTAGAGAAAAAATGAAATAAATAAAATCATATCTACTTGCATAATTTCCCCACAATTTAAAGATTGCTCAACTTTCTCTGCTCTTGAAGCCTTATATTCAAGTAGCTTAGAACAAAAACTGGTGTTTATCTCGATTTCACAGGCAGTCCCATTAAACCTCTCCGCACTTCCAATGCGCTTAAGCTTCAAAAAAAGCCAAATTTATTACCTTGAGCAGCACTACCCTAAACCCCTTTAATTCCAAAAGCGAGTAGCCGAAGGTTTATCATTCACGCTAAGGATCGATTAAAATATTCCATCTGCATATTATCAGTAGATTCGCTACTGGAATTAGCGGCATATTTTATCTTCAAGGGTGGACCAGCTGACAAACTGGCATTTGTTGATAGTAAAGCGATATTTAAATAACCACAATCCTTCCACGATTTGACTTGCAATGGGTACTACAATGTTCTCTGCAATGTCTCATAAAAATGTTATAATAACGCTTTAGAAAAGACAAGACAGTCCTTCAACAAAATTATGGCTGTTTTTTTATTTTTTATTTTTATTTATTAAGCATTAGCTGTTCGCTGATTCGACTGTGAAAGGACAGAAATTATCCCAAACTAAGATTTTTCTTTTAGATATGATCCTGATAAGAAGATATTCATCGTATTTAGAATTTTAAACAATAAGATATAGAATATAAGCTTGGGGGGTATTAGGCAAGGAATTAATGGTTATTCTACATTCTTTTGCTGTTGTTAATGGTATGGCCCTTTTCTCAAAGCGAATCACTAAGTGATGAATTGGGACAATCTGGAGAAGGGTTAAATGTTCTAGAACGAGCCAAAAATAAATCGTGGTTTGCTTTTATACAACGTTGGTGCTCTTTTGGTGTCCAATTATTAAAAACAATGATTGCGGAATTAATTATCATTCCAGGAAAGGAGATTGTAAGGAAATGTAGTTTACGCTGAGCACCAAGACTAACAAAACAAGACAAGCTACAGTGTAAACAATAGAATCCCATGATATATGCATGTTAGCCATTATTAAAGAGACCTGGACTCATGTATTATAAGCGTTTAATGGCTTCTCGGACATATGAATCACTTTAATTAGACACTTAAATGACAAAATGCTGACACAAAGCTTTCTGATAATTTACACCGTCAAACATCTCCGATCGTACTTCGAAACTGTATTCATACGATGAGGACGGTGGTGACGCGAAACTATGGCGATGATTTACGGAACACCGCGGTTTCAGCCCACTGGTCCCTTGCTCGGCATTATCGCAGTTGATAAGATGATTTAGTATTACCGTACTGGCGGTGTATGTTGCTTCCGAGACAATAAGGTGGTGGACTTTTGTGTGCAGTTTGGTTAATGTGTGTGTGTGTGTATGTGTGTGTCCCTCAGTATCTCCAAGGGAGTTTTCGTACAGGCGTGAGGTGATCTGTTATATAATATCAGTCTCTTCACCGATAGCCGTGACGCGGGAATCGCACCAGGGATTTACTTAAAGTTTCTCTTTGTTTACTTCAAGGAAAGATAGTAATGTTTGCAATGATCCTCAGTGGAACAAAGCCAGTGAAATATGTTATTGTGTTGGGTTTACGAGCCTTGGATAAATTCGCATATTCTCTTCAAGTGTAAAGTATTCATGATTCAAAGTAAAATACCCGAAGAAATTAGTTTGCAAATAAAACTGGTTTCCGGTAGGTCCTGCTAAGTAGTAAATTTGCTAAGTGGAGCGGTTGAACTGGTTTGGTGATCTTTGGAGATTTATAGGGTAGAAAAGAAGTGTTTTCTGGAAGTGGGAATGAATGCTAAACTCTAAGGAGTTCATTGTTTTTAGCTGTTCCTCAAATTAAATTACAGTATTGTAAATATATTAGTATACAGAAGTCTTTGTACTGAGTTCACACTAATACATAATTAGTACAAAATTATTGCTAAATGTTGAAAAATGTCAAAAATTAATATTAATAGTACAATTTAATAGTTTAATGAATAAAGATAAATTTCACTAGCCAACACGAGTTTTACCTCGAAGAACTTAAATGCTGTTTTTAACCAATTTTAACCACGTCTTTGTACTGCGTAGTTTCAAAAATGAATTTGTGTTGTTTTTAGAAATTCATTTAGTGCTACAACGAATAAGCAGACACGTAGGAAGTGTATCAATCATCCAGACAATTTTTGTTATGTTTGTGGACGGTTTACCCAAAGACTCAAAGGGAAAATATCGATGGAATTACAAAACTTTCGTATTCTTTTTATTTCGGATTGGTTATCAAGACGAACCTTAGACTCCTCATAAGTGTTGTTTTACCTATACGACAAACCTTGGGAAGTAGCTACATGGCAAACTCAAAGCGTTACCTTTTGCAGTCCCTATGTTTGGCGAGAACCATCCTTGGCGATCATTTAAGGCGGTAGTACATGGTTTTTTGGGTAATAGGAAAGAAGAAAACTGAAATGTTGGTGTCTAATTTACTCGACTGCTACAAAAACATGGGCTGTCGAATATCGTTGAGAATTCAACGATATTCTTCATTCCCATCTCGAATTTTTCTCCGAAAATCTGGGAGATGTGAGTGATGAACAAGAGGAGCGGTTTCATCAAGATATTTCGACGATGGAAAAGTGGTACCAAGGTCGCTGGGATTCTGTAATGATTACTGCTGGCTCCTTGTGAGGGGGAGTAAGCAGGAATACAAGAGAAAATCCCCTAGTAGCAAACATTTTTAAGGACAATTACAATTATGCTGATTACTGCATATATTATTTAACTACTTCGCTGTGATTTATGATAGAACGTATAATTTTTTTGTACACTTGTATTACAAACTTGAATTATATCCCTTTATTTTGACATTAAACGTTGGTGCATCTTTTGATGTAGACGTGATAGAGGCTTTTTAATGTGATTTTCGGAATCAGTGCGTTTATTTCCTCCAGAATCGCATATTTTCATTGCGGAGGTATGACAAAAAATATTTTTTGTTGGCTAGTGTTATCAATATTAAATATTAATCTATCACTTACTAATATTTTATAATTATTAAATTAAAAATTTATTAAATATTATGTAGCTAAAATAACGTGACTAAATTTGCTTTGTTTGTTCCAAGTATTAGCATATGATTACGCAGGGTCTACCTTAAGCCGGTGCCGGATTAAGGTACGGGCTAGCATGGCCCTTGCCCGGGGCGCCAAAAACAGAATAAACACAAGAACAATGAAGCAAAAAAATATATATATCCTTAATAAATGGGTACCGAAAAATCTCTCTGCCTGGGGTTCTTAAATACCTTGTTCCGGCCCTGGTATACTGTATATGCATAATACGCCTATTGTCTTCACTATGTTCGTTCGCCGTTCTCTCCGTCCGTCCGTCCGTTCGCATGTAGCAATTCGACTCCCAGTGAATTTCAGATTTTCATGAAATTTTATATATGGACCTTTTAGAAAAAATTTTGTCGAACCATTGAAATCGGACAAATAGAAATCCTCCAATTATTATTTCTTTTTTCCATACAATTTGTATGGAGAAACGAAATTCATAAAATAAACCTAGTTTAAATGCAGTATTCCGAGCTTTAGACTGTACGTGAACGCTTCGCGTGTATTTTTGTGTAAGAATCGAGAAAACGGTTTCGCTTGTGAACAGACATATATACAGACAGAAAAGAGACTTCAAAGTACAGAAGAGAAGAGTAATAAATATTATACAGTTGCAGTTAAACTGAAAGGCGAAGTTTAGAGAACGAAAATA